>NC_141024.2:79712500-80027500 GCF_052040795.2 Danio rerio | reverse complement strand
AGTAGGATAAAGCATTTGCAACCCTGGTCTGGAACTATTGTGCGTCACATTACGTCCGTTCTATTTGCTGAGGGAATTTACTAACATATTTATTTGTGCAGTTTATATCCCACCTAGTGGGAATGCTATCAGAGCTGAAAACCAAATAGCTGACGGTGTTCATAAGCACTTACAAAACAAACCTGATGCACCCTTTTTGATTCTTGGTGATTTTAATCAGTGTGGACATGAAGTGTGGGACATGTTGTATCAGGATGCAAATATAGATACTGTTACAGAAACTACCACAGAATATATTTCCTTCTTTGTGGATTCTATTATCCCACAGAGAACCATTAATTGTTATCCAAACAGCAAACCATACATAACAGGGGGAATTAAAAGCTGTATTAAAAGGAAATAATTGGCCTTTAGGTCGGGTTGAAACCGTGGGGCTTAGAGCAGCACAAAAAGACCTTAATCAAGACCTAAGGTCTGCAAGGATAACTTATAAAGAATAGACTGAACAACATTTGTTAAAGTCCAATACAAAAGAATTATGGAACTCAATTCGGAGAATGACAAATATGACCCCAAAAAGAAAGGCATTATTCGCCTATAACGAATCTGTTAAGGCGATTGAATTGAATGATTTCTATATGAGATTTGAGACAGATAATTTGGAAAAATGTGAAGAAATTTTAGGGGAAGAAAATTGCAACATGGCTGAAAAAAAGGAGGTTAATACATCAAAGAGACGTGACTAAGGATTTCAAATCTTTATGTTCTAGTATGACAATGGGACCTGATGGTATTACATGCTTTCTTCTAAAAACATTTGCTGAGGTGCTTACACCAGCCTGTTTCAACTCTCAGTTGATACACATACAGTACCAAAGCTCTGGAAAAAATCTGTAATAATCCCAAATCCAAAAAAGGCTTCTCCACAAGACAATAATGATTATAGGCCAGTGGCCCTAACATCAAATGTCATGAAATCATTTGAGAAGATTATAATAAAAGAATTGCGCAAGGAAGTTAAGCCGTACTTAGACCAGTATCAATTTGCATACAAAAGTAACCGTGGCACTATTAATGCAATTTTCACATTAACACATCTGGTTTTAAAACATGTAGAGAGCCAAGTTGCCTATGCTAGGTTACTTTTTATCGATTTCAGTTCAGCATTTAATTCAATTCAACCTCATAAACTTCTGGAAAATCTGGTAAAAATGCAAGTGAACCCTTTTGTTATTAAATGGTTTTATTCTTTTTTAACAGACAGGACAAAGCAAGTGAAATTTAATTCAGGGTTATCTGATGTAGCAACAAGTAGTACAGGGGCGCCACAAGGGTGTGTAAGTTGACCATTTTTGTTCACCCTTTATACAAATGACTGCGTTAGGCAGCAGACAAACCAATATATTCTTAATTTTTCCGATGACACTGTACTATTGCACCTTTTCACAAAAGATGCCAGCATCATGGAATACAGAGCGGCTGTAGAATGGTTTGTCAGCTGGTGTGATGATCACAATTTGGAAATTAATGTTAAGAAAACGGAGGAGGTCATCATAGACCCCAGGTCAGTAAGCAATAGGAGCTCTATTGTGGTTTATGATAAAGACAATAAGCAGGTTGATCCATATAAATATTTAGGAGCGAATATTGATCGTGAACTTAATTGACACTTTCAAGTGTCAAGTCTTTGTGCACAAACTCATCAGCGATTACACTTTTTAGGCAGACTAAGATTATTTGGAGTGAGTAGCAGCATAATGATGACTTTTTATAAAGCAACAATAGAGTCTATTTTAAGATATGGGATCATTGTTTGGTTTGGGAATCTGACAGTAAAAATGAAAACCCAAGTAAATAACCTGATGAGAGTGGCAGGAAAAATCATGGGAATTAAGACACCTGGTTCACTAAAAGACATCTTTGAGTTTTGCACAATCAAACAAGCCAACAAGGTTTTATCTGATTCTTCACATGTGCTGTCTTTGGAATATGAGCTGATGAATTCTGGCAGAAGATATAGGGTCCCATTGTGCAAGTATAATAGATATAAACATTATTTTGTTCCTTTTTCAATTAAGTTGATCAACGAGCAAGTAGGGAAGGACGGTCAAAGATTAAGATAACAGTATTGGTTGGCACATCAGAATGCAGTGGGGCACAGGGTACTTTATTTTTATAGATATATTTTTTTTAAATTACTGATTTTATGGAATCGTATTTATATTAGGAGGTATTTTAGGATTAGATTTTAATGTGTATGTATGTTACATGTTGTCTTGTTGTTGTCTATGTACAGCAGAACCTTTTTTCTGAAACAAATTTCTCCTACGGGAGACAATAAATTTTACCTTGACCTTGTAGCCAGAACTGAACCAAAGTAGTGCCACAACTCCACCAAGCTTGAAGCAAGTAATACATGTTTTATGTGGCCCAGATATGGGCCTTGTATTCAAGATTAGTAAGGCTGAGTTTTGTTATGCCCTTATGTGGCCCACAAGTGGCTGACCACATATATTAACTGAGTAAATCACACAACAAAAATTACAATCAAATTTACTTTAATCAATGCAAAAAACATTCAGATAAAACAATTACTGATTATCAAATATTATATATTTGATGCAAAGATGATATAACGCACACAAATACATGTAAATGTACATTTAAGCTAATTTAACCACATTTAAGTACATTTAACCACATTCCCAGATAGCAAGAACATTTGGGCCAAATGTGATTGATAGCTGGCACATGTGGCTGAGGTATGGCATGGCTGAACAGAAATGGGCCAGATTATTGCCATATATGTTTTGCCATACATTCAGAAAATGCTGGAATTTTCTTCTGGTTCACAGCTCCTTTTGCAGTATGTGGGCCAGATAACAAAAAACACATAAGAGCCTAGTAAGGCTCAGCTATGGCTGATGTGGAAATATAAATTTATATCATCTAATTCGAAATGAACAATAATCTACGTATAACTAAAAAGTTATATTCTCTGGTTTTTAATTATATAATTTCATTAACACCCCAGCTAGGAGGGACATTTAACCTTTATCTCTCTGACTACAGGCTAAGCCAGTGATGCAAATGCTTTAAACGACTCTGTCTTTGTCTTCGGGTGTTGCTTTTATGCTACAGAAACCCTATGTTGATTAACTTGTGTGGTCAGTAGCTGGGCCGTTTTTTAACACCTATGCCATGCTGACTCCAACTCTTAATTTGCATGCTTTGTTTAGCTATATCCCCTCCTCCTAAGAACACAATATAGCCATGAAATCTTTGTCTTAATTCAGACTTGTGTGAGACTTGTGAGAGACTTGTGAAAGAACTTGCAGACTGCGGACCTCTAGTAGGCTCTTGCAGACACGGACATCTTAAAGACGCTGTATGACTGCAGATTAACCAACACGTCTCAATAAAGGAATTCTGCTTGTTTCGAGTCTCTTGGACTGGGTTCTCTCTTCTTTTCACTCATTCATTTATTTTTTTACAACAACTTGGTGCCGTGAGCCGGATAGAGACTGAAATCATCAAATTCTCAACAATTTGCTACAAAAGACTGAAATCTACCTGAAATTCAACTTGAACCTTCAAGATCAAGGAAACTTCTTCGGACGGAATCTTCAGTTCAACGGCAATTTGAAGTCACTCAACGGACGTCACAAATTCTCAACTATTTGATGAACATTGAAGCTACCTGAATACAAAGATCAGATCACTCCAGACTGAATCTTTTTAGCTCAACCTCGATTTGGTGAGTTTCACTCTATCAAAAGAACCATACAGACCAGTCTATACACATGGTTATTCTCTGCTCCATCAGAGAAAAGTTAACAAACAGCTGCAGAGTTTGTTTAACAAAAAGCTATCCTCTATTTCAATAGAGAAGTAAAAGTTTATCCTCTGTTCAGACAGAGAAGTAAAGCCTTACGTGCTATTTTCTTTTAAAAAGTTATCCTCTTTTCAGAGAAGTTAAGCCTTATGCGCTATTTTCTTTTCTTTTATCTCGTTTTCCCTCTGTTCAACCAGAGAAGTTTACGTTTAGCTATACAAGCTAACGGATGTTATCTCTTGTTCAGGCAGGAAGTTTTAGCAACATGTGCTAATATTGTTACCCTCTGTTTCGCCAGAGAAGAAATTACTACACTTTCATCTGAAAAGTTTTAGTATTTTTACTTTGTGATAATAAGCTCACAAAATGTTCAGACAGAATACAAGACTGATCACTACAACTGAAAAAGGTAGTTTAACAACTACCTTATTGTCAGATCAGGATTTTAAATCGCTGCACATGGACTCAATAACAGAGTCAGTCAGGCTAAATTTGACAAAGAAATTTAGCATTGACCCAGATGATGTTTGGACATTAGATGAATGCAAGAAAGTGCTTGATGCATGCATTCGCAAAAACAATGTAAAAGGCATTATCTGCTGCTACAGAGAATTCAGTTTATCTCGAGCTAAACAACAAGCTCAAGCTAAATCTGAATTAGAGAAACAGATCCAAGAGCTTCATGCTAAGATAACCTCATTAACAAAACAACTGAACCTCAAGAAATCAAAAACTGACATTGAGGAGGTTAGTCAGCCTGATAATAAACATCCTGACTTACAAATTGTCTCTGAAACAGACATTCCCATCCAGTCAGCAAATGATTTGCTCATAGGTTCAGTGGAGGTTTGTGGTGCCAGAAGATCTAAGAGAACTGAGAGTTCACACAACAACACTTCTGTTGTTCAAATTCAAACAGTTTCAAGAACACTAGGACCTAGAGAAATAGACAGATTGTCTCAAAGCTTACCATCAGCACGCACAAATTTTTCAGAGTTTAGCAGAGCACTAATCAGCAAAATGCGTCTTTATGACATGTCATTAACAGAAGTCACCCAGCTAATGTCTCAAATTCTCACTGAATCTGAATTCAACAGTTTTGAGCATACTGTGACCTCTAAATTACAACATGCCAGTAAGGATGATTTGAGAGAGGGTGTTTTGAAAGCTCTAAAGAACATTGTTGGCCCAAAGATCGACTGGTCAAAAGTGACTTGTTGTGTGCAAAGGAAAGATGAATCTGTGAATGAATTCACTGAGAGATTTTGCCAATCTGCCATAACTTACAGTGGATTAGCTGATAATTCGGACAGTGTGCTAAATGATAAGGGACCCCTAGTCCGCATCTGGTCAGACGGCCTTGCAACTGAATACAGACAAGCTTTGCCATTTCTTAACATCACCTGGTCTTCCACCACTCTCAGAAATAATCTGAACAGTTTAGCTTTGTGGGAAAGAGACTCTCATATCAAAGACAGAGTCAGATTTGAAGCAGCCGCCACTAAGGTCAACACGCAAAAGACATCAAATCACAAATGTCTTAGGAAAAATACCTGTTGTCATTACTGTGGTAAAAAAGGACATTGGATGAGGGAGTGTAGAAAGAATAAAAAGAACTTTAAAGAGATGAACAGGGTAAATCAACTTCTGAACAGTTTGCTAAATGCCCTCAACATACCCCTCCCCTCATCACTAAATCCATTGAGCTGTCCACAAAGATGCTAACCATTTTTTTGGCTGTGAGTGCTTAATGTCCCAGTTCATTTACAATTAAGATGAAAGACTCTTTGTAAAAAGACACAAAGGAAACTTCTTCCTTTGTATTAGGGAACTCTGCTTAAGTCCACTCACAGCCTTGAATGTGTTTAACACATATTTTTAATCACTACCCATTCAATGTTATGATGTCTGATAGGACTGATATTTGTTGAATGATAGTTTGTGTCTCGCATTTTAAAGTTTGTCCACCACACTCAGGGACAGAACAGGACACACAAATCAGTGAGGAGCCCAGGGCAGAATTGAAAGCAACAGGCTTCAGGGGCCGCACCCTGTGGTGAAGACTCCCTTTTTCCCCATTTATCCTCACCTCACTGTTTTATAGGTGTCATAACTTTAAGATTAGGAGACAGAAAATACACAACACTATACGATCACCAACTTAACACAACCACTATACAATCACCTGAATAACTAGACACATGAACTGTATGATCATACAAGTCTATGCATGAATACTGCTGGTCTGCTGTTTCCTTGTTTTCTTGTGTGCAGGTAAACACAAACACTGCATCTTTTTAAGAAACACTCTGAACCAGAGCTTCACGACGGAGATCCATGAATGACAGGAAGTCATCAGATCAACTCTGTGCTGGAGAAGAACCACAAGAAACACACCTCACAAAAGACTGAACACTATTCACAAGCCATGGACTTTCAGAAGATCTGCAGTTTAACTACATGATTTTTGTGTCATCATGTAGGATTTGTGACATTACAACTGATTGTCATAAACGTGTAAACAGTTTTGAAATCTACACTTACATCTACGTAGATATTGAAATGACACAGAATAAGTTTAAATGTGCCTGTAACTTTTTCCAAGTTACATGACTAGAAGATGGGCCCTTTGTTATCAAACAGAAGCCATTGAATGGTTTTAGGAAAGCTTACAAATTTATATTTTTTGTGAGAGTTTTTAAATAACTCTCAAAGGGGGAACTGTGGAAATATAAATTTATATCATCTAATTCCAAATGAACAATAATCTACGTATAACTAAAAAGTTCTTCTCTTCTTTTCACTCATTTATTTTTTTACAACACACCATATCCACAAAGAAGTAGGTCATGGTGGCCGCAATTATATGCTGTCAAAATTGCGGCAGAAATATTGGATTACTGGTGTGAGTACAGCAATAAGAAGAGTATTGTCAAAGTGTGTTACTTGTAGAAGGTTGAATGCACTTCCAGGATGCCAACAGATGGGAGATTTACCATCGGAGAGAGTCACTCCTAATGAACCACCATTTACACTTTACTTTAGACCCTTTTACTTTAGACCCTTTAATGTAAAAAGCAGAAGAAGTGTAGTGAAAAGATATGGAGTTATTTTCACTTGTTTGGCCATTCGAGCAGTACATATCGAAGTAGCACCTTCCTTGGATACCGATTCCTTTATAAATGCACTTCGCCGTTTCATTGCACGACGTGGTCAAGTGCAGGAAATTCGATCAGATAATGAAAGGAACTTTGTTGGAGCCGGACAAGAACTACGAGTTGCCATAAAGGAATGGAATCAATGTAAGATCAACAATGTTCTTCTGCAGAAAGGTATCAAGTGGACATTTAATCCCCCTACTGGATCACATTATGGCGGAGTTTGGGAGAGATTAATTAGATCTGTGCGAAAAATCCTAAATTCTACCTTGAAGTCGCAGAATCTGGATGAAGAAGGACTTCAAACGGTATTGTGTGAAGTGGAGGCTATTATTAATAGTCGTCCAATAACCAAAGCATCCACTGACCAAACGGATTTAGAAGCGTTAACACCGAATCATCTGCTACTTCTGAGGACTTCTCCATCCTTACCACCAGGACAATTTAAGAAGGACGAAGTATATGCTCGTAAATGATGGAGACAGGTACAGTACATGTCAGACTTGTTCTGGAAAAGGTGGGTACTGGAGTACCTAACACAGCTTCAAGAGCGTCAAAAATGGTTAAAAGTCAAGCGCAACTTGAAAGTAGGAGACATAGTGCTTCTAGTTGACAACACAGCACCTTGGAACTCATGGCCGCTAGGACGTATAATTCAAACCTTTCCTGACAAAAGAGGATTTGTCCGTCATGTACAAGTGAAGACCAAATACAGCTGTCTCGACAGACCAATAACAAAACTCTGTCTTCTACAAGAAACGGAAGACGATATAACATGAACACTTTACTTTTTGTTTTCCCTTGAAGCAAGAAGGATCAAGAAATTTCCCTTTTGAATGTTTTCATGTCTCTATTCATATTAATGTAATTATTATGTAATAATTAGGGGCTGGATTGTAGTAGACATGAAATGGTTAACGTGTCACGTGATTGTGGTGGAGGGTCACCGGGGTTAGGTAGTGCGCTTATAGGTGGCACCTGTTCATTCACAACTTAGGAAGGAGAGAGAGAGGGGGTGAACGGGGACGCGGTACTCTTTGTTGACCAAACAAAGACAAACAAACTCAAACGAAATCAAACTTAAGCCTGAATCAAAGTCTACACTGTCAAAAGATCAAGGTATGTTTTATATTGGAAAATAAACGAGTGATGACATTGGAACGACTTCTTGCCTTGTGTACATTTGATGTTTGCGTTACAAAACGTGTCTCTGGTTTAGCCTCTCAGCTGTTACTCCACGTAGCCGCTACATGCACAAAAATGTAAAGTCTTTAGATGCAATAATATGTTCATGTGTGATTGCAACTAGCAAACAGATTTTGACTGCATTAGTAACTACAGTTACCTTTAAACAAAAGAAAATGCATTATAACATCAAATACTCTCAGTTCATCTTGGACTTAGAACACAAAAAACGTTTTGCTGTTTTTTTTTTTTTTTTTTTCATTTTTTGATTTTACGCAAAAATACCAGCAGTTGTGGTTGGCAGTAATCTGCTGTTTTTAACATTCATAAATTCATTTTACAGAATTCTTCTGTTAAAAAAACATTCCACAGTCTGTATTTTTTTTATCGAACTCACACTGCAAATTTTAGATTTGGTAGATTTAACTACATTAGAGTTAAAATTAACACTCTCTCAATGTTTATATGGGAAATCACTATAAAAGTGTTAAAATAACACTTTTGAAAGTGTTAAAATTTTTAACACTCAGAGTGTTAATTAGCAAAATTATTGTGTAAAATATCTGTTAAATGTATGTCAAAATACTAGCAGCTGTGGTTGCCAGTAATCTGCTGTTTTCAACATTTTACATTCGTAAATTCAGTTTCCAGAATATTTCTGTTAAAAACAAATCCCATAGTCTGTATTTTTCATTCAAACACACTTAAGCCTTAAATCCCAGAGCAGAATCCTCACTAGTGTCCTCACTACAGAGGGCTGAACACTCAGTAATGAAGTTAATGAGACAATTAAGTGTCTAATTAAAGGAGGATTGAGAATTATTGATGAACAACTGTTAACAGCGGAATCACTGGAAAGAAAAACACAAATTACAGCCAAAACCAAAGATGAAATCAACAGAGAAAAAAAGAACTCCAAATAAACTAATGATCAATAAAAATAAAACTAATTACACAATAAAAAATGTTATTTTTCAACATCTTTAAAACAACTCATCACATTATACAACTTATCATGGAGCTTCACCTATTACTGACCTTTGACTTGATTTCTGTCATGTGAACAAAAGCTCTTAATGAAATTTCTGTTGTTCATTTGAAGTCACCATGATGGAAGACAGAGTCTACTTTAGTCAGGCTCTTCAACTTCTTGCTATAAAATATATTTTATTTTAGCTGCTATAGACTTTAGTGTTAATCATACTAGTTATACATGTAGCATAGAAAGCCAAAAGAAAAATAATATGTCAGTCTGAAGAGATTATTTATGATATCAAAGCCATCTTCTCCTGCTTGTTTTCCAATTCAGTATCATATTAATTATGTGTAAGTCATACATAATATACATAATTTAAACCGTTGAAGCTCCAACAATTAATGACTTATTAACAGGTTTAAAAACACCATTCACAATGAGAATGTGATAAAAGATAAATAAAAATCAATCAAAAAAAACAACCCAGAATAAAACCAAACACTACTGAAACATTACCTTCCAAAAACAACACAAAATAAAGGAAAAGAAAGAGATTGTAATAATAATTAATTTTATTTGTAGATGGCGCCTTTCTAGACACCCAAGGTTGCCTTACAATAAGCATCAGTAGTCAAACAAAAAAAATAAACATTACTAAAAACAATCATTGACCAAACAAGTTAAAACGCAATAGCAAATATAAAAGAACATAATAAAAACATGATAAAAAATGTTAAGTAAAAGCCTGCTTAAAAAGATAATTCTTTAGACTTTATTTAAAATTGTGAAGACTATCACTGCTCCTAAGATCTACTGGAAGTGAGTTCCATAGCCTTGGAGCCATAGAGCTAAAAGATCTGTCTCCTATTGTAATAACATAAAGCTGCATAATTTATTTATGCTGCAATGCATGCTGGGAGCTTTGTACTATGCTGGCACCCAGCATGCATTGCGGCATGAACTATGCAGCTTTTTTTCTTTTTAGCAACCACGGTTGAGGTTCATATCCTGATTCTTGATGTCTGTAGCTGCATGCCAAAGGCACGCTGTACACTCATGCACTATGCACTTACACACTCAACAGGATAGTATATGTATGTAGTGTTATCCCAAATGGCACACTAATGTTTTTTTTACTAAATGGAAATTCAAACCGTTTCCCTGATGATGTTTGACGCTTGCCAAATCAGTGAAATAAACAACCGAACTATCAAATTATACCTGCCGTAACATTCGGGAGGCACTATAATCACTCTCGTAGGAGAATTTTGCTTTCATCATCCAAAATAAATAAAGTTATTCAACATGTGCGTCCGATAACTCCGCCCCTTCCACTACGTAAGCAAACCTGCGGTTTTGCTTAAACTTAGTGGACTAAACTAATAGACTAATTTAAGGGCCAGGTGAATGAGGGTGTAGGGCGAGATCAGACACTCTGATTAGTTTATCAAATACAAGGGTTTATCTACCTAAATACAAGATAGATACATGTTACTCTGTATGACAAGGAGGCAAATCAGCTTCTAAAGCTGAGAGGGTTATTTTACCTTTATCTAACTCTAAAATTTTAACACTTTACTCTGAATTACCACAACACTTGAAATTTAACACCAATGAATTTGCTGTGAATGGATGTCTATGGGGAGAAAAGTCCAGTGTTACCGCGGCTTAAGTGCAAGTGAATGGTTACTCTGAATAGTGTGGCTCATCATGTGTTTATTAAGGTGTGATGATTGGCTGAAACTCTTCCCACACTGAGTGCATCTAAATGGTTTCTCTCCAGTGTGGATCCTCATGTGTTTTTTAAGGTTTGATGATTGGCTGAAACTCTTCCTACACTGAGTGCATGTGAATGGTTTCTCTCCAGTGTGAATCCTCGTGTGTTTATTAAGGGATGATGATAGGCTGAAACGCTTCCCACACTGAGTGCATGTGAATGGTTTCTCTCTGATGTGGATCATTGTGTGTTCATTTAGGTGTGATGAGCGGCTGAAACTCTTCCCACACTGAGTGCATGTAAATGGTTTCTCTCCAGTGTGGATCATCATGTGTTGTTTAAGGTCTGATGATTGGCTGAAACTCTTCCCACACTGAGTGCATGTAAATGGTTTCACACCAGTGTGGGTCTTCATGTGTTTATTAAGGTTTGATGATTGGCTGAAACTCTTCCCACACTGAGTGCATGTGAATGGTTTCTCTCCAGTGTGGATCCTCATGTGTAGATTAAGGGACGATGATCGGCAGAAACTCTTCCCACACTGAATGCATGTGAATGGTTTCTCACCAGTGTGGATCATCATGTGTTGATTAAGCTGCCATGATCTGCTGAAACTCTTCCCACAATCAGTGCATGTGAATGGTTTCTCTCCAGTGTGGATCCTTGTGTGTTGATTAAGGTGCCATGATCTGCTGAATCTCTTCCCACAATCAGTGCATGTGAATGGTTTCTCTCCAGTGTGGATCCTCGTGTGTTGATTAAGGGATGATGATTGGGTGAAACTCTTCCCACACTGAGTGCAGGTAAAATGATTCTTGTCTCTCCTTTTTAAAATACCATCAGTCTGTAAATGAGTTTTTTCCTCAATTTTGACAAGATGTTCCTTCTCTTTACTCTCCTCATTCTCTTTAATTAGGTCTGAAATAAATAAATAAAACATTAGTTTTCATTATGTAACGAATATGGCAGCTTACCATTCATCCGCCCACCAGAGGGAGCTCTCTCCCGAATATTGACTGGGTACTTCCTGGTAGCCACCATATTTAAGCACACTGCTTTTGTGTGTTCATTGCGAAGTATTGCCAGTTTCACTGCCTACTAAGCGGTTTCCTACTGCTATTTCTGCCATTGTGTTATGACCTTTTTGCCTGCTCTTTTTGACCACTGTTTTTGGATTTTGGACTCTGCCTTGTTTGCCTTTTAGGACTGCCTTTTTGTTTGCTTGTTGTTGCCTGGTTCATGATCACGATTCTGCCTTTGTTTGATGCTAGTTGTTTGTTTAATAAACCTCCAGCTTTTGGATTCAATCCGCCTCCATGTCTTCACCTACGGCTCCCTCACAGAATACTTCGCCTAACATCAATCCAGCGGAGGTTTCTAATTTACAAGCAGCTTTCAATTATAAAAGCGAAATGCTATCTGGGTATCAGGAACAGTTGATGCATCTAAAGGAGGCCAACGACCGTCTCACACAGTTCATCCATTCTCTCCCTGCTCCTCAAAGCTCACCGGTAAGACTAGCATTACCTGATAAATTTGATGGTTCGCCAGAACTTTGTCGTGGCTTCATTCGTCAATGTAAAGTCTTTTTTACTAGTCAGCCTGAAACCTATACTCATGATACTAAGAAATGTGCTGTAATGATGTCCTTATTAACCGGACGAGCTTTAGACTGGGCCTCAGCTGTTTGGGAGAGTGATTTACATGTACAGTCTTCGTTTAACCATTTTATTTCTCAACTCAATGAAGTTTTTGGTTATCCTGAAGGAGGACAAGACATTTCTGAACAATTACTAGATCTCAAACAGGGAAACCGCACTGCTGCAGATTATGCTATTGACTTTCGAACACTAGCTGCACAAAGCGGTTGGAATGATGTGGCTCTCAAGGCTGTATTTAAACGAGGACTGAATGCACAATTACAAGCTGAATTAGCATGCAAAGCAGTTGATCTGTCTTTTAATGAGCTTATCACTTTAGCCATTAAAATAGACAATCTTATGCGCAACACTCTACGCTCACGCCGGGTTTTACAAATCAAATCTGAACCTGCCATGACAAGTCATGATGCCCCAGAACCCATGCAGATTGCCTCTACCCGCATCTCCTCCAACGAGAGAGAACGATGGCAGCGGGAGAATCTATGCTACTATTGTGGAGGTGAAAATCACCAAAATGCTGCATGCCCTCTCAAGACCAAGAAGAGCCATGCTCCACAATATCATGTGAGTACCATTAAAATTTCCCATCGCCAAAATTTTCTTTTGGAATGCAGAATTGAATTTGATACTGCTGTTCAATGTATTTCAGCATTAGTAGACTCTGGATCAGTGGTTAACATCATCAATCAAGAACTCACGGACAAACTCAAGATTCCTACAACTCCCTGTGTCCCAGTAATCAACATAACCACAATAGACAATAGCCCTATTGGTTCTGGAATTACTGCTACCACTGCACCAGTGTCTCTCCAAATTGGACTATTTCACAAAGAAGCCATCACCTTCTATGTAGTCCCTTCATGCAAGTACCAAATGATATTGGGCCATCCTTGGTTGGCCGTTCATGATCCTATCATTTCATGGAACCATGGTGAACTCACTCAGTGGTCAACTTACTGTATTAACAATTGCCTAACAAAAACGTTGTCATTTCCCTGCCTTTTCACCAGCGACATTCAGATCGCCCTGCACCACGTCCAAGGGGTAGACCTATGAGAAGAACACCAGGAGGTGTTCATAGAGGGGGGGATTCTGTAACGAATATGGCAGCTTACCATTCATCCGCCCACCAGAGGGAGCTCTCTCCCGAATATTGACTGGGTACTTCCTCTGTGGTACTTCCTGGTAGCCACCATATTTAAGCACACTAGCTGCGTCCCAAATGGCACACTATACACTATGCACTCATGCACTATGTACTTATGCTATTACACACTCAACAGGATAGTATATGTATGTAGTGGCGTCCCAAATGGCACACTAATGTTGTTTTACTAAGCGCAAATTCAAACCGTTTCTCTAATGACGTTTGACGGTCACCAAATCAGTGAAATAAACGACCGAGTTATCAGATAATACCTGCCGTGAGTATGACCGCATTCACCATCGGGAGGCGCTATAATCACTATATAATCACATTATAATCACACTTTGCTTTCACCATCCAAAATAAATAAAGTTATTCAACATGTGTGCCCGATAGCTCCGCCCCTTCCGCTACGTAAGCAAACCTGCGGTAGTTGAGTGTGTGAAGTGTCCATCATTACACACTTCGTTTTATCGGCTGAAGGAGTGCATCATCCGGGTAATTAAAGTGCACTTATTATTTTTAGACTTTTCAGTGTGAACACACTACTTACACTATTTATACTACAAAATGGCGTAGAATAGTGCATAAGTATGCGATTTGGGACGCAGCTACTGCTTTTGTGTGTTCATTGCGAAGTATTGCCAGTTTCACTGCCTACTAAGCGTTTTCCTACTGCTATTTCTGCCATTGTGTTATGACCTTTTTGCCTGCTCTTTTTGACCACTGTTTTTGGATTTTGGACTCTGCCTTGTTTGCCTTTTCGGACTGCCTTTTTGTTTGCTTGTTGTTGCCTGGTTCATGATCACGATTCTGCCTTTGTTTGATGCTAGTTGTTTGTTTAATAAACCTCCAGCTTTTGGATTCAATCCGCCTCCATGTCTTCACCTACGGCTCCCTCACACATTAAGTCTTAAAATTCTCATCAAAAGCTGAAAAGTGAAAAGACACTGGAAACATTGGCTACACACACTGTAATTTTGATGCACATTAAATTTGGAATAAATCAAATCATATTTTGCTTGGTCCATTAACATGTACACATTTCAGCAGAATCAATTCAATTCATCTTTATTTATCTAGTGCTTTTACTATGTAAATTATGTCAAAGCCACTTAACATAGAAGTTATAGTAAATAGAAACAGTTTTCAGACTTCCTGACATAATTAATCATAAAAGTCATTTCGGTCATGTTAATTAGACAGATTTGAAAGCTGTAAATGGCCTATTTTTATTCGTAAATATTTACAATTACAACAAAATGTTTTTTTTTTTAATGTGTTAAGCAGACAGAGAATACTTGTTAATTCTGTGCCTGACTGGTTAATGCATCAGAAAAAACGTTCTGGGGTAACAGCTGACCAAACAGCTGAATATTTGCCTCGCAGACATGAGACATATCTGTACAGCATCTGCATAAAGGCTGGAATGTGCACTTTTCCCCTTGTGTGCTGTTGGGTTATTTTCATCCATTCTGGGGTGATTTTGAGGCTTAATTTGGCCAAAACTTTCTCTGAGTTTCAGCAAACGGACTGATATTTGGAGACATCTTATTTTGACATTTTCTGGGAAAATACTTTGAAATATAAAAAAAAATCACCACACTCTGGGCAAATTTACTCCCTTTTCTTTATATTCATGGCTGTTTTTTTTCCATTGGCCTCGATTATAACAAAATTTTAAGGATTGCAAAGCCATGACAGCATATAATCATGCATTTATGATTGTTGGTGTTTTCTTTGACGACAGTCAACATTGTTTAATTGGTCTCCACCCATGGGATGGCAAAGAGGAAATGGGTCAGAGAATAAAGGAAGAGGAGGAGAGTTAAAGAGAACAGCATTATGTGGTGTGCGTAATAAAGAGAAGTTAACTGAAATGTTGCAGTGCGGGGAAACGAGTAGAGAAACCGGGTTGAGACGAGCAGTGAAAAACTTAACGACTGGGTGTGAGAAACACTGTGTCTTGTTACTGAAGAGCTTGTGATGTCTGTGAATGAGTGCATCACCAAAGAGTTCAGAGCAGTGTGTCTGGAACAAAATCTTCTTACCGATTCATCTCACTGGCATGAAGTCAGTAGCCTACTCAGCGGCTGGGGTCGTAGACGCCCTTAACCTTCACATCCAAACCTCCACATTCACCATTCCCCTCGCATTTCCATTGTCCCCTTAACTTCATGGGTTAGAAGCAAAAGGTTTTTTTTTCTTTCCCCAAATTCTCATTTTATTTCTCTTGTTTGTTTTTCCTTGTACTAATATTATTCATTATTTTTTCCCCATTTTCAAATGTGACAAATCTGCTGGCCTGAATCATTTGCGTTTTTTCCTTTCACTTTCATTTGAGTTATAAGTGCTAAGTGTTTTGTTTTTCATTGTGATTGTTGTTATATTGTTTGTTTTGGACTTCCAGTTAGAGCTGCGCCATGTAAAGACGCAAACTGCTGAGGTCCTCATGTGAAACTTAATTTCGTTTTATATTGCTTTCATCCTAAATACTATTACCTTAAACCTACCTATACTGGAAAATAAGTGTTTATAAGTGTCGGAGTCTAGCTGTTCTGAGCGTAAACCGAAGCAACTGTAGGGAGGCTAAATCCGCTACTAGCCTTTATGCTAATGCTAACCCTGAAGAGCAAGCTGTATCTAAAGGCTGATTTATACTTCTGCGTCAAACGCCGGCGTATGCTACGGCGCTGACGCATAGCCCTTCGCCGTGGCCGTCACTGACGTGCACCTCTCAACAAATGTAACTACACGTCGCAACGACGCGTAGCGTAAGCTCTGTGATTGGTCGGCTTGGTAGCGTTGACGAGTCTGGGCGGGACCGAGAGCCGCGCGAATGGCGCAAGCGATTGTTTACAAGCTGTGGAGTCCTGTGAAGGAGCTCCGGATGGAAAGTTTTGTTTTGTGTTTACCTCATAGTTAAAGTTGTTGCACGTCCGCCGGTTCCTGCCTCAAAATGAGCGAGTTTGAGCCACTTTTACATCCCGGAAGTGTTCAGGAAACGCAAAAAAGCAGAGAAGAAACTCGACACAGAGAAACATTTACACCTCACTGCCAACTAGTGTTTCGGAAGTGTTAATGCAGACTAACAGAGACAGCGCGCAGAAGTATAAATGCACAGCTACGCGCGTTGCATGCGCCGTGGGTTACGCCGGTCTCCTGACGCAGAAGTATAAACCAGGCTTAAGAAAGCTCCGGCGAGTGATAACGGCGCGGTCCGTCAAGCTATTGATTCACTAAAGGGCGATTTGATTGCTTAAATTGAAGAAAAGGCCATTGCACAGTCAAATGAACTTTGGAATTAAACTGACCAGCTTCGGGCAGAGTTATACAATGCTGTGGAGCACATTAACGCCAGAGTGGAAGCAGCGGAAGAGCGAGTGACTGGTCTGGAGTCTGTGTTGGGTGGATACTCCGACTCTCTTACTACCCTGAAAAAAGAGTTTAGTATCGTGTAAAAGGAGCTGGCTCTGCAGAGGGACTGAATTGAAGATCTTAAGCAAAGGTCTCGCCGCTCAAATCTCCACATTACGGGAGTTAAAGAAAGATGGAAACACAGCAGACGCGTGACGGAATTTGTAGGCGGCTTCCTGAAAGATACCCTGAACCTGGAGAAGACTTTACTTCTGGACCGGGCACACCGCACTCTACGCAGCAAACCAGTGGACGACAAGGAACCGCCACGCACCTTCGTAATTAAATGCCACTACTTTTCCAAAAAAGAGAATATTTTGAAGAAAGCTATTGAAATGAAGGCAATCACGCCAGTACACTGGGCTGTCAAAGACAATACAAATGTTAATGTCACTCTACGGTTAACTTTTAAATTACCACTATTGCATGTTTATTGTTGTTATTTCTAGTTCTTAAGTATATTTAGTCAATAATAGGGTAGCTTTGTAGTAAAACATCAAGAACTGTGCAAATTGTTTTGAATGTGAGGTCCCACATGGTAAGCTAGTTAAGAGTGGGAGTAGCTGGAAGTGTGTGCAAGTTTACACGCAAGGTTTCAATATTGTCTTGTTTCGTGTTTATAAGTGTATTTACAATCAGCCCTTTTTTTCTTCTTTTTCCCTCTCCTTTCTCTCCCCCACACATCCCCCTACATACAAAACCCACAGACCTTTCGGATACTCCTGATAAATGTTTTCGACAGCCCTCCATAAAATGGATGGAGTAAAGACAAACTTTACCAGTTGGAATGTGCAGGGGCTAAATCACCCAGTGAAATGAAACAAGGTGTTTGCATATCTTAATTAGTTAAAATTTGATATTGTATATTTACAGTAGACACATCTGTTGAAAAAAGACTATTCTAAACTTAATAGAGGAGGCTATACACAAAGATATATTATTCTAACTTCAATAGTAAAAGTAGGGATGTTGCTGTACTCACACATAAGAAAGTAGTTTGTTATGGAGTCAAATGTGTTGGATAAAAATGGCAAATATATAATCTAAACTTTTAACATGTCTGTGGTCCTGGCCAATGTGTATGCTCCTAATTGGGACAATGTAAAATTTTTCAGTGATTTTATTTTCAATTTTGCCTAGTCTTTACACACAATTTAATTTTAGGAGGCGAATTTAAATTGTGTTTTGCACCCTATTTTGGACCGCTCTAGCTCTTCGAGTAATACATAATGTTGGCAAGCACAATTTATCAACTCCTTCCTTCAGGCATATTTTGTATGTGACTCTTGGGTCGGTTTTTCAAAACGTTTAATCTGGATAAAATTTATCCGGATTTAGTAATTCTGTTTTTGTGATCCTTAATCACGTAATCCAGCTTACTTTTTGAGCCAGTTTTTCAAAACAACATCGGATTGGATCGATCTGATCCGGATAGGAACTTTTCAGGATCACTAAATCTGGATAACCAGTGCTCAAACAGGATAGGACATCACAATGTAGAACTATAGATATGTAAAGAGCGACAAATAGAATAGCCAGCGTGGGGCCAATATAACTTTATTTTTATTTGAAATGAAAACTAAAAATAATTTAATAATTATTAAAATAATAATAATAATAAATAATAAAAATAAGAAAAACCCCACCCCATCCTATTTCAGCAGTTCACTCATCTGAGACCTACAACACTGTACATTGAGGATATTTATAATAAGTTTCAAATATAGATGTAAATCAAAAAAAGACTTAATGTTAAAAACTCCACAATAATTTCAGACTTCCTCATCTGATATGGAGAGAGTAGCTTGTCTGAGCGTAGCCTTTAGGAGGTGAATCTCAAGTCATTGGCCTTGGTTTGCTGCAGTTTGGTTAGAGTCAGTTGTTTCTCTGCCAGACGAAGCTGTGCTTCTGCCCTTTCAGTCTCTTTTTGCAATTGTTGAAAGTGATTTAAAAAAATCAGCGATTGCCATTCTTTGCATTTTTTTGTTATTCGGTAGTCATTGCATGCATCACTAATAAATATTCTAAAAACAAAAATATTTTCCATTGTAATGTGTGTGTATATATATATATATATATATATATATATATATATATATATATATATATATATATATATATATATATATATATATATCAATTAGTGACAGAATAAAGTGTATTGTTTCTGGTCAATTTTGACAGCTGTTTGCTGTAGGCCTATACTGATAGCCTATATGATAAAGCCAATAATCACTATAGCCTGACAGATGAAAAAATAAAATTAAAACCTTATGAATAAATAGTATATCTCGTAAGATACTGCATGATCCAAAATTAGTATTATTTAATACATTTTTAAAGTTTTCATTACATTTTGGGCATAAAATCCACACTAAATCCACCCTTCTAATGGGATCAGTTTAATCCAGGTTTTTGGATCAAAGTGATCCAAATCCTACAAAAAAGGTCTGAAAAACCCAAAGTAAAGGTTTGATCCAGATCAAAACCAAGATTAGATTACGTGATCTAATCCGATCAGGTAATCCGTTTTTTTCTTTTGAAAAACCCATTTTCAAGATTTGATCCAATCCCTTATCCAAAATCCTAGTGGATTACTTTTGAAAAACCGGGCCCTGGAGATTTAAATATTAATCTTCCAAGCAAATTTCCTTCTTTTTACCAGTGCACCAAACTTATTCCAGGATTGACCATTTTCTCCTGGACAAACAGTTACTTCCCCTAATGTCAGAAGTAGATTATGGTAGTATTGTTAATTTAGACCATTGTTCAGTCTCACTAAAGCTGTTTTCCAGGCACTGTAATCCCCCAACGTACATGGCGGTTTAACTCGAGACTCTTGGCAGACAACAATTTTGTAAAATTTATTGATCCTCAAATTGATTTCTTCTTTGAGACAAATAAATCCCCAGAGATAAGTTATCGCATCCTATGAGGTACTCAAAGCATATATAAGAGGACAGATTATTTCATTTTAAGCTAGTGCAAATAAAAGAAAGTCAAAACAGTTTACAGAGATTATGAATAAAATTAATACAATCGATCAGCTCCCCTAAACATCACCTTCCGAAAAGCTCCATTAGAAAGACTTATTCTGCTAGCAGAATATGACTCCTTAACAGATAAAAATGCAGAGGATCTCCACGTAAAATCATGCTAGATTCATTATGAACATGGGAAATGAGCTGGCAGGTTATTGTGTTACCAACTGAAACAATCCTCAGCAGCTGGTTTCATAGCAGCAGTTAGTAAGGATTATGCAGTATTATTACTGATCAACAGGGAATTGATGATCAATTTAAAAGCTTCTATGAAACTCTTTGCAGTTATCTGAGGTAAACGAAACTGAACAAATTAAGAGCTTTTTTAATTATTCAGAATTACCATCCCTCAACAATTCAGATAAGTTGGCATTAAAGGAACTATAACAACGTCTGAAATCAAAAATGCAATCAAAAAATTGAATACCGGAAAAGCACCAGGCCCTGATGGCTTCCCAGTCGAGTTTTATGAGAAGTTTCTTTGCCAAGCTTACACCCCTGTTGTGCAAGGTAGTGCTGAATCTCTTCTCGGATTCACTCCCCTTATCTTATCGTTTGATCAGCTAACTCTGCTGCGATCATGGCTGAAGTGCTGGCAATTAGATTGTCATGAGAAAGTAAAATTGTCATGAGAAAGAAAAATCTGTAAGATCAAACTGGTTTTATAGTTGGGAGACAATTATCTTACAACCTTTGTCACTTATTAAATATTATTTATTCACCTAAAAATAATACCAATAACTAAAAATAACAACATTTTCTTTATATGTCCATAAGGCATTTAAAAGAATAGAGTATATCTATTCATTTACAACGCTAAAAAAATCTGGCTTTGGCCCTGGATTCTGTTCCTGGGTTAAAATGTTATATTCCAGGCCCCAAGCATCCATTCAAACAAATAACATAATTTCTAAATGCTTTCCACTCTCTAGGGGAATGAGACAGGGCTGCCCTCTGTCCCCTCTGCTCTTTGACATTGCCATCGAACCTCTTGCAACTGTATTAAGGAACTCAGATGGCTTGCAATGAATTTTCAGAGAGGGACAAGAACATAAGCTCCTGCTATATGCAGATGATCATCATCTTTTTCTGTCAAGTCCAGATACTTGTATTCCAAAAGCTTTTACAATCATTTCAGAATTTGGAAATGTTTCCGGATAAAGTCAATCTAGCAAAGTGTCTCCTTTTCCCTATCAATCAGGCCCGGATTGGCTAATCGGGAGGACCGGGAGAATTCCCGGATGGCCGGTTCGTTTTTGGCCGCGAGGGCCGGTGTCCCTAGCTCCAGAATCTGTTGCTTTTAGCAGCCACACTTTTTAAATTAATTTATTTATTTACTTGATCACAGTCTTCTTTTTCATTATTTTACCACAGCTCTGCTCTTTATATATATATAACCAGCCTGCAGGTTAATGATGATATAACTCAGATGAGTCACTCTACAACATACAACTGTTGTGGTACAGTGGATAGCACGTTAGATTATGACGCTGCCAATCCGGGTTTGATCCTCGTCTGAGTATGTTATTATTATTTTTTTATTATTGTTAAGACATATAATACTGTTAGGGTTGTTGAACATTTGAAGCTATAAAGCAGCTGTTTTCTCAAAAAAAGATGTGATAGTGTAATTATAAACTGCATTGGAAATGACCTTGTTTTAATATAGTCAGTCGTGAACTGAGGTGGGCCGGTGTGAGGCTTGAAACTCCAGGGCTGAAAAGGAGTCCCACTCCGGCCCTGCCATCAATGATAGAGCACAGTAAATGTCCTTTCAATCCTTTCCATTTTCAGTAAGTCTTGATACATTGGTATATCTGGGAGTGAGTGTGACATTTAAATATAAGGATTTGTTCAATAATAATTTTAAAACAACTTCAGACAAAGCTAAACGAGACATGACGCGGTGGTCAACTCTTTCTTTATCTTTGGCTGGGAAGATCAATTCCATTAAAATGACAATACTACCAAGATTTCTGTTTCTATTTTAGACCGTGCCTGTTTTTAATCTCAAGTCATTTTTCAAGGCGTTGAATAATTGTATTTCTACATTTCTCTTGGATAAGAAATTTCCTCACATAAGAAAGGAATTCTTGGAAAGAAGGAAGAGGGTGGATTGGCAATGCCAAATTTATTTTACTATAGGGTATATGCCGAGCTAGTGTTGTTCCCAAGGCTAAGCGATTTTTTAGATTAATTCGAATTTACGTTGTAAGACAATTTAATTTTGAATTAAATCGAGATTTTTTTAAATTATATATATATATATATATATATATATAAACATTAGATGCATTATAATTGCACCAGTGCGATTTGGTTCACTCTCTATTACCAGACTGTCTGTCTGGGTTTTAAGTCTGGTAGTGACGGACAGAACACAAAGACTGGACAGCCTAATTTAACCCAATGCATAAAGTTGTGGGCATGCATCAAATAGCTGGTGCAAATACTCTACTCCACCACTGCCTGACGAAGCGATTTACTTTCAGACTAATGCAACAAGTAAAATCCTACATGACTCCACGCTTTACTAAGTCACGTCTTTGTGGATTGTCAAGACATATTCCCTTATCAAGTCGATTAACTCGATCTCTCAACATGTATGAAGGATGTAAAAACCTGCCAAACCACCAAAGCACGTAAAAACCACTGATCTTCGTTTGAACCGCGCTGATCGGATGAAATCAGGCTGGCTTCTGTATAGATCAGACAGCCTATACAGATCACACAATCTCAATAAACACCATGTAAATGTATAAATATTTCGATAAGTATTGTTAATGGAATATTTATAACAATATGATCTTGCTTTTGGTTATATGTCGGCTTTGAGCTCTTTACGCACGCACTCTCTTTCTCACACCAACTGGCACATGAGATGCGCTACAAGAGCGCTATACACTCTACATGCACTGGTAAGATAACAGGTGCTAAAGTCCACGGGACTTATTTGTTACTTGTTCTTATTTTAAAATGCCTTTTATTTTTAAAACCGGGTAACATAATCTCCCTCAGAGGTATGGGAGTTTAATAAGGTGGTGTGCAGTAACCAACACCGCCCTGAAAGATTACACACTGCATATAGGCCAACAGCTCTAGTGTGTTATGAATTGCATGTTTTTAATGACAGGGAGACATGCTACATTTAGTTTTTATTGTAAAATATCAATAATAATCCAGTACACAGTGAAATAATAATTTTTTTAAAGGCTTGTCTATTGGCGGCATATATAGCCGTTAAGCTTAAATGGACTAAGCATATTTTTATTTATATTAAAGCACAATAATACAAACTAGATATCCGTTGTTTTTTGTTTTTTTCGTTTCTGTATATTTTTATCAAACGAAAAATGCAATGAATTGTTTATTTTGGCTTTCATTTTATTAGAATTTATATAATTATTAGGCGACACAACTTTGGCTCTGATTGCATTTACAGATATCCTAAAAATAGACTTTTTCGCTCAAAAACATTTATGCCTTAATTATTAGTTAATTTCAGTGCTGTATTTAATCAAGTAATTATAATCAAGTGCAAAAAAGAAGAGCTGAGCTTTGGAAAAAGTCCTAGCTACAGTTGCCGCAATGGTTGCTTGTTTCTCTGCAATTGGCTGGTCAGTGCTAAATCCCTTTTGTTTTAATAAAAAATAGGATTGTTTATTATTAAACATTGTGAGATGATGGTCACGTGATTTTTAAAATGAGAGTATGCGTTGCGTAATTATGGCTATTGATCTTATCTACCCGCGACCCACCCATAGTTAAACATCAAGTTGCCGACATTTTGATTACCTGACCAGCGGATTAAGGACAGGACTTTTGAATAAGAAAGAATCGCACATACCAGGGTTTTATGCATCCCCAATATGCAATGCCAAGAGAGTGACTCCATAAGGTAACATACACTGCACACATTTTCTATAATGTAAAGTTGTGGACGCATAAGCGCAAGGATAACTAGTCCTTTAAATGTCCATGCTTAATCATTAATAGATAAGGTCTGGATTCGCAGGGTTTTCAACAATGTGTGTATTTTTTAGGCTTTGAACAGCCCTCTGTTAAAAGATTTTTGTGTTCATCCTTGCTACAAGCAAAAAAAAAAATAAAAATAAACTTCATCGAAACAATTTATGTATGGCATAGCCATTAAAAATACAGTGTTTTACATTGGCATACAGTTTACCGGAAGAGCTTAACCCAGGTTTCTGGCAAATTAAAAGTCCTATTAGCATGCTTCAGCATATATCCTATTATTGGACGGCCAATATATACAAACTGATTATAGAAACACTGTTCTGGCTTTCCAACATTTGTAATGATGAGGCCCCACTTTGGCTACTGATGGAACAGCACACGTCTAATCCAGTGTCTTTATGTTCACTACTTTGTGCTTCGATTCCAGTGAGTAAAGAAAATTCTACAAAAAACCCAGTTATTAATGGATCACTCAGAAAATGGTCACAATTCAGACCTCACTTTAATAATAAACAAGCATTGCCTTCTGCTCCCATTTTGTTAAATCCGTTATTCCCTCCCTCTCTTATAGATTCAGCATTCCAATGATGGTCTAGGAAGGGAGTTAACTTTGTTAAGGGCCTGTTAAAGATGGCATATTTATCTCATTTCAACAGTTAAGAACAGACATTGAGATTACCCAGTCTAATTTTTTTAGGTACCTTGAGGTCTGTAGTTTTGTTAAAAAAAAGACTTCTCTCCTTCACTGAACCAACCAGAAGCATGCTGGATAGAAGAATTGGTAAATATAAACCCATATCAAAGGGGTATGATGTCCATGTTATATGAAGAGATCCAAAGAACTGCCTCCCATTCCCTAAATCATATAAAGCAAAAATGGGAAGACTAACAGGGATTTGAAATATCAGATACAGCCTGGCAATATGCCATAGAACTGGTACACTCATCTTCTGTATGTATTAGACATGGTGTTTAAGGTGCTTTATAGGCTTCACCTATCTGGGAACAAGCTGGCAAAAATGTATCCAGGGTCAGATTCATCTTGCCCCAGATGTGGTTTAGAGCCAGCAGATCTGAGTCATATGTTCTGCGGATGCCCTAGATTACATAGATTTCGGACCAATATTTTTAGATCATTTTCATTTAAATGTAATAAAAATATTAATCCTAATCCTTTGACCTCAATTTTTGGTATAGTGCCAGAAGAATGTACCTGTCATTTAATCACGTAGAAATCCTTGACTATTCTTCTTTATTGGCCAAACGCCAGATTCTTCTCAGGTGCAATAAAACAAACCCGCCATCAAACAAACATTAGATATTACAAGTGTTATCACGTCTTAAACTCGAGCACTTTAATTACACCATCTAAGGCTCTACAAAAAAGAACTTTTATGAGGTTTGGCAGCCTTTCCTATCCTACATTGAACGCTCAGGGGTTATTATATCCTAAGTGAGAGTTTATCCCTAATTTGTTTTATATATTTTGATTGATTTATTTAATTTATTTTTATTTATGGGGTGTGAGTATGTCTGTAGCTATGAACCGTGTTAATTTGTTGTTCAATATGTGTGTTGTGGAAAAGTTGAAGACTGAATATAAAATATTTGAATAATAAGAATGTAAGCAGTGCTAAATATAGTTTTTAGAATGAGTAATGACTAGGGATGTAACGGTATCAGAATTTCGCGGTACGGTAATACCTCGGTATGAATGTCACGGTACGGTATTTATTGAATCATTTACAGGAAAAAACAAAACTTATGAAAATACTCCAAAAAAGTGCCAAAAGTGTCAATGACATACAAATTAGTCATCTATCTGTAAGCTTTGAAACAGGAACTTCAATTTTAATTAAAAAAAATTATTAAACCATGTAAAAAAATAAAGTTTCAATTTAGTATTGTTGAAAACTCATCACATTCAACATTTAATCACACTCAGCCCATCTACCCAGATGAGAGCTCTGCTAGTCGGACTTCTCATCAAGCATCTCCCGCTGGATCTAATCTCACTATATTTATTAAACGGGATATTTCATTTATCTTGTTGTCTTTATCTAACGACATATTCCCTGACTTTGGGCATTGGAATCTATTACTTGTTCTCAGGTAACGTGTTTTGGCTGAGCGCAAAGATAGGTTAATGATTAATGTAACCACGTACATTCTGTATATTGACTGATCGCCTTTATTTCCTATAATGTATAAACTTATTGTATGTTATACTTTTAAAATGGCCATTATCGATTCTTAAAACTGATACTCAGCAAAAGAGAGGCTGTGTTTCGTATTTTCACTGAAATTGAAAGGAGGCAGTTGTTATCGGCTCCGTTTTGTTATAAATATCCACACAGTGATAACGCTCATGCAGCACGGCGCCTCAACATTTCTGCTGTCTAAGTTGCTAATATTAAAATGAAAATAGGCAGTTCCTTAAATCATGTTTACATTTTATTGTTGAGAAAGTGAAACAACGAAGCCAGGGTGATGTGAATGAAGTTATAAAGTACACTGTTCCCTTTGAAGATTTACCCGTGTCCTCGGTATAGTCTGCTTTTCCATATCAAACTGAGAAGAAGAGACTGCAGCCTTGATCAAACTTGCGAAGTCTGAACTTACACGGAGAAGATGCAGGACTGAACTGTGCGTGTAAAGCAGGTCGCACACCAGAAGCGACGCTCGGCGGCGCGCCGCGCAGCGCCACGTATTTTAGAATTCTAATTATAGGTTTCTATCAGGATACACACACCGGCACCGCAAGTCGGCGGCTGTCGGCGGCGCCCGGCGACGGCTCAGGACGCAGTTCATTTTTCAGCCGCGCCACAGAGCGCCATCTGATTAGTTTCATGTTAAATATCATTCGAATGTGCGCGTCTGGTGTGCGATACTTTAATCTGTCATGTACGCGCCGTGTCGCGGCGCCGAGCGGCGCTTCTGGTGTGCGACCTGCTTTAGAGTTTTCCAGCTCTTTTCATCCCCGCTTCTAGCAGCTCACTCCATTTCCGCATTACTGGATCTGTAGCAACAACAGACCGCAAGGGATGATGGACAAGCATGGGCTGATGGCAATTGTAGTTTTCGTTACCTCCTGTTCGCTTCATTCGCCTGAGCAAATTTTCTCAGAAGACCTATAGTTTTACCGAGTCATGCGACTTCGGTAATATCGAAAAAAATTAATATTGCGGTATGACGGTATTTACAATACCGTTACATCCCTAGTAATGACCCCATTATTCTAGTTACAGTACATGTCCCTGTCGAAGGTCTGTGAATTAAAGCTCATTATTCATTAAAGAAGGACAAGCCATTCTCGTACATGACTTCTTTGTGTGACTTATTTGCAAAACTGGAATATTGCATAAACAATATGTGAATAAATCAGCGTTTCTATCCAATGAATCAAGTATGTCCATTCACACTCATTTTCATCATCATATGATGAAAAAATCCAATTTTGATTTTAGCTTACTATGATTATGAAAATACATTAATCGAGATAAATGATTATTGCATCATATACAGCCCCCTTTCCAGTTGTACACATTTTTTGCTCTGCAAAGCTCAGTTCCACGTGAAAATGACTAAAAGAATGTGCTGTAATGTAACGTTTGCAGCATAGGATGAGCATCATTTATTGATGTACGTTCAAATCATTCATATTTTAAAAATGCACAATCGAGACCGCATGCTTCTGTGTGTGTACGTGCTTAGCCTCAGAGACGAGCAGAGCACACACATCTAACGCCATCTTAATGCGAGCGCTTTAATGGTCAAATACATGCACATTTGTGTCAGAGCGTGGTGTTTAGTGATTATTCATATTAACCCTCATTTGTGTAATAAACAAACAAGCTGAGAATCAAAAGACACGCGAAAGAGAAACCATATCAGAGCAGCACTATTCCTAAAGTGACAGCGTGCGATATTCCTGCTGCCGCCTGAGAAAATCCCTCACTGCTCTTGACTGCAGGACTTTTGTAGCTGAAGTTTTTTTCTTACAGCGAAGATGCTTAAAGTTTGTTTCATATTTTTATTCTATTACATTTATTTTCCTTTCCTCATTTACAAGGAGGAAAATAACTGCATATTTACAGTTAAAGTCAGAATTATTAGCCCTTCTGAATTATTAGCGACCCTTTCCGACCAATTTCCGTTTAATGTTAAGATTTATTTTCAACCTATTTTTAAACATAAAAGATTTAATAACTCATCTCTAATAACAGATTCCTTTTATCTTTGCTATGATGACAGTACATTTTATTTTACTAGATGTTTTTCAAGATACATGCATTCAGCTTAAAGTGACATTCAAAGGCTTAATTAGGGTATTAAGGCAAGTCCTTGTATAACAGTAGTTTCTTCTACAGACAATCAAAAATATATATTGCTTAAGGGGGCTCATAATATTGACGTTCAAAATAGGTTTTAAAATATTAAAAACTGCTTTTATTCTAGCTGAAATAAAACAAATAAGCCTTTCTCCAGAAGAAAAAAAATGTTATATGAAATACTGTGAAAAATTCCTGAATTTGTTAAACATCATTTGGGAAAGATTTTTATACAAAAAAATTGTACTGGAGGGTGAATAATTTTGACTTCAACTGATAATTGTTTTGAATAATTGTGATTACAATTATGACCAAAATAATCTTGATTATAATTTTTCCCATAATCGAGCTGCCATATCATATGATCTCATATAACAAACCTTTTTTCAATGTTCATACTGGAATTTGTTCAGCAAAAGTGCTTGAGTAGTTTAGGTAGGTTTAGCTTTTTTATTGAATAAAAAGTTTATCCAACTCAGTTATGCGCATGTTTTTATGCCTTTATTTCAAAAGTTATGTACATCATGACATTTCCATCAACCGATTTATTAATTCACAGCAAAATCCTCAGAGTAAAATTTACTCTGTTCAGAGAATATTTGCTCCCTCTCTAAATAGAGAAAAATTTACTCAGCAGCAGAGATAAAGTTAATGAGACAATGATGGGGTTAATTAAGTGTTGATTGAGCACTGATTTTGAACACCTGCTGTTAATAAGGAGAAACAGAAGTCCATATGAGATTTATTCAGAATGAACTGTTTTAGTTATTTACATTTTACAAAAAAAAAAAAAAAAAACTTATTTTTTTCCCCTGATTTCACCTTCGTGGAGAAAAGTGGTTGGTTTACTTGGACTCTTTGATGAAATTTAATGTTCAATTTTTTTGCTTGCCATGACAAGTGTATAGTGAGCAAATATGATCAGGTTGACTGACCATGTATTGATTCTTACTCTTGAAAAGAACAATAAGAGATTATGTATTACTGTCCAAATTATGTGTAATTGATGGTTTATCCTATCAGAAACCAAATTCAGTGTTTTTCAAGAGAATGGACCTCAGCTGTGGTGTTATATTAAAACACATTGAGCATCTGAATCACTTTAGAGACACAGACATCAATAATCAGCATATCTATCTCAACAGTGGTTAGAGATTTTTTTATTTTTTGGCTGCAGAGCATGTTAAGACAATCATAAAACATTCATAAATAGTTCCCAGCATGCACTGTAGGGGAAAAAAAACTCATCAAAGTTTAGAGGCATAAGCTGATTCTTTATGTCTGTGTGTTTTAAGATCTGATAAAAGTATTGATGAGCTCCATTTTCCAAATACAGTAATCCTTTTGTGATAAAACATTATTTAAACAACTTAATGGGGCAAAACCAATTTTACTGATTTGACACCAAAGAAAACAATTATCCAGTGTGCAATTGCTCTTATTTACAATTTTTGCCACAATACACAATTTGGCAAACAAAGAGAAATTAACATTTTTTGACATACTTTTAACCAGGGTCTTTCAGGTTTCACCAAGCAAAATGTAAGACTTTTAAAGACATTTTTTTAAGATCGTTATGATTGAATTTTTAGACTCATAAAGGGCTAAAGGCTAAAGAATTTTTCAAATGGGCCAGGTGAAAAATATTTTTGTTTGCCCTATCAAAAAATAATAATCATTTAAAACATTTAATAATACAATATTTACACATTTCTTAGCAAAATATTTTAAATATTGTGTAAAAACAAGCAAGCTTTACTTGTATCCACACACTGTTTTCCAAAATAAACTTTCTTTAAAATAAAAAAATGAACAAATGTTTTAAAAGTTTTAAAAACTATAATAAGCTAAATCTATCCACAACAAACTTTCCAGGTCAGTGTCCTGAGCAGTGAATACATGAAGCACATTTAAACAAATGTTATTGTAAGAAAAATAATTAAACCATTATGATAGAGTTAAAATGGCCTTTTTTAATAAAAATTTAAAGACTTTTTATGGCCTAAAATTTAGATTTTAGGATTTAAGACCCCACAGAAACCCTGTTAAACTCAATAGCCCTGATATTTAGTTATTATAATAATGATAAAATTCTAACTTAGAAACTATCTGTGAGAACTAGTAACAAAAATTACACCCATAAAGAAGTTGATGAAAAAAGGGAATTGTGATCAACGTGACATATGCAAATGGAAAGTACTAAGCCAACACTATCACTGTAATAGCAGATATCTTCTATGAGAATACTGTAGGTCAAATATTTTCAGCTCAGTTAAACTTTTTTAATTTATTGTTTTTGTCTATTTTATATAGCGCCAGTGCTCAAGGATGCTTTACCAACAGCAGGAGAACAAGAAAAGCAATAAACTTGAGAAGGTAGAGAAAATGGGGACTAATAATACATAAAATGAATGACAAAAAACACGAGAACAAGTATAAAAAAAATAATAAAAAAAACCTCATTCCTGTCTTTTAATGAATGCTTATGTGCGTTTAGGAGAACAAGGCAGCACACTCAGGGCTGCAAGATGGATTTAATTTAGTATTCTTATTATTAAAATATATCTGAATGAAGATCAAATGACTGAGTTGGTGTTTAAGAATGAAAATTAACCTGTTTGTTCCAGCAGATCTTCCCGTTTGACTGTGAATGTTTCTTCAATCTTCACATCTTCACTCTCCTCTTTAATAAACGCCATCTTTATAACAGTGTGGAGAGTCGCTTCAGCAGGAGTTTTTCTCTGCGTTTGGACACTTAATCCTGTTTAAAATTAATAAATCAATGAACAGAAACAAAATAACTTCTATTCAACACTTGCTTCAATGTTTTCTTTATATGAGAGTAATTAACAAAAAGAAATCTGGTGAAACGTTTCATTAAAACACTTATTACACACTTCTCTGTTAATTCAAACAACAGCCTTCGGTTACTGAGAATAAATAGTACTACAAAAATACTATAATAGTTGTATAAAGGGTTAAAATAATATTTCCAAAAGCAGGAACATAATATAGCATTGTATAAAACCCTTAAACTTTTGAACCTTAACTTTTAATCGGTTTATATCTGTGTAAACGTTTTCAAACAAACCTTTCTCCTGTTAAATTACAGCGCTGAAGCGGCGCCGCCTGATGACGTCACACGCAACGCCAAAATAAAAGTCTTTTTTGTTTAGCTTTTTTGCCACTTCCAGGTGCAGTCATGACTTATTGCTACATTTCTCCCATAGTTTTCACTTTACACTATATCTGCTCTCTCACACACAAACCTTAAATCTAAATATTTTCTTAACTTTTTTAATCCACTTTATGATGATTTGTATATGTCTAACACATTACTTTCATATTAATATCTGAGTCCAAATCTCATCCTCATAATTATGACCTCTTCTTTTCTATTTCTACATCTTCATAGGCCTATATAGTTTCCTTTTTTCCACATAAATTGTTGTCTCTTATTATCTGTGTTCAACGTTTCCTGCCATTGTTTAGCAATATCTTCAGTAATAATATTTAATTTACCTTTACTTACAGAAGCAATAAAGGGGCAGTTCACAAAAATCACAATTCTGTTATTTACTCATCCTCTACTTGTTCCAACCCTGTTTGAGCCTCTTCTGCTGAATGCAAATTAAAAGAATACAGAGACAAAAAACTTTTTCCACATTTTATTGCACACAAAATGTTCTTGGAACTTGATTACAATTTAACCACTAAAGTCACAAGTCACATGTTTTGACATAGTTTTTGGTTCCTTTTCTGGGCTTTGAGCATCTCGAGACTCTTGCTGTCTATGACAGATGAAGGAGCTCTGAAGATGAGCAAAGTTGTCAGGGGATTGAAACAACAGGTAGAGAGACAATCGTTTTCGAGTGCCTAGCGTACACTATTACACATGCCTTCCACCACTGCTGATATACAGCCACATTGCACTTTAAAAAAAATGTATTCATTTATTTTTTTTATTGCAATAACAACAGGCCATAACAACAAACAGAAATACAAAAACAGATAGAAGGCCACATCGCACTGCTCCTCGTGTGATATTACTCATATATATTTATTCATTTTCTTTAAAGCTCAGTCCCTTTATTAATCTGGGGTCACCATAGTGGAATGAACTGCCAACTTATACTGCACATGCTTTATTTTTATTGACATTTACATTTAGTCATTTAGCAGACGCTTTTATCCAAAGTGACTTACAAATGAGGACAAGGAAGCAATTTTCACAACTAAGAGCAACAATGAATAAGTGCTATAGGCAAGTTTCAGGTCTGTAAAGTCTAAGAAGGGAAGTATTAGTAGTATTAGCAATTTTTATTTTATTTTTGTACAGTTAGTGTGATATTCAGAGAGGCAATTGCAGATTAGGAAGTGTAGTGGAGAGTAAATAGTTGAGTTTTTAGGCGTTTCTTGAAAATAGCGAGTGACTCTGCTGTTCTGATGCAGTTAGGGAGTTCATTCCACCAACTGGGAAGATGGAGCGTGAGCATTCGCGAAAGTGATTTCTTCCCTCTTTGGGATGGAACCACGAGGCGACGTTCATTCACAGAACGCAAGTTTCTGGAGGGCACATAGATCTGCAGAAGCGAGAGCAGATAAGAAGGAGCAAGGCCAGAAGTCACTTTGTAGGCAAACATCAGAGCTTTGAATTTGATGCGAGCAGCAACTGGCAGCCAGTGCAAACGGACTAGCAGTGGAGTGACATGTGCTCGTTTAGGTTCATTGAAGACCACTCGTGCTGCTGCGTTCTGGAGCAGTTGAAGCGGCTTGATAGAGTTAGCTGGAAGCCCAGCTAGTAGAGAGTTGCAGTAATCCAGTTTGGAGAGAACAAGAGCTTGAACAAGGAGTTGAGCTGCATGTTCAGATAAGAAGGGTCGGATCTTTCTGATGTTATAGAGTGCGAATCTGCAAGATCGAGCAGTTCTAGAAATGTGGTCAGAGAAGTTTAGTTGGTCATCAATCGTTACCCCAAGGCTTTTCACCATTTTGGATGCAGTAATGGTTGCCCCATCCATCTGGATTGAAAAGTTATGGTGTAGAGTCGAGTTGGCAGAAACTACAAGCATTTCCGTTTTTGCGAGGTTCAGCTGAAGATGATGATCTTTCATCCAGTCTGAAATATCCAACAGGCAGGCTGAGATGCGAGCTGGAACCGAGGGATCATCAGGATGAAAAGAGAGGTATAGTTGGGTATCATCAGCATAGCAGTGGTAGGAGAATCCATGTCTCTGGATGACTGGTCCTAGAGATGATGTGTAGATGGAGAAGAGAAGTGGCCCAAGAACAGAGCCTTGAGGTACCCCAGTGTTTAGATGCTGTAGGTTGGACACCTCTCCCCTCCAAGACACCCTGAATGACCTGTCAGTGAGGTAAGATCTGAACCATTGTATAACAGTGCCCGCAACGCCCAGTGACTCGAGCATAGATAGCAGGATCTGGTGGTTGACAGTGTCAAAAGCAGCTGACAAGTCCAGCGGATGCCCTTCCAGCTGCAACCCATTACTGGAAAATATACACACTCATTCACACACACACACACCGCATGCATACCACGTTTATGGACATTGGGGAAACCAGAGTACCTGGAGGAAATCTCACACAAACACGGGGAGACCATGCAAACTCCACACAAAAATGCCAACTGACCCAGCTGAGGCTCAAACCAGCGACCTTCTTGCTGTCAAGCGATCGTGCTACCCACTGCACCACTGTGATGCCCCACGTGTATAATTATATAAAGTATTAAACTGGTATTGGTGAAGAACTATGCTTACTAAAAGGCTCCATTCAGATGTAATAATTGTAATGATTTGGGTAATCAAGCATGTATTGTTAAAGACACCTATGATTATTTGTCCCAAGACAGTGGTTCTCAAACGTTTTTCATCAAGTACCACCTCAGAAAAAAATGGTCTCTCCAAGTACCACCAAAATGAGCAGTATTGAAATACAGTAGCGTAGTAGGCCTAGTAAAGCAGCTACAACTCTGCACAGTTAAAAACGTGGCAGATTACCTCAGAAATATAGGCTATATGTCATATATGGCATGTTATATACATAATTTTTGATAAATTTTGAAATGTGTGTAGCATGTACATGACATATTTCATTCCTCTGCGTACCACTAGAAGGAAGCCTGCGTACCACTAAATCACAGTTAGAGATCCACTGTCCTAAGAGATGAAAGGCAGGTCTTGTTCATGTAATATGCTTTAGGCTATCTAGTTGGTATTGGCATTAACAGCTATACCCGTTAACAGGTTTCTTATATGTAAAACGACCCTATTCAATTAAAGATCAGGCAGCTATTACTAAAGATGACCGCACACAATAATGAGCCATTTATTTAAATGAATATGTAACACAGATATTTAAATGTCATTGTTGCAAACAAGTTACAGGAGTAAGTGCAGTTGTTGTTTTATGTGATGTTCACTACTGTTATTACACCATAGTGAAAAAGAAATCTGAGAAATGCTGTAGTTGGTGTAGGTGGAGCAGGTTAATCACATTAAAAGTTATGCATTGTGTAGTTATGAAAGTGAACTCTTGTCATTGAATTATTCTGTATAAACTGCCTGTACAATAAATTAACTTGTGATATAATTATTTTGTGATTATAAATATTTAGATGCATGAAATATTTTTTTAAAAATGGACAGTATGTGATAGCTTTACTGTGTTAAAAGCAAAAGCTTTTGTCACAGGGTATCTTATATATGCTTTTGTGACTGTCTATGCATATTTGTATGCACAAACACAAATGATAAATTGAGGGAAAAACATCTTAGTTACCTATCAGGTGAATAAGAGGCTTTCGAGAAAGCTGAGCTGCTCACACATGTTCTGTTCAACTAAAAGACGAAGGAAAGAACACAAAATTGGCAAAGAAACAAGTTACATTTTGATTGTTAAAATCTATAGACACTTTTGGAAAGAAATAATTGACCTATTAAGAGTGTGTTGACTGTCTTACAGAAGCCAGTAATAAGCTGCATGTGCTTTAGGAGAAATAAAGGACTCTAAACTCACATAAAGAACAAGTTCAGTGATAAATAAATGGTTAGCTCATGTCAATATATTAACTGAACCTAACACAAATAAAACCTCACTGTGAAGTTTAGAAATTGTTTCTTTCAACGAATGATAAAATATTACAGTATAATAGTATAAGACTTACATAACTATTATATAAGTGAATGTAGTTGTGTGTATTGAGACATGAGTGTGGCTTGTGCTCATTTGCATCTTTACACAAAACTCTGAGAAGCTTCTAAAAAAACAACACACAACTCTTGCATTACCTTTTAACCAGGCTTGGGAAAAATGAATTGAAATGTCTTTCAAATCAAAGTACCTCAACATAAATGTATCAACATTAACTACAAAATGCAGCAGCCAAAATAAAAACGCTTCAATCAATAATCCTTTAAAACAACAGCAACAAAACAAATGACGATGGCTAAAGTCAACTCATTTTCCCAATACATCATTATTTCTCTGTAAAACTATGATTTGTAAAGCTGCTGAACTTCCCATCCCCCACTGTATGTGGCTTGAGTCTTTACTGCTCCCCACTGCTCATTTGCATCTTTATACCAGCATTAATGGAGGCCAATTGAGTCTTATCCAATCACATTCTAGATCCAGTAGCTCAGCAGGGTTGTGTCTATATATTCTGGGTTCCTAAGAAAATCTTCATTGGCTTATTTTGCTTGATAAAGAGAACAACTTTGTAGGACAAACTACGATTGTAGATTCCTACATTGGGATTATTACCAACAACAACAGAGAAAGAAAAACCCACTGAGGCCATTTTTTCATCCCACTTATTTATTGAAGACTGGAAAGGTAAGTTGCACATTCTGAATTTACACTCAAATAATATCTGAATGCTAACATTATAAAATGTAAAATCTAAACATGTGTGGATGCATTGTTCAATGTTATATTAAGTTCTTCAGTCATTTTTAAAAGCTTCTTTATTGTTTGTTTGTTTATTTGGTTATAAATATAGTTTTTATCCTGACAACTGGACCCTTTATACAACGAAGTACTATTTTACTCACAGTAAGATCTATTGTTTAAATAAGATAGGATAAACTTTATTTGTCCATAAGAGGAAATTCTTGTCTTGTGCAAAAGAGTGCTACAACGTTGCTGTAAGCAGACAATAAAATAAATAAAACAAACAAAATAATTAAAAATTTTTAAAGTTTGAATAAAGCAACAGTAAAGAGTGTAATAAGTGTTTTAATGAAGGTTTATTTATTAAATAGCATAATGTCATTCTATTCAAAGTAAACATCACTATATATAAGAAATGGAGTACTGGTCTTAATCAGCTCTTTTGTGGCTATTGTTTTTTGCTCAGACTTACCTGATTTCTTTTTGTTAATCACTCTTATATAAAGAAAATGTTAAAGCAAGTGTTGAAGAGAAGTTATTTTGTTTTTGTTCATTGTTTTATTCATTTTAAACAGAACATTTTTATTGTTTTGTTCATTTTAAACAGGATAAAGTGTCCAAACACAGAGAAAAACTCCTGCTGAAGCGACTGATCTCCACACTGTTATAAAGATGGCGTTTATTAAAGAGGAGAGTGAAGATCTGAAGATTGAAGAAACATTTACAGTCAAACAGGAAGATCTGCAGGAACAAACAGGTTGGTTTTCATTCTCAAAATCCATCTTGCAGCCCTGAGTGTGCTGCCTAGTTCTTCTAAATGCACATAAGCACTCATTGAAAGACTGGAATGAGTTTCTTTTGTCACTTGTTTTCATGTCTTTTGTCATTATTTTATGTATTATTAGTCTCCCATTTTCTCTACCTAAGTTTATTGCTTTTCTTGTTCTCCTACTGTCTGTAAAGTGTCCTTGAGCACTGGTGCTATATGAAGTAAATAAAAACAATAAATTAAAAAAGTTTAACTGAGCTGACGATATTTGACCTACAGTATTCTCATAGAAGATATCTGCTATTACAGTGATGGTGTTGGCTTAGTACTTTCCATTTGCATATGTCAAGTTGATCACAATTCCCTTTTTCATCAACTTCTTTATGGGTTTAAACTAGTTTTTAGTCGTTGTTACTAGTTCTCACAGATATGATCTATTTAATACCCGCAGGGTCTTAAAATGTCTTAAATTCGAAAACCTAAAATTAAACACCACACAAATTTGCATGTATTTGACCATTAAAGCGCTCACATTAAAAGTCTTAAATTTACTGAAATGTTGTGTTGTAGGTCTTAAATCTTCTTAAACAAGTCTTCATTTTCCTTTGTTCATGTTTTGTTAACCAATCTGGCCAAAACCCATACAATCACCAATAATCCATCTAAATAAATCTTTAAACTTTTCATTCAAAAAGATCATTTTAACTTTATTTATTATAATAGTTTAATTATTTTTGTGCTTCATTTGTTTAAACGTGCTCCATGTATTTACTGCTGAGGACATAGACCTGGACAGATTGTTGTGCATAGATTTAGATTATTTTAGTTTTTTTAACTTTTGTTCATTTGTTTTTTATTTTAAAGAAAGTTTATTTTGGAAAAAAGTGTGTGGATCCTAATCGAGCTCTCTTGTTTTTACGCAATATTTAAGATTTTTTGCTAAGAAATATCTAAAATATTTTAACATTATTATTAATTTATTATTGTATCATTAAATGTATAAAATTTTAATATTTTTTGATAGGACAAATAAAAATCTTTTTCATCTGGGGCATTTGAAAAATTCCTTAATCTAAAATTTCATTCATAATGGTCTTAAAAATGTCTTTAAAAGTCTTAAATTTAACTTGGTGAAACCTGCAGAAACCCTGATTTAAAGTATGTCAGAAAATGTGGATGCCCTTAATTTGAAATATGCTGAATGAAATGGACATTAAAATAATTAATTGTTATTATAAAACATTGTACAGTAATCTAAACTATATGTTGTTGTTGTGGGATGACGTGAGACAAAACAAACAAATTATAATGGCACAATAACGTTTAGCATTCCACTGACTACAACTGGCCAACAAACTAGTTTAAAATGACTTTTGCTGATTAAGAAATGGATTACAGCATGCTGATGATATGCAAACATCTGAGTGTAAAGTTCGTCAGAATATTGACCATATTCTTCATGTACCAGCAGGCGGCGCCATTGGAATCTTTTTGCTTGAGACTTTTTTTTTAAAGAATACATTTTTAGATCCTAAAAACAGTGTTGTTCTGCTGAGGCATGGGACAATAACCATTTTCAAAGTATAATGCAGTTTAAAAAAAGTCAAGGTTTTAAAACCACCAATTTTTTCTGCTGTAATCGTCATATGTAAGTTTTTTTATTTACATATTGTTTTAAGTTTTTCAGGACAACAGTATCTCCAGCAAAAAAGATATCAAAAGATGCTGATTTAAATTGTAAAGAAATCTGTGTTTTTGAAACAAATGAAGACAGCAGAAGTTAAGGATTCAATTGAATAATTTAGCCTGACATGTATGCTCCAAATTATTAAAAAAGTTTCTCAAAAGAAAATGTTTTGTGTTCAAAAAGGAAAAAGTGTTTGTTTTTTACCCAGACATTTAAAAGAATATATTTTAGAGCAGTAATCAGTACTGTGAAAGTGTGATATTTTTATTCAAGGTTATCATATGGTCAGAATCTTATACTGGTCCATGCCTAATGCTGCTTGATGTTGCAAAGTCATATTTTCTTAATTTTTTTATTTTCTTTGTATGTATAGACATGAACACCCATGTTTGCAGAGCAAGTAGTGTGACCGTTTTCTGCCATTTATTATTCCTGGTCATTTGTCCAATAGGCAACTGAAGTTCTAAAACAATAGCATATGAGATCGGGTCCCTGTTCCAGAAAGAAGGTTAAGTGTAAACTCAGAGTATTTTAGCCCTGAAATTAGAAAAACTCTGGGTTTTTACTGTTGATATTTGGCGCCAATTATTCAGTAAGTGATGATTTTGTTCTCTTTGATTCATTAAATGGAAACACTGCTTTATTCGCACATCTTTTATGTGCGCAAAAATTTAATTCGCATTTTTTGAATGAACAATTGCCTACATTTCAGTTACACAAAGAACAAAGTCACGTAAAAGACTGGCTTGTCCTTTTTTAATGAATGATAAGCTTAAAGGGTACATAGTTTACCCCTTTTTTATGATTTAATTTTATTATTATGGTTCTTCTGAGTGTGCCAGTTTAGGTTCAGTTCAACACACAGTTCAGATGTTTTGATTATAATGTGTTCAAAAGTGTGATGTTGGGGGCGTTTACACAGTTTGCTGTTTTAGGGGCGTGTTGCTTCACAGTTTCCGCTTCCCGCCCAACATAACAAGGGGGCAGAGCCAAGAGCTTCCATGCTCTGTGTTTGCAACAGACAGGCTGACAGACCGAGAGAGAAGCTAAGCTAGGTTGAGCATTCAGTCGTACAAAATCATTTGTGTCTTTGTATAGTCTCGGTGTACAAGTGCCGAGCTTGTACACCGAGACAAATAACCACACACACTGAATTAACTTTGACTGAGGCACCGAATGCGGCGGACACGGCACACCAGATACTCAGTGATGCAGCAGAAACATGAAGTGTCCCGAATCGTCACGCCACGCATTCCAGAACTCCAAACACAGGCCTCCACCAGATTATTACTCGTTCTAAAAAGATTTTTTTAGTCCTGCTTACATTTTAAATGTCATATCAACCTCTACTACTTGATAGGGCTGTGCAATTATCGAAAATCTGGTTGCGATTTCGATTTTGGCTTCTAATGATTATGAAAAACCATTAATCGAAATAAACGATTATTCCATCATTGTGACAAAGGAGTTTGTCACTGGCCTGCGGCAGAGCTGTACACCCACATATTCACGCACACACACATAACTTACCTTCACTCCACCAGCCGATCGATCGGGTGCACACGGGAGATTGCGCTGTAATAAAAACACATACACGCACAAACACATTATATACTCCATTAATCCTTGCATATTCTGACACGCCATAAATCACACCGCATACATTTGTCTTACCTGTGTGTCCGTTTGTGTTTGTGTTTGTTCGTCTCGTTGCGTTTCTCTTGCGTCTCTCTTCCGGGTTGCGCAATCGCGGCTACGGGAGGCAAAAGGGGCCAAAAAGGTCAAGCGCAGCATTTTATGCACAGTGATGCGCTGCGCATGCGCTGAGTGGTTGGGCACCCGGGGGAGACTATGTGTTTTATGTGGGGGATGAAAAGAATGGGAAAACAATGAAAAAAGCAGTATTCATGACATGTGAAAATGCTGATTTAATAATTTTGGTTTTAAGTTATATAGTAATACAAATGAAGTGTATGAAAGTGTGAAATGCTTACCTGAAAGATTGTTTATGTCCATACTTACCTTATACTTACCTTCAATATAGTTTAATCCAAACTGGGCGGAGTCACTCACTATAAATAGAGTGACTTGTGCTCAGTTCAGTGTGGGAGTCGTTGGAGATAGAAGGTGTGAGTAGTGGCGAATGGTTGGTTTGATAATTCTGGATAAAAAAATATGTTGTATATAATTATTTTGTTACTTTATTGTCTTTATTTGTTTGTTTTGTTGTTTGTTTATTTTTGTATATATATATAATTTTTATTTTTTTTTGTCTACTTTATTTTTTTGGATTTTTGGATTGGACACTTTTGCACTGTAAATAAACGCACCTTGCACCATAGTGCTACGTCGACTGAGCCATCATTTATTTTTTTCTTGTTTCACACACACCCTAAAAACGCCTCTGTGTGACAAGTGGTGTCAGAAGTGGGATGGCCAGTCGTAGAAAAGTGACTTCTGGAAAACAGGCCAGGAAGGGTCTGCGGTCACAAAAACCTGTGCTGGAAGAGGTAGCATGGGACACTATGGACGAAGAGGAGACAGCCAGTGCAGAGGGTGCCGAAGCCAGTTCCCCTAGAGTTAAACCTGAATCAAAAGGTATGGAGAGCGATGTAGTGGCATTGATGAGGACATTTCTGACAGCTCAGTCAAAAAGGGAAGAAGGCCTCATCTATGAGCTACGGGGGTTGCGAGAGTCACTGCAACGCTCAGTTATACCAGAAACATCACCAAGCCAAAGCCTACGCCTAGATCTACCCACACCTGCAGCTTCACGAATTCGGGGACCGTCAGTCACGCAGAACCCGACACTGTCGACACAGAGGGCGGCAGACTCACCACCACCACCACCAATGCGACCAGAGTCACGGATGCCAGCATTTCAAGAGGGAGAGGACGTGGAGAATTACTTGCGTCGTTTTGAGCGTCTGGCAAAGACCTGGGGTTGGCCGGAAGAGGAATGGGCGAACCGACTAGTACCCCTTCTCACCGGAAAAGCGCTGGAGGCATACCTCGCGATGGACGAAGATCGGGCGGAAGTCTATAAGGATCTTCGGGAGGCACTGATGGCGAAATTCGATTTATCAACAGAGACCTACCGACAACGATTTCGGCAGACATCAATTCCTGCTGGAGAAACACCGACGGAGACCTACAATCGCCTCAAGGGGCTCTACAAACGATGGATACGTCCCGAGCAGTGCACAAAGGAGGAGGTAGGAGAGGCTATCATCCTGGAGCAGCTGCTACGAGTACTGCCATTGGAGGTACGGACCTGGGTGAGAGAGCATGAGCCGACCGATGGGCTGAATGCAGCAAAGTTGGCAGTCCAGTACTTGAATGCACACCGAGGAGGTCAGATGTATGCCCGTTCTACACCAACACGAGGGGCCAAGCACACTGATACATCTGGAAAAGGTACTGTCTCTGTTTTTCCTACTAAAAAGCTTATTTGCTATTACTGTCAACAAGAGGGGCACAAGGCGTCGAACTGCCCAGTACGCAAACCCAAACTCACCAGTCTGTGTTATGTTCCAAGAGAGGGGGACGTAAAAGACAAGGTGACGTACACTAATCGACACATAGACGTCACCGTGAGTGGACAAAACATAAATGCACTCATTGACACTGGCAGCACATTTACACTGATAAAACAATGCTACATTCCAAGAAACACCATTGACTTTACACACACACAGAACATCCAATGCGTACATGGGGACAAAAAAGACTATCCTACCACTGAAGTGACTCTTGTTATCAATGATCAACCATACTTGATGTCAGTGGGGGTAGTGGATGCTTTACCTGTAGGTATGGTTTTGGGATGGGACCTACCTGTGTTGAACGAACTGTTAAGCAATGCTGTTGAAAGTACCAATGTGTATGATGATATATCATGTTCTGTGCTAACACGCTCACAAACCAGAGCGGGTTTAGAGCCCTTACCTGCTATGGATGACAGTTTGATCCAAGGGGAGGGGGGTAAACCAAAAAAATCACGGCGACAGCGCCGTCTAGAGAAGCAATTGGGTTCACCTATTGTGGAAGTGTCAACTGAAGGGTTGAAGGTGACTAAATGGGATATCCCTAAAAATATTGCACAGTTACAAGCTGAAGATGTAACATTGAAACCTTTGTTTTCTAAAGTGTGTGAGGGGGAAAAACAAATTGAGACGCTAGGGGCAGAGAAATATGTGATAGAAAAGGATGTACTATATGTGTTGTCTGATGGTGTCAAACGTCTTGTTGTGCCTACATGTTGCAGATCACTCATATTACATCTAGCACACACCATTCCTTGGTCTGGACATTTAGCACACCAGAAAACCTACCAACGCATCAGTACACGATTCTATTGGCCTTCCATGTATACTGACGTACACACATATTGCTCCACATGTATTGTTTGCCAGAAAACCAGCTCTGTTCACAGGTCAGCGCGAGTTACTTTGCATCCATTACCTGTCATCGAAACTCCATTCAAACGGATCGCCATGGACATTGTTGGGCCACTGGAAAGAAGCAGTACAGGCAACCAGTATATATTAGTCATCTGTGATTACGCTACACGATACCCTGAAGCATTCCCTCTACGCAGCATCACAACTGCTAAGGTAATCACTGCATTAACACAACTGTTTTCCAGAGTTGGATTCCCGCAAGAGATCATCACTGATCAGGGCACTAATTTCACATCAAGACTGATGCAGTTACTGCACAAGCAGCTAGGCATCCATTCCATCCGCACAAGTCCCTACCATCCACAAACCGATGGATTAGTAGAGAGATTTAATCAAACCCTCAAAAGGATGTTGAGGAAATTTGTAGGTGACAACGGCAAAGACTGGGACAAGTGGCTTCCGTTCCTGCTATATGCATACCGAGAGGTCCCACAGGCATCCACAGGCTTTTCGCCTTTTGAACTCCCGTACGGATGGCAGGTGCAAGGTCCTCTCGATCTGGTGAAGAGGAGTTGGGAAGCATCAAGCACTACAGCCGAAGGAGAAACTAACATTGTAAAGTTTGTATTACAGATGAGAGACAGACTTGAGAAGTACCGAGAGCAAGCTCAGGAGAATCTGGAGGAAGCTCAGAAGAACCAGAAGCTGTGGTACGACAAATGGTCTCGACGGAGAGAATACCAACCAGGACAAAAAGTGCTGTTACTATTACCATCTTCCACAAACAAGCTATTGGCAAAGTGGCAGGGTCCCTATGAGATCACTAAGAAGAAGGGTCCTGTTACCTATGAGGTGTTTCATCCAGATAAGGGGAAGAAAAATCAAACATACCACGTCAATCTTTTGAAGGAATGGCGGGAGCCAGGACCTGAGTGGAAGAAAGGTATGTTGGCCTGTAAGGTGGAGACACCTGAAGCAGAAGATGACGACAAGGTGGACTTTGAAACCCCAGAACACTTGCAGTCAGCGATAAGCCTGGAACATCTGCAAGAGAGGCAAAGAGTGGAACTGACAGAAGTGTTAAACACCTACCCAGAATTACAGAGAGGAAGACCTGGAAGAACAAACTTGGTGGAGCACAAAATATGTCTAACGGAAGCAACACCTATTCGTCAAAGGCCATATAGAGTGCCTGAAAGCCTGATTAAACCCTTGAAGGAAGAGCTGAAGATGATGTTGGAAATGGACATCATAGAACCATCGACTAGTGCTTGGAGTAGTCCAATAGTCATTGTACCTAAGAAGGATGGTACGCTGAGAGTATGCCTGGACTTCAGGAAGTTAAATGCGGTGTCCAAGTTTGACGCTTACCCGATGCCACGCATCGATGAACTGGTCGAGAGGATTGGGAGAGCCAAATACATCACTACTTTGGACCTCTGTAAAGGATACTGGCAGGTACCCTTGGAGAAGACGAGCAGGGAGTATACTGCATTTAGGACACCAGTGGGGCTATACCATTTTAAGACCATGCCCTTTGGTCTTCATGGAGCTCCCGCAACGTTCCAAAGACTCATGAATCAGGTATTAAGAAACTGTGAGGAGTACAGTGCCGCATACCTGGATGACGTAGTCATTTATAGTACTACCCGGACCGATCATGTACACCATCTGCACAAGATTCTGCAGAAGATACAGAGAGCTGGTTTGACACTGAACGTCGCCAAGTGCGAGTGGGCCAGACAAGAAACGAGGTATCTTGGGTTCCAGCTGGGGAATGGAGAGATACGACCACAAGTGGACAAAGTGGAGGCACTCCGCAACTGTCCTAGACCTCGTACCAAGAAGGAGGTACGATCCTTTCTCGGACTGGTGGGATGGTATCGGAGATTCATTCCTCAATTCTCTAAAAAAGCAGCACCCTTGACGAATTTGACGGCTAAAGCCATAAAGAATCCGGTTCCGTGGACCGAAGAATGTGAGAAGGCTTTCATTACCTTGAAAGAAAGAATGTGTACTGTACCTGTTTTACGAAGCCCAGACTTTACAAAGAAGTTCTTGGTACAGGTGGATGCCTCAGCGAGAGGAATTGGAGCAGTGCTTATGCAGGAGGATGAAGGTCAGGAACACCCCATCCTATACCTGAGTAGAAAGCTGTTGCCACGAGAGACCAGGTATGCCACCATTGAAAAAGAAGGATTGGCTATAAAGTGGGCACTGGACAGTTTGAGATACTACCTGATGGGTAGAGAGTTTACCCTAGAAACGGATCATAGAGCCTTAACCTGGATCAATACAATGAAAGACCAGAATGCCAGAGTGACCAGATGGTACCTGTCACTGCAGCCTTTCAAGTTTAATGTAAGATACAAGGCGGGAAAGAGCAATGTCACAGCAGATTACCTGTCACGATTGCCTGACGTCAGCAATCTAGGAGAGGTGGGAGGTAATGTGACAAAGGAGTTTGTCACTGGCCTGCGGCAGAGCTGTACACCCACATATTCACGCACACACACATAACTTACCTTCACTCCACCAGCCGATCGATCGGGTGCACACGGGAGATTGCGCTGTAATAAAAACACATACACGCACAAACACATTATATACTCCATTAATCCTTGCATATTCTGACACGCCATAAATCACACCGCATACATTTGTCTTACCTGTGTGTCCGCTTGTGTTTGTGTTTGTTCGTCTCGTTGCGTTTCTCTTGCGTCTCTCTTCCGGGTTGCGCAATCGCGGCTACGGGAGGCAAAAGGGGCCAAAAAGGTCATGCGCAGCATTTTATGCACAGTGATGCGCTGCGCATGCGCTGAGTGGTTGGGCACCCGGGGGAGACTATGTGTTTTATGTGGGGGATGAAAAGAATGGGAAAACAATGAAAAAAGCAGTATTCATGACATGTGAAAATGCTGATTTAATAATTTTGGTTTTAAGTTATATAGTAATACAAATGAAGTGTATGAAAGTGTGAAATGATTACCTGAAAGATTGTTTATGTCCATACTTACCTTATACTTACCTTCAATATAGTTTAATCCAAACTGGGCGGAGTCACTCACTATAAATAGAGTGACTTGTGCTCAGTTCAGTGTGGGAGTCGTTGGAGATAGAAGGTGTGAGTAGTGGCGAATGGTTGGTTTGATAATTCTGGATAGAAAATATTTTGTATATAATTATTTTGTTACTTTATTGTCTTTATTTGTTTGTTTTGTTGTTTGTTTATTTTTGTATATATATATAATTTTTATTTTTTTTTGTCTACTTTATTTTTTTGGATTTTTGGATTGGACACTTTTGCACTGTAAACAAACGCACCTTGCACCATAGTGCTACGTCGACTGAGCCATCATTTATTTTTTTCTTGTTTCACACACACCCTAAAAACGCCTCTGTGTGACAATCATATACCACCCCCTTTCCAGTTGTACACATTTGTTGCTCTGCAAAGCTCAGTTCCACGTGAAAATGACTAAAAGCATGTGCTGTAATGTAACTTTTGCAGCACGGGATGCGCATCATTCCTATTTTTAAAAGTGTGTAAGTGCACATGCTCTGTGTGTGCTGCGCTTAGCCTAGGACAGGCTCGGAGACAAGCAGAGAACACAAATCTAACGCCATCTTAATGTGAGCGCTTTAATGGTCAAATACATACAAATTTGTGTGGTGTTTAGTGATTATTCATATTAACCCTCATTTGTATAATAAACAAACAAGTTGAGAATCAAGACATGTGAAAGAGAAACCATATCAGAGCCGCACTATTCTTAAAGTGACAGTGCGCAATATTCCTGCTGCCAACTGTTTTTATCATTATTCAAACAACAAAAGGAGAAAATCCCTCACTGCTCTTGAATGAAAGACTTTTGTAGCTCAAATGTTTTTCTGAAACCGAAAACTCTGAGTATTTAATCTCTCTGTAAATCAACTCAGAGTTCAAGATTAAACTCTGAGTTGGTTGAACCTCCTTACTGAAACAGGCCCCAGGTCATCATAAAATGATTGACAATTGTCGCTGTTTGTCATTATACTCTGTTTATCCTTAGAGCTGATGCTGAGTATTCTTAGAGCTTTTCACACTTGAAATTGTTAACCCTGGGTCATTCTAACCCTGGATAAATTCTGGGTTATCTGTAGTCACCTTCCACACTGCTCATGCTATACCTGGGGTTAAAAAATAATCCTGGGTGTTCATTAACAGACAGTTCACATTTGTAAACCCTGGGTTATCATTATTATTTTGTATATTTACATTGTCACTGTCCCTGATTGGACGAATCGCAAGTAACCTTTTTAGATGGCATTTCTGCATCTTGTCGGGTATATACAATGTCACCAAGTAGGTCTTCAGCTAAGCCTCAGGACATGCACAAAGACAAAAGTACAAATAAATGAAAACAAGTAACAAAGTATGTCATCTTGCCATCTCCTCATCACTCCTGTTTAAAGCAAACGTGGCATTAAGCATTTGCATACGTTTTATACAACAATGCAAACTTGCAAATATAAGCAAAATTATGCATACCTGCTATGGACATGCAGGATTTGTCTCAATCGGGTCTTCCAAGCAAGAGGAAACGCAACACGAGTAATCTAGAGCGAGTGCATTTGATTATTTGCATTTAAAGCCACAGGCACAAAAAGAGCTTGGTTTTCCTCTGATCCCCAAAAATAAATATTCTACAAGGTATATGACCTGATTTTGAGCTGAAACCTCAGAAACATTCTGGGAACACTAAAGACTTATTTTACATCTTGTAAAAAATGGGTAATTGTAGGAACCTTTTAAAGGGATAGTTGATGCAGAAATGAAAATAGCCTCACCATTTACTCTGCCTCATGTGGATTTAAACCTTTATGAGTTTCTTGATCCTGTTAAGCACAAAAGAAGATATTTTAAAAAACGCTACTGGCTCACTGTGTTCCACAATAAAGGAAAGTTTAACACCACATGACGGAGAGTAAATGGTAAGGTCATTTTAATATTTGGGTGAAAAAGTCGCTTGAGGTGTCGCTTTGAGCCTTCATACTAAAGCTAACTTTTTTTTTTTTTTTTTAGATCTGATGGTGCTGAAAGAAGAGACTCATCAACAGAATGAAATAGATGAGAAACAGCAGTTTGAGAAACCCCAAGAAATAACGACTGATGAAAAACCCACACTGACTAAAAAGACTTCATCAAACGAAAGTAATTTTAGCTGTAAACAGTGTGGAAAGAGTTTCAGTCAAAAGTCAAACCTTGATGTTCACATGAGAGTTCACACAGGGGAGAAACCTTACACCTGCGAACAGTGTGGAAAGAGTTTTAGTCAAATACAAGGCTTTAAAGCTCACATGAGAATTCACACTAGAGAGAGGAAGTTCACATGCCAAGAGTGTGGAAAAAGCTTTTATCATGTTGGAAACTTTGCAGCACACATGAGAATTCACACTGGAGAGAAGCCTTTCAGCTGTAAGCAGTGTGGAAAGAGTTTCAGTCAAAAGCCAAACCTTTATGTTCACATGAGGGCTCACACAGGGGAGAAACCTTACACCTGTGAACAGTGTGGACAGAGTTTTAGTCAAAAACAAAGCTTTAAATCCCACATGAGAATTCATTCTGGAGAGAGGCCGTACACATGCCAACAGTGTGGAAAAAGCTTCCGTCATGCAAGAAACCTGGCAGAGCACATGAGAATTCACACTGGAGAGAAGCCTTTCAGCTGTAAACAGTGTAGAAAGAGTTTCAGTAAAAAGCTGCACCTGATTGCTCACATGAGAGTTCACACTAGGGAGAAACCCTACACCTGCGAACAGTGTGGAACGAGTTTAGGTAAAAAAGAAGACCTTTACATCCACATGAGGATTCACACTGGAGAGAAACCGTACACATGCACAGAGTGTGGTAAAAGTTTCCCACATAAAAGCTCACTCAAACACCACATGATAAGTCACACTGGAGAGAAGCCGTTTAAATGTGCTCAGTGTGGAAAGAGCTTCACAACTAAAGCTAGCCTCAAGAACCACATGAATGGTCACACTGGAAAAACAGTGTTCACATGTGATCAGTGTGGAAAGAGTCTCACACGCAAAGACTCCATTAAGAACCATATGAAGATTCACTCAGGAGAGGATCGTTTTAGATGCAGTGAGTGTGGAAAGGGCTTTAATTGTAAAAGAATCCTCAGCACTCACCTAAAGCTTCACAATGGATAACAGAGTCAGCAAAATTGAGGCCTTGTCCACACAAACACGGGTATATTCAAAACGGCAGCTTTTTCATGTAGTTTGGCTGTTCATTCAAGTGAAGTTTATTTATAAACTACTTTCGAGAGGATCACATGCTTAGCAAAAACATGATTCACAAATTAGATCATCCTTTGTTATAAAGCAGTGTCTCACAGACAGTACTTTGTTTAACTTACTTGAAGACAGACAAGTTAACATCACAGCTGAGGAACTGCACTATTCATTGTCTTCAGTAAAGTCTTCTCCATGTAAGAACTTTGGTCAGCTTACTTATTTTATGTATTAAGAGTCATCTATACATTGGCGAGCCACCCAAGAATGGTTAAGCCAAATACAGCAAAATCTAACAATGTGTTTCAACTTATTATGAACTGATCACCATATTTGTGCAGGGTTCCACACAATTCTTTCATGTTGTCTTAACACAAATTAAGGTAACTTAACACTTTTACCAAATTATTTGGACTGAACATTAAGTTGTCCCAATGAAATCTCAAGAATTGTGTTATTTCAGCACATTTTAATTGAGTAGTTTGAACAAATAAAAAAAAGGTTGTTTTTTTCCCCCGATTTTTGTTTAATGGAGATAAGATTTTTTCAGCAAATTTTTAATTATTATAGTTTTAATAACTCATCTCTAATAACTAATTTATTTTATGTTTGCCATGACAGTAAATTAGACAAGTAATTGTATAAGGATGGTTTGTTCTGTAGACTATCGAATAAAAATAGCTTAAAAGGGCTAATAGTTTTGTCTTTAAAATGGTTTAAAAAAGAATAAAAAACTGATTTTATTCTAGCTGAAATAAAACAAATAATACTTTCTCCAGAAGAAAAAAATATTATCACTCATACTGTGAAGAATTTCTTGCTATGTTTTACATAATTTATGAAATATAAAAAAAACATGAGGGGCTCTCTCTCTCTCTCTCTCTCTCTCTCTCTCTCTCTCTCTCTCTCTATATATATATATATATATAGGCTTTACATGCATAAACAAGGAAGAAGTAATACAATTACAACAATAGGATGACACAAATATAGGAAAAACAGTGTTTAGTAATGACAATTGTATTTACAGTAAGAAAAAAGTAAATAAATACAAATTAAATTAATAATAAAACAAAAAGAAATATATTATAAAAGTTTATGCAATATAAACATTCAAAGGGTACAGAATTTGGGTAAAGGGTACAGAATTTGCTGAAAAAAGTAGCTGCTTTATATATATATATATATATATATACACATACACACACACACACACAGTACTGTGCCCTGGTCAGTTGCCATTTCTGTGTGGAGTTTGCATGTTTTCCCAGTGTTCGCGTGGGTTTCCTCTGGGTTCTCCGGTTTTCCCCACAATCAAAAAACATGCAGTACAGGTGAATTGGGGAAGGTAAATTGTCTACTATATGAAAGAAAAAGAGAAAGGGGGTGTTAATAGGTTTAGATTTGGAGAAAGCTTTTGACAGGGTAGAGCATGATTTTTTATTTGCAGTTCTTAAGGTGTTTGGATTTGGGGAAAATTTTAGAAAATGGATTTAAATTTTTATACAGATATTTTAACTTGTATTAAATGTATTTTTTTTTTAACAGAATGTCTTCAACCAACTAGATCAATAAGGCAAGGATGTCCATTGTCTGCTTTATTATACACACTGGTAGCTGAGCCACTGGGATTGGCAATAAAAATCAGATAGAAGCATTAAAGGGATACAAATAGAAAACAATGACAACAGAGAAGCTGTGTATCAATACGCTGATGATACTACATCGTTGGGGATTTTAGAGCGATATTGTAAAGCATCAGGAGCTAAGGTTAATGTTGGAAAAAGTTTGAGCATGAGGGTGGGAAGAGTAAATTAAATAACACAACATATACCCTTTAAAGAAGAAAAGGAGCATACAAAAATGTTGGAAATTTGGGTGGGGATGTATTGTAATAAAGCAGATATTTTAAATTGAGAGGGTGTTTTAAATGGAACTGAGAAAAGACTGAGATTTGGAAAGCTAGAAATTTTACGTTAAAAGGAAAAGTATTAATCTTAAATGTTTTAACGTTGTCAAAGGTCTGGTTTGTGTTAAGTGTAACTGTGTTGCCTGAAGTATACTATAAAAATTTAATGATGTAGTTTTAAAGTTTTGGTGGGGAAATGGAAGAGCCAAGATTGCTTATTAAACTTTGATTGGGGAGGTAAAAGAAGGAGGTCTGGGACTTTTGGATAGTTTTTTTAAAAATGAAAACATAAACAATTAAGATTATTCAAAGGTTTTTGGAAGGGAAAATGGATGTGATTTGGAAAAGTGTGTTGAATTATTATTTGAAGAAATGTGGACATTTTATTATGGAATGTAATGTTTTATGGATGAAGATGAAGAAACGGATGATAGCAGGTCTGCCAAAATTTTATGTTGAGGTCTTAGAATCATGGGGGGAATTTTTAGAAAATGTGTTGATTATACCAAAAGCAAGGGCGCAGATTCTAGAACAACCACTTTTACTGAATTCAACAATTTTAAGTGAAGGAAATATTTTATATTTTAAGGAATGGTGAGATAGGGGATTAAGACAAGTTAAAGATGTATTATATGAAGTGATAAAAGGATTTGTACCATTACAAGTAATTGTGGATGGGCATAGGTCCTAGGCCACATTCTGTCCAGCGTTACAAGATAAAATCAGGATTTAGCAGAAGATTGTCACAGGTAGGTATTACTGTAAACGGTGTCTAACTCTCGAAAGGACTCCTTATCACCTCAGCTAGCTTAGTCGGTAGAGCATGAGACTCTTAATCTCAGGGTCGTGGGTACGAGCCCCACGATGGGTGTTTCTGTTGCCTCTCTCTCTCTCTCAGCAAACTTTCATTAGGGTTCATAGAGCAGACCTTTTGAAACAAAGTTCCGCCTTTCTGCCACTGTAGGTGACCTCTTGCTAAGTCTCTGTGGCGCAATCGGTTAGTGCGGTCGCATGTTAACTGAAAGGTTGGTGGTTCAAGCCCACCCAGGGACGAATTAGGCATTTTGCTGCCTTGCAACTGCTAACACGTGCACTGGGCATATATCCTGGGCCACATTCTGTCCAGCATTACAAGATGAAATCAGGATTTAGCAGAAGATTGTCACGGGTAGGGAAGGTATTACTGAAGATGGTGTCTAGCTCTTGCAAGAGCTTCTCGTCAGTCTGGCTAGCCCAGTCGGTAGAGCATGAGACTCTTAATCTCAGGCTCGTGGGTTCGAGCCCCACGTTGGGCATTTCTGTTACTTTTCTCTCTCTCTCTCAGCAAACTTACATTAGGGTTCATATAGCAGACCTTTTGAGACAAAGTTCCGCCTTTCTAACACTGTAGGTGACCTCTTACTAAGTCTCTGTGGCGCAATCGGTTAGCGCGTTCGGCTGTTAACTGAAAAGTTGGTGATTCAAGCCCACCCAGGGATGAATTAGGCATTTTGCTGCCTTGCAACTGCTAACACGTGCACTGGGCATATATCCTGGGCCACATTCTGTCCAGCGTTACAAGATGAAATCAGGATTTAGCAGAAGATTGTCATGGGTAGGGAAGCTATAACTGTAAACGGTGTCTAGCTCTTGAAAGAGCTTCTCATCAGCCTGGCTAGCTCAGTCGGTAGAGCATGAGAATCTTAATCTCAGGGGTGTGGGTTAGATCCCCATGTTGGGCATTTCTGTTGCCTCTTTGTCTCTCTCTCTCAGCAAACTTTTAAAAGGGTTCATATAGCAGACCTTTTGAGACAAAGTTCTGCCTTTCTACCATTGTAGGTGACTTTTCACGGGTAGGGAAGGTATTACTGTAAACGGTGTCTAGCTCTTGAAAGAGCTCCATATCAGCATGGCTAGCTCAGTCTACAGAGCATGAGACTCTTAATCTCAGGATCGTGGGTTCGAGCCTGTTGTAAATGAGGGCGATGCCAACCCTCTTGTGCACCACCAGAGGGAACCATCGCCAGAATTCTGATTCGACTCACGGACTCAAAATCCCATAAGCCCTGCTACCTGGCACTGATTACGGTCCAGGTGCAACTCATCAGCTCTCGTGTATATATACCACACTCACGCTCCGGTTCGTTGCGAAGTCTTGATTTGCCTGGCTGTCATTTCTGAGCGTTCCATACTCCCTGCTTCGGACTGATCTGTGTTTCTGACCCTGTGCTTGTTCTACGATTACGAAAGACATCTGCCTGCCCCTGATCTCCAGCCTGTTATTCTGACCAGTAAGATATCTGCCTGCCTTTGAACTTTTGCCTGTCCCACGTTCTGTCTCCTGGATTGCCCCTTTGTGTTTGTTTGTATGTGTGCTCTTAATAAAGTTTGCAAATGGATTCAATGCCTTCTGACTCATCACAACAGAAGACTTCGCCACTACAGAATCCAGCAGCTTTAGCACAAGTCTCGACTGAACTTTCCGCTCAAGCCACTCAGTTAGCCACCCATCATCAACAACTCACCCATCTAACTTCTCTCACGGAGGAACTGGTGAGAGCTATGCAGCAACTCCGTCATCCGAATCCTACAGTTACCCCGCCTGCTACCATGACAGCTTCTCAACCAACGCATGTCTCCAATGCTCCGGCTACCGTAAGTCCCCGATTAGCTTTTCCTGAAAAGTTTGATGGGTCACCTTCTCGCTGCAAAGGCTTCTTATTGCAATGCAAACTATTTGTTAACCAACAACCTGCATTATATCCCACTGATTCTAGTCGGGTGGCTTTTGTATGCAACCTGTTAACGGGGAAAGCGCTGGAATGGGCTACAGCGATATGGAAGGAGGAGGAATGTAACTATCCCACATTTGAAACTTTTCTCAAGCAATTTCGGGAAGTGTTCGAGCACCCAGCAGATGGGAGAAGCCCCGGTGAGCAGTTACTTTCTCTTACACAGGGGCGTAACACAGCTGCAGAATACGCCCTGTCATTTCGCACTCTCGCCGCTCAAACTAACTGGGTTGAGGATACACTGAAGACACTATTCAGACGGGGTCTGAATACCAATCTACAATCTGAATTGGCTTGCCGTGACGAAGGAAAGAAATTGAACGAACTCATTGAACTTACCATCCGTCTTGATCATCTGATTCGCAGCCGTAGAAATCCTCGCACACAGCTCCATGTTTCAAGTGACACGCCCCCTGATGAACCCATGCAACTGGGTTTCACCCGTCTCACCCATGAAGAAAGAATGCATCGATTGCAAAATCATCTATGCCTGTACTGCGGTCAATCAGGGCACAGGAAATCCACCTGCAGCGTACGACCTCAGACACCAGTTCAATCGGTGAGTCCTTCCCATGTTCCTGCACTTTTCAGTGTACTGATTCCTGTGATTATTAAATTTGATAAAAGAATGATTAATACTACGGCTCTTGTCGACTCTGGATCTGCCGGAAACTTTATATCTAAGAAATTTGCTTTATGTCACGAACTATCTCTCAGCTCATATGATTCCTGTCTTGCAGTGGAAGCACTAGACGGTCGTCCTGTGGGTGAAGGACGCATCCGTATGATTACGAATAAGCTACAGTTACAAGTTGGTGTTCTACACATTGAAGAAATGCAATTCTACATTATTGATTCAGTTAATCATCCACTGGTGTTGGGACTGCCCTGGTTAAGGCGACATGATCCTCATATCTCCTGGAGGGACGGACAGATATTGCAGTGGAGTGAGTCATGCATGAAACAGTGCATCCAGCCCATTCACAAAATTCCACTACGAACCACCAAGGTGTTACCTGAACTCGTTGATGAACTAATCCCCATTGAGTACCATGACTTACATGAAGCTTTTAGCAAACAAAAAGCTACTCAACTTCCCCCACATCGACCAAGTGATTGTGCTATTGAGTTAATTCCAGGTTCAAGTCCTCCAACGGGTCGAATATTCCCTCTGTCACAACCTGAGCACAAGGCAATGTCTGAATATATCGACGAGGAATTGGCCAAGGGTTTCATCCGACCTTCTACATCTCCTGCTTCAGCTGGATTCTTCTTTGTAAAGAAGAAAGATGGCAGTTTACGTCCCTGTATTGATTACCGAGGGCTCAATGAAATCACCGTAAAATTCCGCTATCCATTACCCCTCGTACCTCCTGCCCTGGAACAATTAAGAAAGGCTAGATATTATACCAAGCTTGATCTTCGCAGTGCATATAACCTTGTCAGAATCCGTGCTGGTGACGAGTGGAAGACCGCGTTTTCCACCACTAGGGGGCACTATGAGTACACGGTAATGCCCTTCGGCCTGTCAAACTGTCCATCCGTGTTCCAATCTTTTATGAACGATGTCTTTCGGGATATGCTGGATCGCTGGGTCATCATTTACATCGACGACATCCTCATATATTCAAACACGATGAAGGAACATGTTGAACATGTACGTATGGTGTTGCAACGCATGATTCAACATCGTCTGTACGCCAAATTAGAGAAGTGTGAATTTCACCAGACACAGATCGCCTTTTTGGGTTACGTCATCAGTGCAGAAGGGATTACCATGGATGATACGAAGGTACAGGCAGTTCAACGATGGCCGTTACCCCAGAATCTCAAGGAGTTGCAGCGATTTCTAGGTTTTGCCAACTTCTATAGACGGTTTATCAGAGGCTTTAGTTCAATAGCCGCACCATTAACAGCCATGACCAAACGAAATTCCCACAAACTATCCTGGTCCTCTGAAGCACGCCAAGCATTTAGCGATCTGAAGACTCAATTCACCACAGCTCCTATTCTCCGTCATCCCAACCCAGACCTACCTTTCATTGTGGAAGTGGATGCATCCAACACAGGAGTCGGTGCTGTGTTATCTCAACGTCAGGGTCAACCATCCAAAATGTATCCATGTGCCTTCTTCTCCCGTAAATTGACCAGCGCAGAACGAAACTATGATGTGGGAAATCGCGAATTACTGGCAATGAAATTAGCCCTGGAAGAATGGAGACACTGGCTGGAGGGGGCTAGTCAGCAATTCACCATATTAACTGACCACAAGAATCTGGAATATCTTCGCTCAGCCAAACGTCTAAATCCCAGACAAGCTCGTTGGGCTTTGTTCTTCACCAGATTCGACTTCATTGTCACCTATAGACCAGGGAGTAAAAATAGTAAGGCAGATGCACTATTCAGGCTATCAGAGGATAAAACCCCAATTAGTGATGAAACCATTATTCCTACGAACTTACTAGTGGCTCCAGTACAGTGGGACATACTTACCGAGATCCAAGAGGCCAACCGAGAAAACAACCCTCCAGTAGACTGTCCGAATCACCTGATTTTTGTACCCAATAACATACGTACCAGATTACTGACCCATATTCATGACACTCCCAGTTCGGGGCATCCAGGCATCACTGCAACTTTGGAGTTAGTCAAAGCCCGTTTCTGGTGGCCGTCCCTCACGAAGGATGTAATTAATTATGTTCAGAAATGTAAAATTTGCCAAAGCACGAAGGCATCTCACCAAACCCCTGCTGGCCTGTTACAACCGCTACCGGTTCCGCAACGGCCCTGGTCCCATATAGCGGTGGACTTCATTACGGAACCCCCCTGTTTCCCAGAACAACACAGTCATTCTCACGGTGGTTGATCGTTTCTCCAAGGCTTGTCGCCTAATACCGTTGCCCAAATTGCCCTCTGCCTTTGAAACCGCAGAAGCCCTGTGCAATCATGTATTTCGAATGTTTGGCTTACCTGATGACATCGTCTCAGACAGGGGATCCCAATTCACTTCCCGGGTATGGTCCGCTCTCTGTAAAAATCTAAATATTAATGTTAGTCTCACCTCAGGGTACCATCCTCAATCCAACGGCCAAACTGAACGTATGAATCAAGAAGTCATTCGATTTCTACGTTCCTACTGTCATCAGCAACAGCACGACTGGAGTCGCTATCTGATGTGGGCAGAATATGCACAAAATTCATTAATAAAGCCAGCCACGGGTATTACGCCATTCAAATGTATTCTTGGCTACCAACCACCCCTGTTTCCATGGTCCGGAGAACCCACTGAGTTACCTGCTGTCACGGATTGGCTGCAGCGGAGTGAGGATGTCTGGAACCAGGCTCACAGACATCTCATGAGGGCAGTCAGGAGGAGAGAGATTCAGGCGAACCGTCACCGACGCCAGGGACCCACGTATCAACCGGGGCAGTGGGTGTGGTTGTCGACACGAGACCTTCGTCTGAGATTGCCCTGCCGCAAACTCAGTCCCAGGTATGTAGGGCCATTCAAAATTGTACGCCAGATTACTCCAGTGTCTTTTCGCTTAGCCTTGCCTAATCATTATCGTATTTCTCCTACTTTCCACATGTCATTACTCAAACCCGCTGGTGGCCCACGAGAGGAGGCGGTTGAGGAGGAATCGGAAACCAGGACCCCTCCACCTGTCATGATCGAGGGCGAGGAAGCTTACCTCGTTCGAGAAGTGCTGGACTCTCGACGTCGGGGTGGCGCCCTCCAATATCTGGTGGACTGGGAAGGGTACGGTCCAGAGGAACGGTCCTGGGTGAATGCTAGAGATATTCTAGACCCAACTCTCACGGAAGAGTTTCATCAAAGGTTCCCAGAGAAACCAGCCCCCCGACAGCGCGGTAGACCCCGGCGTCAGGTGCCTTCTCGCTTCAGGAGCCGCTCGCAGGAGGGGGGTTCTGTTGTAAATGAGGGCGATGCCAACCCTCTTGTGCACCACCAGAGGGAACCATCGCCAGAATTCTGATTCGACTCACGGACTCAAAATCCCATAAGCCCTGCTACCTGGCACTGATTACGGTCCAGGTGCAACTCATCAGCTCTCGTGTATATATACCACACTCACGCTCCGGTTCGTTGCGAAGTCTTGATTTGCCTGGCTGTCATTTCTGAGCGTTCCATACTCCCTGCTTCGGACTGATCTGTGTTTCTGACCCTGTGCTTGTTCTACGATTACGAAAGACATCTGCCTGCCCCTGATCTCCAGCCTGTTATTCTGACCAGTAAGATATCTGCCTGCCTTTGAACTTTTGCCTGTCCCACGTTCTGTCTCCTGGATTGCCCCTTTGTGTTTGTTTGTATGTGTGCTCTTAATAAAGTTTGCAAATGGATTCAATGCCTTCTGACTCATCACAACAGAGCCCCACGTTGAGCGTTTCTGTTACTTTTCTCTCTCAGCAAACTTACATTAGGGTTCATATAGAAGACCGTTTGAGACACAGTTCCGGCTTTCTACCACTGTAGGTGATTTCTTACTAAGTCTCTCTGGCGCAATCGGTTAGCGCGTTCGGCTGTTAACTGAAAAGTTGGTGATTCAAGTCCACCCAGGGACGAATTAGGCATTTTGCTGCCTTGCAACTGCTAACACGTGCACTGGGCATATATCCTGGGCCACATTCTGTCCAGCGTTACAAGATGAAATCAGGATTTAGCAGACCTTTTGAGACAAAGTTCCGCCTTTCTACCACTTTAGGTGACTTTTCACTAAGGCTCTGTGGCGCTACCTGGATCAGGTTCGTCTGTTTCAGCATCTCTCCTCGTCCAATCGTTGCGCTCACTCTCCATTGTGAGAATGGACGAGAGCCAATCGCCGCACTCGCTCTCCATTGTCAGAATGGATGAGAGCCAATCGCGTCGCGGCATGTGCAAATGAATGACAACACAGCTGTATTCTGACTACGCACAGCACAATACAACAGATCAAGGTAAGTTCTTTTTGTCAACATTTAAATCTACTGATAAAAGCTGTTTTGTTTATTGTAGTCTTTTGTAATGTCACAGTCTTAGCCTCCTAACGCTGATTTATTATTGTATGATAAGAGTTTTAACAAGTCACCCTAAGTTCACTGTTTTGTGCATAGTGTTAAAGATCACGACCCACACCCTGTTTAACATTACAGACTTTTGATACGATTGCAGAAATCATTGATTTGCTCGAACGTGTGTTTAATTTAATAACTGCAGCTATATGTACATGCATATGTTCTGTATATACAGTTTGGAGAGGCATCAACAGCCCCACCCCTTGTATTTCTTAACCAAAAACAAAATAAAGTTTACACAAAATTATAGTCTTTCTCTGCTAAATATTCATTAGCTATATAAATTGTAAGAATTAAAAGCTGTAATTGCCTGCCTTTTGTTGCTAAATGTTTATTATGTTTGTATGATGTATAACTGTTACTACAATGGTGTAACCATAAAATATATAGCTGCTAAATAATAATGAGTTATATGAATTATAGTTATGTATAACTAATGTGTTACAGTCATTCTGCTGAGAATAATAAAAATGTGTCTTTTGCAGCTAAATGTTTATTATTATGATTACTATTGTGTTAATGTGTTATAATTACCCATCTGATAACAGAAATGCATGCCTTTTGCTAATATATATTTATTATACTTAATAACAATTATTTATAACTGTTGTGTTGTAATCATGTACCTATAATTAATTATATTTTTATGTTTCTATTAATCAATATGTTTTTAATAATATCCCTTTACCATAGCAGAGAAATTACCTGGGAAATGTGATCTTTCTTTCACTTGTTTCAGGCTACAGTATTGGAATTAAAGCACTTGTTAAGTTTTTTTACATTTAAAGGGCCATAAACCCCCTCGTTACAGCAGGGTGTTTTCACACCTCTACTTTGGAAAAAGTCAGAAAAGTGGGCTTGTCCAGCTCTGTTTAGGGGGGAGTGTCAGAGGAACTAAAGTGGGAGGATGTGGGAGTGTCTATTTGGGCAAGCGCAAGTTTCAGAGTCAAAATACACACACAGGAGAAAGAGATGGTGTTTAACCTACATGGACATCTGTAGTCGAATTATTTGCCAAATTATTAAATGGTGGACTTTAACTGCAGTTTGGAATTCATTCATGCCCCTCGCGACAAACGAGATATTTGATTCGAGGAACTGCTTTAAGCGTGTATTTTTCATGCAATGTTTGATACCGCACGGCGAATGAGAGAAAAAAACCCTCCGCATTTCCCGGAAACTTAGATGCACTCGGCCGGTAGCGTCAGAAAGCCGCGTATGTTATTCTGGTCACAAAATGCGGTAAAAACCCTACACGAGGTTAAAGTTTGGTTGTGCTGCTAACATGTTTACACTCGGTGCAATAGTTAACTTAGTTCGAGACGAACAAACTGAATAAACAAAGAGCACCGGTCGCTCACTTACCAAATCTGTAGAGACAGGACAATCACCAGCAACTAGAGCCGCGTCTTTATGAAGAGAATACTACAAGCGAATCCGGATCTCAGCGTTTGCCGATGAGAACAGCACTCAGGTAAACAATAATCCTCCTTAGACACGTAAATTATTGTTGTCGAGCGTCGCGTACACTGTTAATCCACACGTGACTCCAGATGAGCTCTCACACAGAGAAAATGAAAACAAAAATCCAGATAGCAAGAACATTTGGGCCAAATGTGGGTGATAGCTGGCACATGTGGCTGAGGTATGGCATGGCTCTACAGATATGGGCCAGATTATTACCATATATGTTTTGCCATACATTCAGAAAAGGCGGGAATTTTCTTCTGGCTCACAGCTCCTTTTGCAGTATGTGGGCCAGTTAACAAAAAACACACAAGAGCCTAGTAAGGCTGAGCTATGGCCGACATCGGTTGACATCAACTTCTGGCTGACTTTGGGATTGCATTTGGAAAATACGTGAAACTGAACACAGGTGTATGGTTAGCAGACATCTGCCACACCACTCTTCAGTTGACAAATCTACTCTGCGAGCTTAACATTCTTCCCGCCTGTCATTTGCTTCAGGTAAGTGATAATTTGGTATTTAAAGTGATTTTACTTAAATGTTCATCATTATATGTAAAAGTTTGGACTCATTGAGTGATTAATTATTTATTTAATTGAGCAATGCGTCCAGTTGTATAATGTTATCCTCTTTGAACGTAGTGTTTATGTAACGTTAGCACTCCAACAGTTTGCTGTTTAAATTAACGTTAACATTAAAGTTATTGCCAATTTCCAATGACCACAAAATACAGTTTATTTATTATAGATAAATATCAATTTGTGAAAATGTTCAGTCATGTTTCAGTGTGGTTTAGTAAGGTTTAAAATAGAGCGGTCCCATTAGGCCTAACATGATATTGGAAGTAGTTTGGTTTTCAAAGATTAACCTATGTTGGCTCTGTTTTGATAGTTTTAACAGTTAAAAGTTCACACAAAAATGTAGTTGTCATCAATTTCTCTTCCTTTATTTGTTTTATCATTTATTCTGTTGAACAAAAAAATTATATATTTTGAAGAAACCTGTGACAATTGACTTTAGTAGTATTTGTTTTTCCTACTATGTAAGTCAATGGTTACAGGTTTACAGCTATCTTCACAATATCATCTTTTGTGTAGCTGTGGAAAGAAACGTATAAAGGTTATAAAGGTACACATAGTAACTTATAAAGGCAGCATAGTTCCAAATAAAGGTTTGGAACTATGTGTACTTTATTACACATTCAGCTATAACAATGCTAATGCGAAACACAAAGGCCATGCCACATAAGTGTTTAGGAAAATAGGAAAAATGAAAAATTGAAAAAATAAGTCAAGTGGAGGCCAGAAGATAATGATCTAGTAACTAGTGCTTGGGTTATTGTTTACAAAACTGAACACTTTCGATTTGCAGAAAATTTTGCAGACAATTTATTGCAATTATTTATTATAATAGAAAATATATATAGAATTTGAATAAATATTTACAAATGTAATAGATTACATGTATTTTGTTTAACCACACATTTTAGCATTTTGATTTGTATTGCAATTTTGATCATATTATTTTAATTCTTTTTCACTGCAGGTGCTGTCAGACAGAATCCCCTCACTCCCGTCATTGAGCGTAAAACAAATATTTCTGTGAAATTCAGTCTACAAAATGTCCAGTCTCTAAAGAACTTTCCACTGCTTTTAACTCAACCAGCAGCTTGTTCAAGCACTTGAACAGGAAGCATTGTAGGACAATGCTCGTCACCAAGGACACTGGCACCCAGAAACACGGCGGCCCAACTCAACCTAAAGAAGCTAAATTGGATTTTTGTGCAGGATCAGGAGTGAAGTTAACTTCTGAATATGAAGAGAAGTGTAGCTGCTTATGCCGTTCACATATCTCATCTTTAGTGCGCTGGATCGCATTGGGATTGCGTATTCTGTGCGCTCTCATTTCCCAAGTTTACCAAGTTAAAAACCACGAGTCTCACGGCAAGAACTGATGGATGAGCTTTAGGCTATGTGTGGATTCTACATTTCTGTAGTCTAATTACCTCAGACAAACTCAGAACCCGCAAACACTGCAGTGTTTTTTCATACTATGGGTGTCGGTGGTTACAGGTATTCAGTTTTCTTCTAAATGTGTTATTTTGTGTTAAAAAAGACAAACAGGTTTGGAAGAAGTGAATGATGAGAAAATTGTAAGTTTTAAGTTATAACATTTTTTTTTAAGAAAATTATTCTGTTCATTAAGTCGACATTTAAAAAATGTAAAAAGAAAATTGTTTAATATTTATTGAAATTGTAAATAACTGATTTCTTATTGTATGTAGTGTCAAATGAAATAATTACTCCAGTCATTATTGCTTTTATTACTATTAACATTAATAATAATTAATATTAGAGTAATTTCTGAATGATCATGTGACTCTGAAGACTAAAGTAACGAAGCTAAAAAAATCATCATTAAAATTACTGAACTAAATGATTAAATGAAATGATAAACTGCTTTTGAACAGTTATTTTACAGTGCAATAATATCTCACAATTTTACAATGTGTTCTGTATTTTTGCTGCAAGCTGATTTTAAAACGTATAAGAATCTGACAGACCCGAAAACTTGACCAGTAGTTTGTTGAATTTTTTGTGTGTACTATGTCTTCTTTGCATCAAATATATGATATTTATATTTATCTAACAATTATTTCTATTTTTTACTTTGTATGTTGTAAAATTGTTTTCTAGGTCTTTATTTGTCCACATTTTGTTCAATAATTGTTTTATCTGAATGTTATTTGCATTGATAAAAGTAAATTTGATTGTAATTTTTGTTGTGTGATTTACTCAGTTAATATATGGGGTCAGCCACATGTGGGCCACATAAGGGCATAACAGAACTCAGCCTTACCAATCTTGAATACAAGGCCCATATCTGGGCAACATGAAAAATGTATTACTTGTCTCAAGCTTAGTGGAGTTGTGGCACTACTTTGGTTTAGTTCTGGCTAAACAGATGTAGGCCAGTTCTGGGCCGGGGAACACTAACTGATCTGGGCCACATCTTAGCTGTTGATTTGGGCCAGATCAGGGCCAAAGAAAATTTGTTGACTGGGTATGTCTTTTGACATCCCTACAAGACTCTCTGAGATGGTATTTATTATATGGGAGCTTTGTCTGTTTTGTAGGTTGCCCTTGGTCCAAAAATTGACATGCATACAATCTAGCACTAATTGTGTGACCATTCCCAAACTTAATGTACTAAGTATGGAGTGACCTCTGTGGTGGTTTTCTGGGAATGTCATTTTACGTCCCATATAAGATCCTTCCCACTTGCAACGATCGTAACCACCGCTATAATCTCCATGCCCCTTTGTTTTATGAATGATCATGCAGGAGCATCACAGATAAAGCAGTCTAGGGAGAAATGGAACACCCTTTCATCCACAGTGAAACCTTGTCTTAGTGTGGAAACCTCCTCTGCAAAATTTTGGTTGCCAGGTTTGCTGTTTCCACAGAAGACTCCGATGACAAACATATCCCTTTTAAAAGGAATTTTTCCTAAAATTGGCCAAATTTGCTCCTGTGAGCTTTTAAATAATATCAGTCCATCAACATGCTTCAATATTCCAAAAAAGACACACTCTCCACCAGCTACTTTTTTGACTTTACGTGTGTGTATGTGAAGTCTTCATCAAACTTCTCACACATTTAGGAAGTGAGGGGATGTGTTTATTTAAAAATTTTGAACAGGCTGTCGGCTGCATTTTGTGTCACACCACACTCTACAACCCACATATATACAAATATTTCATATTTGTAAAATACTTCGGATACAAACATCTGTCTGATAGTTTGTAAATGTAAATATTAGATGTAACTAATGAAATAAAATGAAAACTGCTAAACATAATTAGAAATACTGTGGTTTAATAGTGTTCAAACTTAACGTATATTAGGACATTGATGATATACAGTATGACATGTCATTATTATCAGCAATGAGGGGTCGGCGGCAGCGCACTCCGTTGGTTTGCAGTTCATTCGAACAGATCTATATCCTGAATGTAAGACAGTTTACCAAAATGACAATCCCTAACACGTTTGTTTAGTTTATTGCAGTACCGCGTCTTCTCGATTTTCTTGCTCTTCTCCAGCTTGACCTTTCTATGGCATGTATCTCTCTTGCGTTATGTGTCTTTCTCAAGTTGTCTCGGAAAGTGATACTTCAAAAATGGCGCAGGTGTGACGTCACACACAACAAACACACGTGACTGATAAAGATCGATAAAAGACCGTTAAAAGACGGACGTTTAAATCTTCAAGTGTTCAAAGAGTTCCAATTTCAGTAATTTGATATGTATTGAAAAGTTCACACTTGTTTGGCTTGCTGTCTCAAGAGAGAGCCTTAAGCTCCGCTGGACAAGGCCTTAATTTTGAGGGCTCTGCTCCCCATTGCGAAGCTTCATGTGGGCGCGGAGGCTTCTTTTATGTTTAAAGCCCTTTACACAATCACTGCATCTAAAACGCTCTCCTGAGTGAGTCTTCATGTGTTGCTTAATGGAGTCTTTGCACGTGAGACTCTTTCCTCATTGATCACATGCAAACGGCTTTTCTCCAGTGTGAGTTCTCATGTGGTGATTGAGTGTGCTTTTATATGGGAAACTTTTCCCACACTCTGTGCATCTGTAAGGTTTCTCTCCAGTGTGAATCCTCATGTGGATGTGAAGGCTTTGTTTTCGAGAGAAACTTTTCCCACACTGTGTGCAAGTAAAAATTCTCTCTCCAGTGTGTGTTCTCATGTGAGCTTTAAGGTTGCCATTATGCTTATAACTCTTTCCACACTGAAGGCAAGAGTAAGGCTTCTCCCCAGTGTGAATTCTCATGTGCGCTGCCAAGTTTCCTGTATTATAGAAGCTTTTTCCACACTGTTGGCATGTGTACGGCCTCTCTCCAGTGTGAATTCTCATGTGCTGTGTAAAATTTTCTGTAGTATAGAAGCTTTTTCCACACTGTTGGCATGTGTATGGCCTCTCTCCAGTGTGTGTTCTCATGTGGACTGTAAGGGTGCCATTTTGCTTAAAACTCTTTCCACACTGAAGGCAAGAGTAAGACTTCTCCCCAGTGTGAATTCTCTTGTGTGCTGCAAAGTTTCCTGCATGATAGAAGGTTTGTCCACACTGTTGGCATGTGTACGGCCTCTCTCCAGTGTGAATTCTCATGTGCGTTTTAAAGCTTTGTTTTTTACCAAAACTCTTTCCACACTGTTCGCAGGTGTAAGGTTTCTCCCCTGTGTGAACTCTCATGTGAACATTAAGGTTTGGCATTTGACTGAAACTCTTTCCACACTGTTTATAGCTGAAATTACACCTAGATTTGGATTTCCGAGGTCTTCCGTGTGAAGTCAGTGTGGATTTTTCATTAGTCTGTATGTCTTGCTGTTTCTCTTCCATTTCACTCCATTGATGGGTCTCTTCTTTCAGCACCATCAGGTCTTAAAAGAAAAAAAAAAGAAGTTAACTTAGTATGAAGACACAAAGCGACAAGCATGAAGTGGATGTTTCATCCAAAAATTATAATGACCATACCATTTACTCTGTTATGTGGTTTTAAAAAATTGTATTTCTTGTGGAACACAGTAAGCCAGTAGCGTTTTTTTTTTCTTCACAAGATCTTCTTTTGTGTTCAACAGAATCAAGAAACTCATAAAGGTTTAAAACCACACAAGGGAGAGTAAATGGTGAGGCTATTTTCATTTCTGTGTCAACTATCCCTATAAAAGGTTCTTATTATGAACCTTTTTTTTTAAAAATGTAAAATAAGTCTTTGGTGGTTCATTCTGCTGTGGCGACCCCTGATAAAGAAAGGGACTAAACCCAAGGAAAATTAATGAATGTACTTGTGCAAATGCTTAATGCCATGTTTGCTGTAAACTGGAGAGATGAGGAGATGGCAAAATGTCATACTTTACTGCTTGTTTTCATTCATATCAAGAGTTCACACTTAGCTGATGATTGATTATAAAGCTTGTTTAGCATGCTGTCTCGAGAGAGAGCCCTAAGCTCAAAAGATCCTCTTTTTAATGTCTGGGTGAAAAACTAAAATCTTTTGCCCTTTGAACACAATATATTTTCTTTTGAGAAACTTTTACAATATTTTGGAGCATGTCAGGCTAAATCATTCAAATGAATCATTGACTTCTGCTGTCTTTATTTGTTCAAAAACAATTTAAAACGGCATCTTTGGATATCTTATTTGCTGGAGATACTGTTGTCCTAAAAAACTTAAAACATAATAAAAAAATAAATCAATAAATAAAACTTACATATACCGTAAAAACGATATAACAGAACATTTTGGCAGTTTCAAAACCTTGACTTTTCCAAACTGCGGTATACCTTGAAATTGGTTATCGTCCCATTTTGACATAATTTAAACCAGGGTTGCTGGGTCAGTTGGCGTTTGTGTGGAGTTTGCATGTTCTCCCTGCATTTGCGTGGGTTTCTTCTGGGCGCTCCGGTTTCCCCCACAGTCCAAAGACATGAGGTACAGGTGAATTGGGTAGGCTAAATTGTCTGTAGTGTATAAGTGTGAATGAGTGTTCGCGGTTCATTCCGCTGTGGCGACCCCAGATTAATAAAGGGACTAAAGAAAATGAATGAATAAACCAGGGTTACTGCAGGTTTCACCAAGTTAAATGTAAAGCTTTAAGACCATTATGAATGAAATTTTAGACTCAAAAAGGGCTAAAGGTTAAGGAATTTTTCAAATGGCCCAGATGGAAAAGATTTGTATTTGCCCTATCAAAACTAATTATAATTGAATATATTTATCAATACAATAATGAATGAATAATAAAAAATACAGTTCTTTAGATATTTCTTAGCAAAAGATTTTAAATTTAGTGTAAAAACAAGCAAGCTTTACTTGTATCCACACACTGTTTTTCAACAAACTTTCTTTAAAAAATAAATAAATAAAATAAAAACAATGAACAAAAGTTTTAAAACTACAAAAAACTAAATTTATGCACAAAAATCTGTCCAGGTCATGTCCTCAGCAGTAAATACATTGAGCACGTTTAAACAAATGTTATTGTAAGGAAAATAATTAAACCATTATGATAAATAGAGTAAAAATTACCTTTTTGAATAAAAAGTTGAAAGTGTTATTGAGATAAATTGTTGGTGATTGTGTGGGTTTTGGCCAGATTATGAAGCAAAACACGAACAAAGGAAAATGAAGACTTGTTTAAAAAAGATTTAGGACCTACAACACAATATTTCAATAAATTTAAGACTTTTTAAGGCCAAAAATTGATTTTGGAATTTACGACATTTTATGACCCAGCGGAAACCCTGATTAAACACAATAGCCCTGGTAATTAGTTATGATAATAATGATGTAATTCTAACTCAGATATTATCTGTGAGAACTAGTAACAACTACTAGAAACAAGTTTAAACCCATAAAGAAGTTGAGAAAAAAGGGAATCATGATCAAACGTGACATATGCAAATGGAAAGTACCAAGCCAACACCATCACTGTAAAGGCAGATATCTTTTATGAGAATACTGTAGGTCAAATATCTTCAGCTCAGTTAAACTTTTATTTATTAATTGTTTTTGTTTGTTTATATAGCGCCAGTGCTCAAAGACACTTTACAAACAGTACAAGAACAAGAAAAGCAATAACCTTAAGAAGGTAGAGAAAAAGGAAGACTAATAATACATAAAGTAATGACAAAATAAATGAGAACAAGTAACAAGAGAGAAACTCATTCCTGTCTTTCAATGAGTGCTTATGTGCATTTAGGAGAACTAGGCAGCACACTCAGGGCTGCAAGATGGATTATATTTAGTATTCTTATTATTATAATATATCTGAATGAGGATCAAATGACTGAGTTGGTCGTTGAGAATGAAAACTAACCTGTTTGTTCCTGCGGATCTTCCTGTTTCACTGTGAATGTTTCTTCAATCTTCACATCTTCACTCTCCTCTTTAATAAACGCCATCTTTATAACAGTGTGTAGATCAGTCGCTTCAGCAGCAGTTTTCCTCTGCGTTTGGACACTTTATTCTGTGTAAAATTAACAAAACAATAAAACTTTTTAAAATGAATAAAACAATGAACAGAAACAAAATGACTTCTCTTCAACACTTGCTTCAACAGTTTCTATGAGTTTATATGAAAGTAATTTAAAAAAATAAATCAGTTAAGTCTGAGCAAGAAACAATAGCCACAAATGAGCTGATTAAAACTAGTACTCTATCTCTTATTTATAGTGATGTAAACTTAGAATGGAATGACATTATGCTATTTAATAAATTAAACCTTCATTAAAACACACACTTTTCTGCTACTTTATTCAAACAATAGCCCCCAGTGAAATAGTACTATGTTGTATAAAGGGTTAAATAATATTGTCAACAGCAGGAACTTAATTTATCATCGGGTGAAAAACCAGAGACTTTAATCAATCGTTTTCTTCTTCTTTCGTTTTTATTTGGCGGATCGCATCAGTTCTTGTGCATTACCGCCACCTTCCTGTAACCTGATTCAGAGACTCCACTCTGTTCCCATAATCCCTTCCCCTAACCTAGTGAGAGACTTCGCATCCGCCAGCTCTGCGTCTCCAGCTCTTCTGACTTCTGTTCACTCCTTCCACTATGTCAGGTTCAGAAAATAACTCCCTCCATCCCTGCCTTAAACTTTATAATTTTACATTAAAATAATTCTAATGATCATATCTTATTAATCAGTCCTGTGTCTTTCAAAAATCTAAACAATGCAGTGTACTTAATATGCCTTCCTACCTCAGGATTTAATAAAAATTTCAATGTAAACTCATAATTTCCTTCTTTCTTGACTTTTTCCAATAACTTCCTTCTTTCTTCATTATACCGCTCACAATGCATGATCACATGTTCAGATTCATTTTTCCCACACTCACATAGACCTGTTCTGTGCTGTGCTATTAACTTCATTGTACTGTTAAGTCCAGTATGCCCAATTCTTAATCTGGATAATATAGTATCCTCTATCCTTTTTCCACTCGAGTGCCTCCCTTTACACAATTTTGGCTGAATATTGTACATTTGCCTTCCATTCTTTCCTGCTTTCCATTGGTACTGCTGTTTCTCTATTATTTGTTTCTTTATTATTGCTTTAACTTCAATTCTACTGTAATTCACTTTCATTCCTGTATTATCTTCCATCGTAGCTTGCTTTGCCATTTTATCTGCAGCTTCATTTCCTTTTAATCCCACATGAGCCGGCACCCACAGGAACACATAGAGGTAAAGTTGGTTTTATATTCGCAAATTCAGACTTTACCCTTAATAATATAATTTCATAAAAGTATTTTTTGCCAAATCTAAACAGCGAAATCACTATCAAAGTACAACATTGTTCACAGTCAAATAAAGAGTGTTAATGTTGTTTTCAAGTCATAGTTGCATGCTAATTCAGATCAAATATTCAAAGTAACATGGTAAACAATATAGAGACTTCTAAATGAACGAATGTGCGAATATAAAACCAACTTTACCTCTATCATGAACACTAGCTTTACTTTTTCTCCTTTTAATTTATACAACTCTTGTAACATTTCAATAACCAAATCTTGCCTACAGTCTGAGTGTTTTGCTTCAATGCTTAAAAGAGCAGAAATACAATCTGAGCAAACTAAAACTTCCTTAATTCCCGCATCTTTCACCCATTGTAATGATAAACTTATTGCCAACGTTTCCCCTTGTGTATAATAATAATTTGTTTAAAATCCTTAATTTATTTTTTCTATATTAAACTTTGAAATTACATATGCTATTCCTAGCTGGTCATTATCTGGATTTTTTGATGCATTTGAAAAAAAAAAAACATGTATTCTACAATCAATCGCTTTATATCTGTGTAGAAGCTTTAAAACAAACCTTTCTCCAATACAGCACAGGAGCGGCGCAGCCTTATGACGTCACAGGACACGCCAAAATAAAAGTCATTTTTTGTTTAGCTTTTTTGCCACTTACTGTTGCAGTCATGACTTATTGATACATTTCTCCATCGTTTTCCACTTTATCTCTCTCTCTCTCTCTCACACACACACACACAGACACACTAACAGATATTCAGTATTTGAAGTTGTTCAAATAATCTGAACATTTTTAAGACAATTTTGAAAAACGTTTTAGGGTCATTATCACTATAAAGTGCATAGGGACATCAAAAAAATTCTATTTTTGATTAAACTACATTGTTGTATTCATTAAAATTTAGGCTGTAAGAAATGAATGTTGGTCAAGCTCCTCCACTTTTTACAAATAACATGTAAACGGAAAAAACAGCAAACAACCCTCAAATTGTGTCAACCCTGTCATGGACAAATTCAAAGTAGTATAAGTGTATTTCCATTGCAGTGTGATTATAAAATGTGTCTTTTCAGAAAGGTCATGTGTCCCTTTACCAACCCAATTTTATAGATTCTAGAAAAAAAAGTCTATTTATAATAATGAAATAATGGGCAAAACATTGATTTCCAAATAAAATATGTAATCATTCTTTTCAAAATAAAACCCAAGATCTAAAATATTTTGTCAAACTTTCCAACAATATTAACTTGTTGGTTTATTAAGAAATCACACAAGATATTTTGCTGAGGTTATAAATAATTTTTTTTTTTTAACATGACTGGAAAACAAGATGACAGGGTGGACAATGACATGACAGGGTGGACAAAGACTTTATTTAGTGAACTAAATATGGAGGAACATTTGAAAAACAACAGGTACAACATTAAATATTAAAGGGTTCATATGAAAGGGTTGTAAATGTTTTCAAGAATTCAACTGTTTTCAGTAATACTGCAAACCACTGAGCCACCCTGCCGCCTCTTCTGTTATCTATTAGGTTTTAGCAATATACAGATAAATGGAAAATAAACAATTATTGTCCTTCAAATTAAACTAAATTTGCTAATGAATGTAAATCTTTATATTGTTCATTGTACTGGTGGAGTGAAGGGAATGTTGGAAGCACCTCAGGTTAAACACCTTAATAATCCTGTTTTATTTTTCAGAATAAGGTAAATAATTAGATTACAGATCTTCACATAAATGTACAAATACTCAGGGCTGTAGTTTTATTTCAATCAGTCAATGAGCTTTATTATTTGGAGTTTAAAAGGATATCCTTTGTAAATACTGAGACAGATATTGCCAAAAGGTTTGTATTGTCCATTTATGCATCTACTGGTGTAGTGTGTGTGTGTATTTGTTGTAACATAAAAACATTCACTAATTAACAATAAAATTGTAAATAAATAAAGTGTCAATAACAATGCATATGTCCGCCCTGTCAAGGAAGGATTTGTGACAGGGTGGACAATGACATGAAGACATTTTTGGCTATACGGATATCATTTATTGAACACATGCTGTACCTGCAGCTGGTAAAATGTTTCCCTATTTAAGCTCTTTGTACACAGTTTAAAAGATTTATTTTAATCTCTAAATTAAAAGACAAAAAAAAATGAATATTTTACTCTGACAGGGTGGACATGTTAAGCTTGACATCATTCATTTTCGAACACAATACGAGGAAAAATAGCAAACATTAGTGTAGATATTTACTGTGGGCACATCAGATGTTTAAACCTCCTCTGAAGAAAAGCAAAATGGGCACAGGAATGCCAATGAGTACATCAGAGGGGTCTTAAAGGGGCATTTACCACATTATGACAGTGTAGACAGCAAACTCAAGGACACATGCAAAACGATTAATAATATTATGAAAACAAAATAAAAGTGATTAAAATGACTTTTTTTTGTGAAATAACTTGTTAAAGACAATAAAAATATTTACAAATGTTTTTAATTTGATCTAATTTATCTACTTTGTAGACTCACTGAAGTTGTCTGAGCAGTGTGTGAGACATGGCAAAACCACATCCATTCAAAGACAGAATATGGCAAAAATTGACAAAAACATTTTAATACACTCATAATTCTACCTGCATGTGTGTAAAAGTTTAACAATTATATCAAAACATCAGAGTTTCATCATTGTGTATATGCCCATAAAAACCTTACTATTTTGATAAATGTGGTTTAATGAAATGTAAGATGATGGTATGAAATTATTTTCTCCAATAAATACATTTAAAAAATGTGTATGTATGGCCCCTGACTTTATTCACAACACTCAGTGTGGCCCTTACTAAGTTTAGATTTGACACCCCTGGTTTAGGGGATTTAGTCAGAACTGAGTTGTGGCCAGCTCCTATGCAAGCTATTGTTTTCAGTCATTCTTCTTACACTTGATACAGTTAACTCACTCTGTATACAGAAAGTAAACATTCCCTTTAATTTTGCACTTAAATATTGCTGGTTATTTTTGATGATTGAGTTTTTTTGAAGATTAAGATTTGATACTTTTTTGGTGCAACCAAATGTTTGCAGCTGTTTCAACTGTCAAATAGGCTTAGAACTGTTCAAATGTTTTAATGGTTAATTTTTCATACATATTCACATAGTACAATTATTTGACAAGTACATAAAGTAAAACAATCACTTTAATTGTTCACTGAATGTTACCCTTAAATAGTGAAAGTTTTCTTGATTTTTACCAACAACTGTTTACATTTAATTGTACAAGTTGCATCTACCTTGAAATAAATGTCTGAACGATTAAAATGTGTTCCTAGAGAAATAGTTCACTAAAAAAAGAAAAATTACTCGCTATTTACTCACTCCTCAAGTGTTTACAAGCCTCTGTGTATTTATTTCTTCTGTTGAACACAAAATAAGATAGTTTGAAGAAAGCTGGAAACCTGTAACCACTGACTCCCATAAAAAAAAACATTCTATGAAAGTCAGTGGTTACAGGTTTTCAGCTTTCTTCAAACAATCTTCTTTTGTGTTCAACAGAAGAAATAAACAAGTAAAGAGTGAGGAAATTGTCAATTTTAATTTTTTTGGTGAAATTGTCCTTTTGAGTTTGTGTTTCTATACAGTTGGGTGTTGCATTATTGTCAACCTTTCACACAGGCCATAAGTGAAACATTTGAACAATTTTGCAACATTGTTTTATTGAAATGGTTTTAATGTGTTTGTTGCACCACATTGTAATGTTTAGTTAAGTACTCATGCATTAAACAACACAACCTCCATATATTGTGTCAAATGTTTTATGTGGCGAATTCAAGATGGAGTGAGTAGGCTACTACACTGAAAAAAAGATTATTTATTGGATTTACAAAAAGTGGTTGCAAACAAATTGTGTGGGCTGAATTTAAACAAACAAATTAAGTTAAACATGACTAAATTTAATTAGTTTGTTTATATTCAGCCCGTATAAATTGTTTGCATTTTTGCTTTGCATTTTTTTATGGGCCAATAAATAATTTGCACATAAAAGTCTGCTTTAATTTAAAAGAAAATTCAGAACTTTTGTAAGATTTCCCCTATATTAGGCACCAGATTCAGCAAAGTTCAGCAGGTCGACCCGGAGACATGAGAAGAGACCAAACTGTAGTTAGAATGGTTTATTCTGCAAGCCTAACACACACAGGATGTGCAGGGATATTTATACACACAGGGCTGATAGCAAAAAGGCACTCCAAATATGGGCAGGTCATACAGCATTTTCTCTTAACATGAATCAGCATATTTCATATCTGAGCATAGTGGAATTTTCCAGCGTGGGTGAAGCTGCGAAATGAAACCAGACCATGGCCTCAGACTTCTAACACCTGCAAAACTGAAACCAGACCATGGCCTCATATTTCTGACACACAAATACATATACACACAAAACCACAAGCACTTCTGCACGTAGCTGCAAACACACTAAAAAGAGGACAAAATGTTCTCTCAGTCCCCTCTTTTAGGCCGAAGGCCTAACGCATTAGTTTATAATTTTGGCCCATCATACTATCCATGGTAGCATAAACACGATTCATCAAACATTGTAAAAGAAAAGGGCCACAGCAACAAATCAACAAGAGGATAATACATACAGGAATCATCATTGTAAGAAAAGGAGTCACCCAGCCGAACAGACCCATCATCCAACCCCATGTAGTGTCTGGGACATAATCAGAAGTCATAGTAGTCTTTAACCCTTGGAGAGTGGACATAGCAGTACTCATTTACATACCCCCCCCTGGGATGCTGTTAAGAGATCTAGAGCCATTCTGTTTTGCAAAACCATGGTACGTAGATTACCCAGCTCCTTATTCTGGGCCTCATTAATTATTTTTGAGGCATTCAGGAATAGGCCCATGCGATAGTCCAGGGTCTTGATTCTTAGTAGAGCTTTTCCCACACCTATTTGCGGAAATAGAGCCAATACCACTTTGTTACCAGTGGTCCATAATTTGAAATCCTCGGGCACGTCAGTACCCCATACAGAGTCATGGGGCTTCATTTCAGGGACACTGCGTTTAACTCTTTGCTGTACTGACAGGACCTGGGCTGTCACAATAAAAGTGTGATCAGTCACATGCACAGGGGCACACTGCCCCATCCAGTTGGCCGGTAGTGACATGTAGGCGTTGTTCCCACACAACCACCACCCACCCTGGACCACATAAGTGCCGTTTGAAGGTCCTGAGATGTCGACTGGGGCCCCCTCTCCCGAGGAGGCAATTTGTTGACAGTTAACAGTGCTTCCCATGAAATGAGAGCCCTTGGTCTGGTTATAACACATAGGGTGTGTAATAGAATGGTTAATAAAAAACCTTGTGGCTAATAGGTGAGGGTTTAGCGTGGCCAAATTTTACCCAAAATAGAGCATCACATATACCATTTCTAATGCCAATCCGGTATGGATCGTAGTCATCGACAATTATATATGGGTCCTGGTACCCTGATCCTGCAAAACTGGCAGAACATTTAGCAGCTGTTTTATTCATGGGTTTGGCATAAAGAGGGGTTTGTTTGGCTGAATGAGGCATAACAGAACATACATAACAACCAGATACATTATATGACCTAGCTAAAACTTTCACATATTGATACCACATATTATTTCAATTGGATTGTCAGCGTCCAGCGTTTCTGCCTGGCTGCATTAGCTTGAGCAACAAGAAAGAGAAACAGTCCCAATGTCCATAGCCACTTCATGCTTATCCTTCTAGTAGTTATGCTGCGTGGAGGTGCTAGCTGATGTTAGGGGCCCCCAAAATCTGTAAAACAAAGAGAGTCTGCAGACAGATTATCATAGTACAAAACTTATACATTTTTATTATTCAATAGGTGCTCGTTTTATCCTGGTTGCATGGATCCACTGTGGAGAAGAGGAGGTTAAAACGGCGGTTCTGGTTACAGCCACGACATCCGTCGGGGGGCCATATTTGGGGTCCCCCAGTTCTGTGCTCATTTTATTGAACTGTCTAATCATTACTCTGTCACCAACCTTAAAGGGGTGTGTTGGGTCTACCGGCATCAGGGCTGAACCAGAATGTATGTTAGTCCAATATGCATGCAATGTTGTTAGTAGCTGTTGTGCACATTCACTCATATGAATATCCAAAGAACCGTCACCCAGTGTGGTACCCCTTTGCCTCCATGGTGAGGGAAAGGGTCGTCCCATCACAGTCTCATAAGGAGAGAGACCGTGAAGACTTTTGTGAGGAAACATCCTCATGTCTGCTAAAACGACAGGTAGCAAGGCGAGCCAATTTGAGTGCCCTGCATGTTGCATAGCCTTTCTTAATTTATCCTTAATGGTCCTATTAGTTCGTTCTACTATACCAGATGATTGTGGATGGTAGGGAATATGTAGCTGCCAATTAATTTGTAGCTCTTTAGCTAGATTTTGGACCACCTTTGCAGTAAAGGAAGTTCCTTTATCTGAGTCTATGGCACATGGTATACCGTATCTTGTAATGATTTCTCTTGTCAAACATCTGACAACTATATTAGCATCTTCTTTACTGCATGGGAAGGCTTCAACCCATTTTGAAAATTTGTCCACAAAAACCAGTAGATATTTATTGGGACCCCTCTTTGGCAGATGTGTAAAATCTACCTGCCATTCCTGAAAAGGTGTTTCAGGAAGGGGCAATTGTTGATGTTGAGCTTGAGGTTTAGTGATATTGTTTTGAGCACATATCAGACATCTATCTAGCGTATTATTGACATGGTGCTGTAAATTATTGATGCATAAAAAGGAAAAGGAACTCATTGTGTCTATTACCCCTCTTCGGCCGCGGTGTGTAACACCGTGAAACTCGCGGACGAGAAAAGGTGCACAGGATGATGGCAGGCATAAGCGGCCTTTCCCATCTAGCATTATTCCATTAGGATCAGTCGTGGCGTCACATTCAGACCAGTAAGTATGGTACTAAGTATTTAGTAAGCTGCTGTTTTAGATGTATTAGGAGCTCCTCCTGATCATCTTTCCACGCGAGGCGTGTTTTTATACGAGTACGTGTCTTTTTATCATCTGTTTCTTCCTTAACAGTTTCTGTTTGTACTATATCAAGCTTGGGATCAAGAGCAGGTATTTTTGTTGTTATTTCTTCATCATCATAGGACGAACCCATTTTGGTTTAAAGGATAAATCGATAATCTGCCCCAATTAGTTGGCAGTGACGCGAACTGCGCAACAGCATGTCTACAAATTGCAGTGGTTTGTCCACTTCGGGCAGAAGAGATATAAGATCTTTAAGAACAGAGGGTGAGGGCGGAATTATCTCTATCCCTCGTGGTTTAGCGACCCACACCGCAGCCACATTAGAGGCTGAAGTAGTGCCCTCCGTGCTGTCGGAGGGGTCTGGTTTATTTTTGATCATTTCTGTCAGTGACGGGTAAATAGAAGGCACTGTAGGAGAAGCACTTACAGAGCATGAAATAGATTGCGGAGGCCCCGTATAAGGGGGTGGTGACGTCATGGTGGTTTTAGCAGCTGCAAGAGAGCCCCTCTTATCTGCCGTAAGGGCGTGTTACTTCGGCTTTTGGGTTTGGGGACAGATTTCAAAACAGTTTTGGGTGTAAAAATGCCTTTTTATCCCTCCATATCGAGCTCATTTTATACCATGTGTCATATCCATTTATCATATATTGGTCATTCCATTCTGGATCCCCATATCAATTTGTAAGCTAACTGAAGGAAACCTGGTTCAAATGTTCCTTCCCTAGGAAAGTCTCTCCATTGAGATTGTCCCTCTGTCCACCCAGCTAAATTGGACAGCCAGGGTTCAGTGTAAAATTCCCACCCACATCTATCCATCCATTGCTTTGGACTCTCACTGGGTTCTGGTTTTGGATATCCTTGTCCCATATTGCTGAAGCTGGTGCGTAATACTTATTTACTAAAATTTATTAAATCCCCTGATTTGTGGAACCCAAATTTAATCGGGTACAACAACACAAATCCTTCTGTGCAATTTACTGTTTGAAGTAAACTTGACAGGCTAGCAAGTGTCAAATTAATAAATTTTCCTGATTTGTGGAACCCAAATTTAATTGAGTACGACGACACAAATCCTTCTGGGCAATTTACTGTGGAAAGTAAACTTGCCAGGATACTCTGTGCTCTAGAACACAGACCTCTCAACTCAATTGTAACTAAAATCTTACGATTTCCTGAGATACACCGGAGCAGGCAGTGTGAATAAAAATTCTCTTACCTGATCAGATGTATCCCGGACGAGCCCCCAGATCTGTAAGATTTCCCCTATATTAGGCACCAGATTCAGCAAAGTTCAGCAGGTCGACCCGGAGACATGAGAAGAGACCAAACTGTAGTTAGAATGGTTTATTCTGCAAGCCTGATGATAAGGATGAGCAGGGGCATATATACATAGTGGGCTGACCTTTAAAAGTTATACAGAAGAAGGAAGACACTCTTAATATGGGCATGTTATACAAACAGAATAAAGAAGAAATGTATATATAGCGGGGACTTTCCAGTAGGGAGCTGTCTGCAAGACCGAAACCAGACGTTGACCTTCAGACCTCCGATGCGCACACACACACAAAAAACCACAGACACTTCTGCTTCTCATGCAAGCACACTTAAAAGAGGACAAAATGTTCTCTCACAAAGTCTGCTACATGCAAGCTTATGTAAGTTTGCTGGGAGAGAGAGAGAAAAGTAGCAGAAACGCCCAACGTGGGGCTCGAACCCACGACCCTGAGATTAAGAGTCTCATGCTCTACCGACTGAGCTAGCCGCGCTGATGAGCAGCTCTTTTAGGAACCAGAAACCGTTTACAGTAATACCTTCCTACCCGTGACAATGTTCTGCTAAATCCTGATTTCATCTTGTAACGCTGGACAGAATGTAGCCCAGGATATATGCCCAGTGCACGGTTTAGCAGTTGCAAGGCAGCAAAATGCCTAATTCGTCCCTGGGTGGGCTTCAACCACCAACCTTTCAGTTAACAGCCAAACGCGCTAACCGATTGCACCACAGAGACTTAGTGAAAGGTCACCTACAGTGGTAAAAAGTCAGAACTTTGTCTCAAAAGGTCTGCTCTATGAACCCTAATGTAAGTTTGCTGAGAGAGAGAGAGAAAAGTAACAGAAACGCCCAACGTGGGGCTCGAACCCACGACCCTGACATTAAGAGTCTCATGCTCTAACGACTGAGCTAGCCAGGCGAATGAGGAGTCACGACTAGAACTAGACACCGTTAACAGTAATACCTTCCCTACCCGTGACAATATTCTGCTAAATCCTGATTTCATCTTGTAACGCTGGACAGAATGTGGCCCAGGATCTATGTCCAGTGCACGTGTTAGCAGTTGCAAGGCAGCAAAATGCCTAATTCGTACCTGGGGGGGGTTGAACCACCAACCTTTCAGTTAACAGCCGAACGCGCTAACCGATTGCGCCACAGCGACTTAGTAAAAAGTCACCTACAGTGGTAGAAACGCGGAACTTTGTCTCAAAGTCTGCTACATGAACCCTAATGTAAGTTTGCTGGGAGAGAGAGAGAAAAATAACAGGAACGCTCAACGTGGGGCTCGAACCCACGACCCTAACATTAAGAGTCTCATGCTCTACCGACTGAGGTAGCCGGGCTGATGAGATGAACTTTTAAGAGCTAAACACTGTTTACAGTAATACCTTCCCTACCCGTGACAATGTTCTGCTAAATCCTGATTTCGTCTTGTGACGCTGGGCAGAATGTGGCCCAGGATCTATGTCCAGTGAACGTGTTAGCAGTTGCAAGGCAGCAAAATGCCTAATTCGTCCCTGGGTGTGCTTGAACCACCAACCTTTCAGTTAACAGCCGAACGCGCTAACCGATTGCGCCACGGAGACTTAGTAAAAAGTCACCTACAGTGGTAGAAACGCGTAACTTTGTCTCAAAGTCTGCTACATGCAACCTTATGTAAGTTTGCTGGGAGAGAGAGAGAAAAGTAGCAGAAACACCCAACATGGGGCTCGAACCCCAACCCTGAGATTAAGAGTCTCATGCTCTACCGACTGAGCTAGCTGGGCTGATGAGCAGCTCTTTTAGGAACCAGAAACCGTTTACAGTAATACCTTCCTACCCGTGACAATGTTCTGCTAAATCCTGATTTCATCTTGTAACGCTGGACAGAATGTGGCCCAGGATCTATGTCCAGTGCACATGTTAGCAGTTGCAAGGCAGCAAAATGCCTAATTCGTCCCTAGGTGGGCTTGAACCACCAACCTTTCAGTTAACAGCCGAACGCGCTAACCGATTGCGCCACAGAGACTTAGTGAAAGGTCACCTACAGTGGTAGAAACGCGGAACTTAGTCTCAAAGTCTGCTACATGAACCCTAATGTAAGTTTGCTGGGAGAGAGAGAGAAAAGTAACAGAAACGCCCAACGTGGGGCTTGAACCCACGACCCTGAGAATAAGAGTCTCATGCTCTACCGACTGAGCTAGCCGGGCTGATGAGATGAACTTTTAAGAGCTAAACACTCTTTACAGTAATACCTTCCCTACCCGTGACAATGTTCTGCTAAATCCTGATTTTGTCTTGTAACGCTGGACAGAATGTGGCCCAGGATCTATGTCCAGTGCACGTGTTAGCAGTTACAAGGCAGCAAAATGCTTGATCCGTCCCTGGGTGGGCTTGAACCACAAACCTTTCAGTTAACAGCCGAACGCGCTAACCGATTGCGCCACAGAGACTTAGTGAAAGGTCACCTACAGTAGTAGAAACGCGGAACTTTGTCTCAAAAGGTCTGCTATATGAACCCTAATGATAGATTGCTGAGAGAATGAGAGGTAACAGAAACGCCCAATGTGGGGCTCTAACCCACGACGCTGAGATTAAGAGTCTCATGCTCTATCGACTGAGCTAGCGGGGATGATGAGAAGCTCTTTTAGGAACCAGAAACCGTTTACAGTAATACCTTCCTACCCGTGACAATGTTCTGCTAAATCCTGATTTCATCTTGTAACGCTGGACAGAATGTGGCCCAGGATCTATGTCCAGTGCACGTGTTAGCAGTTGCAAGGCAGCAAAATGCCTAATTCGTACCTGGGTGGGCTTGAACCACCAACCTTTCATTTAACAGCCGAACACGCTAACCGATTGCGCCACAGAGACTTAGTGAAAGGTCACCTACAGTGGTAGAAACGCAGAAATTTGTCTCAAAAGGTCTGCTATACGAACGCTAATGTAAGTTTGCTGAGATAGAGAGAGAAAATAACAGAAATGCCCAACGTGGGGCTCGAACCCACGACCCTGACATTAAGAGTCTCATGCTCTACCAACTGAACTAGCCAGGCGGATGAGGAGTCCCCACTGGAACTAGACACTGTTAACAGTAATACCTTCCTTACCCGTGACAATGTTCTACTAAATCCTGATTTCATCTTGTAACGCTGGACAGAATGTGGCCCAGGATATATGCCCAGTGCACATGTTAGCAGTTGCAAGGCAGCAAAGTGCGTAATTCGTCAGTGGGTGGGCTCGAATCACCAACCTTTGGGTCATTATATCTTGTTTAATACCCATTTTATTCATTTTATTTATTTACTCATTTATATTAATATGCGAATATGTCTCAATAAATAATTAAAATTTTGTTAATTAGTTGAGTGCTATAGGTCTTACAAAAGCCTTTTATCTAAAAATAGTGTAAAAACTCTTAACTGTACATAAGCTCATTGATCTCTCCATTTTTCTTCTTAAAATGTGTCTCTAGTAATTCATCTTCATCGCTCAACTATTTTTTTTTTTCAATTATTTCAATGCAGTCTTTTGGTATTGCTTTTTTCAACTCATGACATTGTCTTTGTAATTTTGCTTTAACAACTCTTTTATACCCATCCTCCACAATTACTTTTAATGGTACAAATCCTTTTATTACTTCATATAATACATCTTTAACTTGTCTTAATCCTCCGTCCCACCATTCCTTAAAATATAAAACATTTCCTTCACTTAAAATTGTTTAATTCAGTAAAAGTGGTTGTTCTAGAATCTGCGCCCTTGTTTTTGGTATAATCAACACATTTTCTAAAAATCCCCCTCATGATTCTAAGACCTCAACATAATATTTTGGCAGACCTGCTATCATCCGTTTCTTCATCTTCATATATAAAACATTACATCCCATATTAAAATGTCCACATTTCTTCAAATAATAATCCGACAAACTTTTCCAAATCACACCCATTTTCCCTTCCAAAAACCTTTGAATAATCTTAATTGTTAATGTTTTCATTTTTAAAAAACTATCTAAAAGTCCCAGACCTCCTTCTTTTACCTCCCCAATTAAAGTATAATAAGCAATCTTGGCTCTTCCATTTCCCCACAAAAACTTTAAAACTACAACATTAATTTTTTTATAGTATACTTCAGGCAACACAGATACACTTAACACATACCAGACCTTTAACAACATTAAAGAATTTAAGATTAATACTTTCCCTTTTAACGTCAAATTTCTAGCTTTCCAAAATCTCAGTCTTTTCTCAATTCCATTTAAAACTCTCTCCTAATTTTAAATATCTGCTTTATTAGAATCCATCCCCACCCAAATTCCCAACATTTTTTGTGTTCCTTTTCTTCTTTAAAGGGTATATGTTGTGTTATTTCTTTTACTCTTCCCACCCTTGTGCATAAACTTTTTCCCACATTAACCTTAGCTCCTGATGCTTTACAATATCGCTCTAAAATCCCCAACGATGAAGTATCATCAGCGTATTGATACACATCTTCTCTGTTGTCATTGTTTTCTATTTGTATCCTTTTAATGCTTCTATCTGATTTTATTGCCAATCCCAGTGGCTCAGCTACCAGTGTGTATAATAAAGCAGACAGTGGACATCCTTGCCTTATTGATCTAGTTGGTTGAAGACATTCTGTTAAAAAAAAAAATACATTTAATACAAGTTAAAATATCTGTTTAAAAAAATTTAATCAATTTTCTACAATTTTCCCCAAATCCAAACTCCTTAAGAACTGCAAATAAAAAATCCTGCTCTACCCTGTCGAAAGCCTTCTCTAGATCTAAACCTATTAAGCCCCCCCCCTTCTCTTTTTCTTTCATATAGTAAACAATTTACCTTCCCCAATTCACCTGTACCACATGTTTTTTTTGATAGTGGGGAAAACGGGAGCACCCAGAGGAAACCTACGCGAACACTGGGAGAACATGCAAACTCCACACAGAAATGCCAACTGACCAGGGCACAGTACTGTGTGTGTGTGTGTGTGTGTGTGTGTGTGTGTGTGTATGTATATATATAAAGCAGCTACTTTTTTCAGCAAATTATGTACCCTTTAGCCCCTTCACAACCCTTAGAATGTTTATATTATATTTATTTTTGTTTTATTATTAATTTAATTTGTATTTATTTACTTTTTTTATGGTAAATACAATTGTCATTAATATACTGTTTTTTTCCCTATATTTGTGTCTGCCTATTGTTGTAATTGTATTACGTCTTGCTTGTTTATGCATGTAAAGCCTATTTGGTTTGAATATTTTTTAAACATTAAATAAATGTGACTTTTAGTTTCAGTTTTTATTTTGCCCACTTAGTAATAGTCACACACACACACACATGTATATATGTATATATATATATATATATATATATATATATATATATATATATATATATATATATATATATATATATATATAATTAGCCCCTCATGTTTTTTTTTTTACATTTTCTAAATTATGTAAAACATAGTAAGAAAATCTTCACAGTATGTCTGATATTCTTTTCTTCTGGAGAAAGTCTTATTTGTTTTATTTCAGCCAGAATAAAAGCAGTTTTTTATTCTTTTTTAAACCATTTTAAAGACAAAACTATTAGCCCCTTTAAGCTATTTTTTCCCGATAGTCTACAGAACCATCCTTATACAATAACTTGTCGTATTTACTGTCATCATTGCAAACATAAAATAAATCAGTTATTAGAGATTAGTTATTAAAACTATAATGTTTAAAAATGTGCCAAAAAAGTCTTATCTCCATTAAACCGAAATCGGGGAAAAAAAACTTTTTTTTTACTTGTTCAAACTACTTAATTAAAATGTGCTGAAATAACACAATTCTTGAGATTTTGAGATTGGGACAACTTAATGTTCAGTCCAAATAATTTGGTAAAAGTATTAAGTTACCTTAATTTGTGTTGAGACAACATGAAAGAATTGTGTGGAACCCTGCACAAATATGGTAATCGGTTCACAATAAGTTAAAACACACTGTTAGATTTTGCTATTTTGGCTTCTTGGGTCGCTCGCCAATTTATAGATGACTCTTAATACATAAAATAAGTAAGCTGTACAAAGTTCTTACGGGGTGAAGACTTTATTGAAGACAATGAATAGTGAAGTGCCTCAGCTGTGATGTTAACTTGTCTGTCTTCAAGTAACTTAAACCAAAGTACTGTCTGTGAGACACTGCTTTATAACAAAGGATGATGTAATTTGTGAATCATGTTTTAGCTAAGCATGTGATCCTCTCGAAAGTAGTTTATAAATAAACTTCACTTGAATAAACAGCCAAACTACATGAAAAAGCTGCCGTTTTGAATAAACCCGTGTTTGTGTGGACAAGGCCTCAATTTTGAGGACTCTGCTCTCCATTGTGAAGCTTTAGGTGAGCGCTGAGGCTTCTTTTACACTTAAAGCCCTTTCCACACTCACTGCATCTAAAACGATCCTCTCCTGAGTGAATCTTCATGTGTTTCTTAATGGAGTCTTTGCGTGTGAGACTCTTTCCACACTGATCACATGTGAACACTATGGTTCCAGAGTGACCATTCATGTGGTTCTTGAGGCTAGCTTTGGTTGTGAAGCTCTTTCCACACTGAGCACATGCAAACGGCTTCTCTCCGGTGTGAGTTCTAATGTGGTGTTTGAGTGAGCTTATATGTGGAAAACTTTTACCACACTCTGTGCATGTGTAAGGTTTCTCTCCAGTGTGAATCCTCATGTGGATGTAAAGGTCTTGTTTTTTACCTAAACTCTTCCCACACAGTTCGCAGGTGTAAGGTTTCTCCCTAGTGTGAACTCTCATGTGAGCAATCAGGTTCGCCTTTTAACTGAAACTCTTTCCACACTGTTTACAGCTGAAAGGCTTCTCTCCAGTGTGAATTCTCATGTGTGCTGCCAAGTTTCTTGCATGACGAAAGTTTTTTCCACACTGTTGACATGTGTATGGCCTCTCTCCAGTGTGAATTCTCATGTGAGTATTAAAGCTTTGTTTTTGACTAAAACTCTGTCCACACTGTTCGCAGGTGTAAGGTTTCTCCCCAGTGTGAACTCTCATGTGAATATCAAGGTGTGACTTTTGACTGAAACTCTTTCCACACTGTTTACAGCTAAAAGGCTTCTCCCCAGTGTGAATTCTCATGTGAATATCAAGGTTTGGCTTTTGACTGAAACTCTTTCCACACTGCTTACAGCTGAAAGGCTTCTCCCCGGTGTGAATTCTCATGTGTGCTGCAAAGTTTCCAGCATGATAGAAGCTTTTTCCACACTTTTGGCATGTGAACTTACTCTCTCCAGTGTGAATTCTCATGTGGACTTTAAAGCCTTGTATTTGACTAAAACTCTTTCCACACTGTTTGCAGGTGTAAGGTTGCTCCCATGTGTGAACTCTCAAGTGAACATGAAGGTTTGACTTTTGATTGAAACTCTTTCTACACTGTTTACAGCTAAAATTACACCCAGATTTGGATTTCCGATGTCTTCCATGTGATGAAGTCTTTTTAGTCACTGTGGGTTTTTCATCAGTCGTTATTTCTTGGGGTTTCTCAAACAGCAGTTTCTCATCTATTTCATTCTGTTCATGAGTCTCTTCCTTTAGCACCATCCGGTCTAAAAAAAAAAAAGTTAGCTTTAGTATGAAGACTCAAAGTGACAAGCAAGAAATGAATGTTGAATGTCTTACCATAAAATTACCTTACCATTTACTCTCCATCATGTGGTTTTAAACTTTCCTTTATTGTGGAACACAGTAAGCCAGTAGCGTTTTTTTTTTTTTTTATCTTCTGTGTTTAACAGGATCAAGAAACTCATAAAGGTTTAAAACCACATGAGGAAGAATAAATGGTGAGGCTATTTTCATTTCTGCATCAACTATCCCTTTAAAAGGTTCCTACAATTACCCATTTTTTACAAGATGTACAATTAGTCTTTGGTGTTCCCAGAATGTGTCTGAGGTTTCAGCTTAAAATCAGATCATATACACTGTAGAATATTTAATTTTAGGGGTCAGAGGAAAACCAAGCTCTTTTTGTGCCTGTGACTTTAAAAGCAAATGATCAAATGCACTCGCTCTAGATTACTCGTGTTGTGTTCCCTCTTGCTTGGAAGACCCGATTGAGACAAATCCTGCATGTCCATAGCAAGTATGCATAATTCACACTTATATTTGCAAGTTTGCATTATTGTATAAAACTTATGCAAATTCTTAATGCCACATTTGCTTTAAACAGGGGTGATGTGGAGATGGCAAGATGACATCCTTTTTACTTGTTTTCATTTGTTTGTACTTTTGTCTTTGTGTATGCCCTGAGGCTTAGCTGAAGACCTACTTGGTGACATTGTATATACCTGACAAGATGCAGAAATGCCATCTAAAAAGGTTACTTGTGGTTTGTCCAATCGGGTACAGAGACAGCGTAAATATACAAAATAATAATGTTAACCCAGGGTTTACAAATGTGAACTGTCTGTTAATGAACACCCAGGATTATTTTTTAACCCCAGGTATAGCATGAGCAGTGTGGAAGGTGACTACAGATAACCCAGAATTAATACAGGGTAAAGCCTGATTTATACTTCTGCGTCAAACACCGGCGTATGCTACGGCGCTGACGCATAGCCCTTCGCCGTGGCCATCGCCGTCACTGACGTGCACCTCTCAAAAAATGTAACTACACGTCGCAACGACGCGTAGCATAAGCTCTGTGATTGGTCTGCTTGGTAGCGCTGACGAGTCTGGGCGGGACCGAGAGGCGCGCGAATGGCGCGACGCCGCGCGAGCGATTGTTTACAAGTGTGGAGTCCCGTGAAGGAGCTCCGGATGGAAAGTTTTGTTTTGTGTTTACCTCATAGTTAAAGTTGTTGCACGTCCGCCGGTTCCTGCCTCAAAATGAGCGAGTTTGAGCCACTTGTACATCCCGGAAGTGTTCAGGAAATGCAAAAAAGTAGCGAAGAAACTTGACACAGAGGAACATTTACACCTCACTGCCAACTAGCGTTTCGGAAGTGTTAATGCAGACCGGCAGAGACAGCGCGCAGAAGTATAAATGCACAGCCACGCGCGTTGCCTGCGCCGTGGGTTACGCCGGTCACTTGACGCAGAAGTATAAATCAGGCTTTAGAATGACCCAGGGTTAACTATTTGAAGTGTGAAAAGCCCTAAGAATACTCAGCATCAGCTCTCAGGATAAACAGAGTATAATGACAAACAGCAACAATTGTCAATCATGTCATGATGACCTGGGGCCTGTTTCAGTAAGGAGGTTCAACCAACTCAGTTTAATCTTGATCTCTGAGTTCATTTAACGAGAGATTAAATACTCAACAAGTTTTCAATTTCAGAAAAATATTTGAGCTACAAAAGTCTTTCAGTCAAGAGCAGGGAGGGATTTTCTCCTTTTGTTGTTTGATTAATGCTAAAAACAGTCGGCAGCAGGAATATTGCGCACTGTCACTTTTTTTTCTCTGATATGGTTTCTCTTTCACATGTCTTTTGATTCTCAACTTGTTTGTTTATTACACAAATAAGGGTTAATATGAATATTCACTAAACACAGCACTCTGACCCAAATTTGCATGCATTTGACCATAAAAGTGCTCAGATTAAGATGGTGTTAGGTGTGTGTTCTATATGATGGAATAATCATTTATCTCGATTAATGGTTTTTCGATTAAGTGGTAGAGGTTAATATGACATTTAGAATGTAAGCAGGACTAAAAAATCTTTTTAGAACGAGTAATAATCCCATTAATCTAGTTACAGTACATGTCCGTCAAAGGTTAGTGAATTTAAGCTAATTATTCATTAAGAAAGGACAAGCTATTCTGCTATGTGACTTTGTTCTTTGTGTAACTGAAATGTAGGCAATAGCTATGTTTCCATCCAAAAATGCTAATTAAATTTATGCGCAAAACTGGGATGTCACATAAAAGATGTGCGAACAAAGCTGCGTTTCCATCCAATGAATCAAAGAGAACAAAATCGTCACTTCCTGATTAACAGGCCCCAATTAAGAACAGTAAAAACAGAATTTACTGCGGTGGAAGAAGCTACATGAATCTTTTCTTTAAATGACAGCTCAGGGGACAATGCTGGCACACAATGAACACGTGTTGGTGTTTGAAGCAATGAGACGCAGAGAACAGATGCTCTGGAGGTCATTAATAATATAATAACATGAATACTGAAACGGTTCAGGTGTTTTAGAATGACCAAAACAACATTTCAGATGTTTATAATGTTCTCAGCCTGCTGGTTTGTGCATTCACACACATTTTCATCATCATATGATCTCTTATAACAAACCTTTTTAAACACACATACTGGAATTTGTTCAGTAAAAGTGCTTGCGTTGTTTACGTGAGTTTATCTTCTCTTATCGAATAAAAAGTTTGTCCTACTCAGTTATGCACATGTTTCTTTATGCTTATATTTCAAAGGTTATGTGCATCGTGACGTTTCAATCAACCAATTTTTTATGCTCATAGCCTATCCAAAAAGCACAATATGTAAGGCTAAGTGAGAAATACCGCTTTATCTTTTAAAAAGGGGAGGAGACCGACAGAAAACTCTCTTTCAGAGACAGGCTCTCTTGCTCTGCAAACAAGTGTGTTCATGACTATACATACAAAGAAAAACAATGAAATAAGAAAATATGACTTTGCTACAACAAGCAGCATTAGGCATGGGCCAGTATAAGATTCTGACAGTATGACAACCTTGAATAAAAAATATCACAGTTTCATGGTACTGTGATTACTCCTCTTAAATATATTCTTTTAAATGTCTGGGTAAAAAAAACAAAACACTTTTTCCTCATTGAACACAAAACATTTTCTTTTGAGAAACTTTTAAAGTATTTTGGAGCAGTAAACATGTCAGGCTAAAGGCTGATTTATACTTCAGCGTCAAACGCCGGCATATGCTACAGCGCTGACGCATAGCCCTTCGCCGTGGCCGTCGGCGTCACTGACGTGCACCTCTCAAAAAATGTAACTACACGTCGCAACAACGCGTAGCGCAAGCTCTGTGATTGGTCGGCTTTGTAGCACTGACGAGTCTGGGCAGGACCAAGAGCCGCGCGAACGGCGCAAGCGATTGTTTACAAGTGTGGAGTCCCGTGAAGGAGCTCCGGATGGAAAGTTTTGTTTCGTGTTTACCTCATAGTTAAAGTTGTTGCACGTCTGCCGGTTCCTGCCTCAAAATGAGCGAGTTTGAGTCACTTGTACAACCAGGAAGTGTTCAGGAAAAGCAAAACAGAAGCGAAGAAACTCGACACAGAGGAACATTTACACCTCACTGCCAACTAGCGTTTCGGAAGTGTTAATGCAGACCAACAGAGACAGAAGACAGAAGTATAAATGCACAGCTGCGCGCGTTGCATGCGCCGTGAGTTATGCCGGTCACTTGACGCAGAAGTATAAACCAGGCTTAAATCACTCAATTGAATACTTGACTTCTGCTGTCTTCATTTGTTTCATAAACACAGATTTCTATACAATTTAAAATGGTCAAATCTTAAAATCTTTGGAGATCTTTTCTGCTGGAGATACTGTTGTCCTGAAAAACTTAAAACAAAATGTAAAAAAAAAAAAAAAAACGTACATATAGCGATGAACGGCACAGCAGAAAATATTGGCGGTTTTAAAACCTCGACTTTTTTCAAACTGCGTTGAAAAAAACCTTGAAAACGGTTATCGTCCCATGCCTCAGCAGCACAACACTGTTTTTAGGATCTAAAAATGTATTCTTTAACAAAAGTCTCAAGCAAAAAGATTCCAATGGCGCCGCCTGCTGGTACATGAAGAATATGGTAAATACTGACAAACTTTACACTCAAATGTTTGCATATCATCAGCATGCTGTAATTCATTTCTTAAGCAGCAAAAGTCATTTTTAGACTAGTTTGTTGGCCAGTTGTAGTCAGCGCATTGTTAAACGTTATTGTTCCACAATAGTCATTTAGTCTCACGTCACCCTGCAGCAACATCATATAGGTTAGAATTCTGTACAATGTTTTATAATAATTAATTACTTTAGTGTCCATTTCATTCAGCATATTTAATATTGGGGCATCCATGTTTTTTTTTTTATACTTTAAACCAGAGTTTCTGCAGGTTTCACTAAGTTAAATGTAAGACTTTAAGACACTTTTAAGACCATTATGAGAATTTTAGACTCATAAAGCGCTAAAGGCTAAGGAATTTTTCAAATAGCCCAGATGAAAAACATTTTAATTTGCCCTATTAAAAAAAAATTGATAATTTAATACATTTAATAATACAATAATAAATAAATTAAAAATATATATTATAGATATTTCTTAGCAAAAGATTTTAAAATGTGTGTAACAACAAGCAAGCTTTACTTGTATCCACACACTTTTTTTCCTAAATAAACTTTCATTAAAAAATAATTAAAAATGAACAAATGTTTTAAAAACTATAACAAACTAAATCTACACAACAATCTGTCCTCGATGTCTTCAGCAGTAAATACATGGAGCACATTTAAACAAATGTTATTGTAAGGAAAATACTTAAACCATTGTAATAAATAGAGTTAAAATGACGTTTTTGAATAAAAGTTGAAAGTTTTATTGAGATGGATTGTTGGTTATTGTGTGGGTTTTGGCCAGATTGGGTAGCAAAACATGAACAAAGGAAAATGAAGACTTGTTTAAAAAGATTAAAGACCTACAACACAACATTTCAGTAAATTTAAGACTTTTTAAGGCAGAAAATTTTGATTTTGGAATTTACGACATTTTAAGACCCCGCAAAAACCCTGTTTAAACACAATAGCCGTGATAATTAGTTATTATAATAATTATTTAATTCTAACTCAGATACTATCTGTGAGAACTAGTAACAACTACTAGAAACTAGTTTAACCCATAAAGAAGTCGATGAAAAAAGTTAATTTGGATCAACGTGACATATGCAAATGGAAAGAACTAAGCCAACACCATCACCATAATAGCAGATATCTTCTATGAGAATACTGTAGGTCAAATATCTTCAGCTCAGTTTAAGTTTTTATTTTTTTTAATTAGTTGTTTTTATTTATTTTATACAGCGCTGGTGCTCAAGGACACTTTACAAACAGTAGGATAACAAGAAAAGCAATAACCTTAAGAAGGTAAAGAAAATGGGAGACTAATAATACATAAAATAATGACAAAAGACACGAGAACAAGTAACAAGAGAGAAACTCATTCCTGTCTTTCAATAGTTATGTTTCCATCCACCTATTTTTATGCACATAAAAAACGGTTTATGGAAACACCATGAAGCAAAAAAAAAAAAGTGCATAACTGAGTAGGATAAACGTTTTATTCATATTCATATCCATATACTTTATAAATAATATTTCAAACCTCCTCCGGTGTTTATTGTTTTAGAAAATATCTCAAATCTTTTTTTCAGATAGGCCTTTGTAAAATGAAAGTTTAATATGGCTTTAAAATGGTTTGATTTATGTACTGTTTATAGGCTACCTAAATTATTATAGCTAGATTTAATGTTTTATATTGGTTTATTTATTTTTTGTGATTTTATTATATCTGATATTTATAATTATTTAAATTATTTCAATATATCTTGGGCTATTTTATTAGGATATGACACTATTGTTTTTGAGTCTACAAAAATGGACACGAAATTTGTAAAGTTTAATGTCTTTCTGTTGTATTTATGTTGTGTATTATCTTCAAAATAAATAAAAACAGAAGCCGCTCGCAGCATCAACAGAACTGTGAGAGAGCGCTCTTTTGCTCGGTCTTACATTCACATACAGGCATCTAAACAAGCACAAACACCTTTTAAACTTGACAAAAACTCTCAAAAACCTTTACTGTCTGCTGTGTCTTTAATATGGTGTAAAGATTATTATGCGTTATTGAAACATCAAGGAGGATGCAGCAAAGTCACTTATAAATGAAAACCTTATTATTTTATGCAACAGCCTTACATTTAAAAGGGAAACATAAGGGCGATCATACGCAAAAAGACCCCAGCCTAAATGGCTAGATGCATCTACTCATGTGCGATTGGAAAACTAGTGTCTGCCTCTCCTTTCACTCCGCCCCGAAGCCCCAGCTGGCCCTCTTTGGCCCAAGGTATTCGGCGGGCCAAAAAAGGTTGGCCGCTGGCCCCGAGAAAGCCCCGCTTTGGCTCAATTAGGCCCTGGAAGTGACAGTGGAAACGCGACTGGCCTTAGCTCGCCCTGTCCCTCTCTCTTTATACGCGATAGTGGAAACGTGGCTATTGATCCAGCTTCTCTTATCGCAGCAAATTCCATTTTTACTGTTGATATTTGGCACCAGTTAATCAGGAAGTGATGATTTTGTTCACTTTGACTCTTTGTCGCTGTATTTTGCACTGTTGTTGTAAAAAAACTGTCTGTATTTTGTACTGTCTGGAGCCAGCACCTAAGCTTTTCACTCATCATAGCACAAGTGCTGCTGATGATGTGACAATAAAAGTGATTTGATTTGAATGGAAACGCAGTTTTATTTGCATATCTTTTATGCAATAATCCAGTTTTGCGCATAAAGTTAAATTTGCATTTTTGGATGTAAACATAGCTCATTAGTGCTTATGTGCATTTAGGAGAACTAGGCAGCACACTCAGTGCTGCAAGATGGATTAATTTAGCAGTCTTATTATTAAAATATATCTGAATGAGGATTAAATGACTGAGTTGGTCTTTAAAAATAAAAATCAACCTGTTTGTTCCTGCAGATCTTCCTGTTTGACTGTGAATGTTTCTTCAATCTTCACATCTTCACTCTCCTCTTTAATTATGAAAGTAAATCAGTTGCGAAACTCGAGAGCTTGCAAATGTAAATGTGAGCACTTGTGATAATAATATTTGTATGTGTAGGTTGAAATGTACACTTACAGCTCTGATGTGAACAGCTGAAATCCTCGATTTGCACACACACACAACAATCCACACACTTATGTTTTAAATTCGAAGTTGCAGATTAATAGTTGTGCATTTGTAAAATGTCATTCACAAATACAAAGTGACAGACACACGTGTGCACGGCAAATTTGACTGCATCTTCGCTCTACAACCACAGGTCGGCACTCACAACCTCTCAGATTCGTCAGTACAACTACAAATCTCCCGCGCTCTGACTTTTGCTACACATCTCCCGCGATCTCTGTAGCAGAACTCATCTGTGCACTCGCAGATGCAGAGGCGTGAGCAGCGCTGGGCAGGGGAGGGGCGGGGCTGGTGTAAAGCTGTTTGATTGGCTGATGCCTGACCAATGAACAATGCTAGCAGCCAACAGGACTGAGGTGCAAAATAATCATTTCCCACGATTATTTTATTATTTAGGGTTTATTTAAACTCTTTTCTGAAGAGATTCTTGTTAAAAATAATAAATTCTGTGGAAATGTACATACCAGTAAAAGAGCAGCAAAGCCAGTTTATTGGCTAGAGCCAGCCAATGAGATGGGGCGTTTCTGTTTGTCAGGACACAGGGCAGCTCACGTTGTTGGAGGCCTCGAGCAATCAGAGGGTAAGTTATGATTTTTAATAATTATCTATATGTTCAATACTGTTAGCTAAGCTAAGGACTGTGCTGGGTGCTTCTCTTGTTTGTTTTTTTATATAAGAAACAGTTATGAGTTATCTAGGAGCTGCTTTCAATCATGTTATATGGTTCTAAAGATACGATTCAACCCACATGAAATAAGAAGTTGTAATAGTATTTATAGTAAATAATAGTACGTTTTTTAACCATACTAACTATAGTAAACTGTATTATACAGTATATATTGCAGTATCTACAACTTTGTTAATGAATGCAACAGCACACTGTAGTATTAACTAGCATGAACTTTAATAAATTGAAGTATACTTGTATGTATGTGAGTATATATATATATATATATATATATATATATATATATATATATATATATATATATAGCTTAAATTTGAAAAAATTGAAATATAGCTATCTGTTTAAAACTAAACATTCTAATGCCATTTATTATGCAAATATCAAGTTGAAACAAATCTGTTAAGAACACATATTTATATGTAAAACCTAATACATTTTAAAGCAGTTTCATTTCTTTCTGATTTATACATCTACATCCATTACATCTGATTTAGGTCCACAACTTGCATCCTTCAACATGATATGTGTGTTCAAAGGAAGAGCAACTAGGTGAGGGAGACAGTGTCCATCGCTCGGCTGAGGGTCCACTTTGAGCATCTCATCTGCAGGGTTAAGCAACATAAGCTGAACAGTCATCATCTCTCTCTATTACAGCGAGCATCAACCAGCTTTACACAATGGCTTGCTTTCTGACCATTAGTTAAGGCTTGAGCAAAGTATTAAAGAGGAGATAACATTTGATGGGTAATGATGAAGTTGGATTTACCACCTCCATCTCATTATGAACAAGGAAAAACCCTGAAATATTTCAATACAAGTAACTAGACATTTGCACTGCACTTATTTGGACTGTAAATTTTATTTGACAAATTACATTCCCTTACAGAACAGGTGTCAAACTCAGTTCCTGGAGGGCTGCAGCTTTGCAAAGTTTAGTTCTAACCCTAATTAAACACACCTGATCAAACTAATTGAGTCCTTCAGGTTTGTTTGAAACTTTCACTTAAGTGTGTTGAAGCAGGGTTGCAACTAAAAACGTGCAGGGTTACGGCCCTTCAGGAACTGAGTTTGACACCCCTGCCTTACAGTAAAGTGTAAAAATACTACATTAAACAATTATCAAAATAAAAGTTGTGTTTGTGGGTGAGTGTGTGTTTTGTTCAAATCTGTAGTCATCTTGGCAAGAAAAAAGAGAAAATAAATGGTCGGCTTCCTCTTGAATGATCTGAATCATTTTGAAGTGTTTGTAGATGAGCTGGATCATCATGTCATCTTTAGCATAAATAACATCCTATTCAAGCTATGCAGCTTCTCTGAGTTCCTCATCGACTTGAAACATCCTAATCTCTCCTGTCACTCCATCCTTACAGGAAACTGAGAAATAAAGGTAGTAACTTTCATAATTAAAAAAGTGACATAAAGGACACACTGTACACAAACATGTAAATAGATAGATGGATAGATAGATATGATGCAGGTTATAATAACAAAAACCGGTATGATCTGTAAGAAACTGAAACGCCTAGTGTTATTTTTAATTGCTATTAATGTGTGTGTGTGTGTGTGTGTGTGTGTGTGTGTGTGTGTGTGTGTAAATATACTTCAATTTATTAAAGTTCATGCTAGTTAATACTACAGTGTGCTGTTGCATTCATTAACAAAGTTGTAGATACTGCAATATATACTGTATAATACAGTTTACTATAGTTAGTATGGTTAAAAAACGTACTATTATTTACTATAAATACTATTACAACTTCTTATTTCATGTGGGTTGAATCGTATCTTTAGAACCATATAACATGATTGAAAGCAGCTCCTAGATAACTCATAACTGTTTCTTATATAAAAAAACAAACAAGAGAAGCACCCAGCACAGTCCTTAGCTTAGCTAACAGTATTGAACATATAGATAATTATTAAAAATCATAACTTACCCTCTGATTGCTCGAGGCCTCCAACAACGTGAGCTGCCCTGTGTCCTGACAAACAGAAACGCCCCATCTCATTGGCTGGCTCTAGCCAATAAACTGGCTTTGCTGCTCTTTTACTAGTATGTACATTTCCACAGAATTTATTATTTTTAACAAGAATCTCTTCAGAAAAGAGTTTAAATAAACCCTAAATAATAAAATAATCGTGGGAAATGATTATTTTGCACCTCAGTCCTGTTGGCTGCTAGCATTGTTCATTGGTCAGGCATCAGCCAATCAAACAGCTTTACACCAGCCCCGCCCCTCCCCTGCCCAGCGCTGCTCACGCCTCTGCATCTGCGAGTGCACAGATGAGTTCTGCTACAGAGATCGCGGGAGATGTGTAGCAAAAGTCAGAGCGCGGGAGATTTGTAGTTGTACTGACGAATCTGAGAGGTTGTGAGTGCCGACCTGTGGTTGTAGAGCGAAGATGCAGTCAAATTTGCCGTGCACACGTGTGTCTGCCACTTTGTATTTGTGAATGACATTTTACAAATACACAACTATTAATCTGCAACTTCGAATTTAAAACATAAGTGTGTGGATTGTTGTGTGTGTGTGCAAATCGAGGATTTCAGCTGTTCACATCAGAGCTGTAAGTGTACATTTCAACCTACACATACAAATATTATTATCACAAGTGCTCACATTTACATTTGCAAGCTCTCGAGTTTCGCAACTGATTTACTTTCATATTAATAAACGCCATCTTTATAACAGTGTGGAGATCAGTCGCTTTAGCAGGAATTTTTCTCTGCGTTTGGACACTTTATCCTGTTTAAAATAAATAAAACAATGAACAGAAACAAAATAACTTCTTAACACTTGCTTCAACAGTTTCTTTATAGGAGAGTGATTAACAAAAAAGAAATCAGGTAAGTTCGAGCAAGAAACAATAGCCACAAATGACCTGATTAAAACTAGTAACGTTACTCCATTTCTTATATAGTTGTAAACTCAGAATGGAATGACAATATACTATTTAATAAATAAACCTTCAATAAAGTTATTAAACTTATTACACACATCTCTGTAATTTTTTTAAACTTTATTCTTTATGCATGTTCTTAATTGTTTTGTTTGTTTTATTTAGCTTATTGTCTGCTTACAGCAATGTGTAGCACTTTTTTTGCACAAGACAAATTTCCTCTTGAGGACAAAAAGTTTATCCTATCTTTATTCAAACAATAGTACTATTTTACTCACAGTAATGAGGGCTATGTTGTATAAAGGGTAAAACAATATTGTCAACAGCAGGTACATAATTTAGCACTGAATGACAAAAAAAAAAACAGAAACTTAAATCAATCAGTTTATAGAAGTGTAAACGCTTTAAAACAAACCTTTCTCCAGTTGAAACACAGCGCTGGAACGGCGCGGGCTTATGACGTCACATAAACCTTTTGCCATTTACTGTTGCAGTCTGGACTTATTGATACATTTCTCCCTCGTTTCCATTTTCTCACAGACACACATATATTCAGTATTTGGAGTTGATCAAATCCTTTACTCTAAATATTTTAAGACAATTAAAAAAACTTTTTTTAATCCACTAAGTCGAAGTGTTTAAAGCAAAAATCTCAACATTCTAAAAGGTATAACAAATAATCTAATGAGTGTTTAGAGCTGAAACTATACAGAAAAGTTGCCCTTCATATAAAAAGTTATCATTACTACTACACGTTTTAGTTCTTCTGACTAGTCATGACTTATTTATAGTGTTTCTCTGCGTTTGGAAACTTTATCCTGTTAAAAATTAACAAAGCAATAAAAATTGTCATATAAATAAACAACAGTTTCTTTATATGAGAGTAATTAACAAAAAGAAATCAGATAAGTCAGAGCAAGAAACTATAGCCACAAATGACCTGATTAAATCTAGTACTCCATTTCTTATACACTGTCAGACAAAAGGGTACGGTTGGGGTACATTTGTGAACACTTGGGGTACAAATGGTGAAGTTGTACCCTCAATGGTTCAAAGTAGCACCTTATGCAGTGCCTCAGCAGGTTTGCAAAAGGGTAGCATGGTCTCGTGCTTTACCATGCATAGCTAAAGCCTGCTCATCTGATGTCTCACCTGAAAAAAATTCATTCTACACAGAAATGACCTCCTCCAGTACACATAATGTAAGGAACTATGCTAGATTTGACAGGGTGACTGCGCTTGTAGTCCCAAAGATTAGGCCAGAGTCCGAAAATGATGTAAATGCATTGCATGCATTGTTAGATTTATCTGGGACCTGTACTGGCAGGTACTATAGCAGAATAGTTGCCAATGTAGAAGTCATTCACAGCTAAACATATACAAACACAAAGAAAAGAAACAACTCATTTTTGATTTTGAAAGATGGCAGTATTTTCAAGATCTCAGACTTTGTCAGTGTCAGTGATGACCAGCATCGCCTGTATGCAGTTGGCAGATTTGGAAACTGTACAGTGCAGATGCTGGTTCGAGGATGTACGGTCAAAATATCATTGACCTTTGTCAAAGCTGTTCATTTTCCTACTGGATTTGAAAGAGCAGTTGACAGTTGACAATGAGATTGGGAGACCATGTATTTACATTAATTGTGAACACTCTGGGTCTATTGTTTGTGAACAAATCAGAACATATTATTGTAAATGAAGATAAGTCAAGTACACCTAACACCGACATAAAATGTAAAAAAAATTGATAAGTTAAAACTGGCTTTAATTTTTTTGACAGAAAGTGTTTTTTGTATGTCACAAGCTCTTGTTGTCTTGTTGTGATATGCATAAGATGTTTATGACATTATGTTTGTAGGTTTAGAATAAAACTACTGTGAAAAGTTGTAAGACTTTTTATAAATGAAATCTAAAGAAAAAAAAAACCTAGTGGTATGTAAAATATGCTAATGTATCTGTTACGAACCCCTGATGTTAGTCTAGGGTTGTGGGGTTTGACATTTATTTAATTAAAATATATTTATATAAACAGTGAATGAGTGGAAAGACAACCAAAGTAATGCCAAAAAATGTGTGCTTTTATTTACAATCCCAAAGTGAACAACAACAACGAATTAATCAAAAATAAAGAAAAAAATAAGTAAGGCAAAAATATACTATTTACAATATGTACAACACTGAAACAAATAAAGACGGAAAAAACAAGAGAGCTGGCAGAAGGGACGCGGGCGGCGCTAAAGAAATGAAAAGAACAAAACCCACACTAAATCTAACTTCCCAGAAGCATCTAGCTAACTAACTACTGTTAAAAATTGTCCCGTTAAACAACAGTAAAATACTGGCAGCTGCAGTTGCCAGCAATATACTGTTATTTTACAGTATGTTGCTGTAAAAATACATGGACTACATTGATTTACACAATACTCAAGTGAACTCATTTTGCTCACTGAAAGCAACTGCCTCAACTTGGTCAACTGCTGAATGAGTTTATGAAGTATTGTGCTATATATGCTTAGAAGCATACTTATAATGATAACTTATTTTAGTTAATTAGAAAAGTTCGGTTTAACTCTAATGTCTTATTTTTCACAACAGCACACATACATGTAAATCTGGAATCACCAGAGAGATTCTGACTGCATCAGCAACTAAACAGCCGCTATCTTTAAATAGAGAAACATGCAGAATAACATCAGCAGTTCATTGTTCATCTTTAACTCATACACTGGCTCTACTCTCCTCCACAACGGTGACAGACAGAAGAAATTAGCTTCAGGTCTTACAGTAAAATACTGTTTTTTCCTTGATTTAACAGTAATCTACTGGCAGCTGTGGTTGCCAGCAATCTACTGTTTTTTTACAGTCTACTTCCGTAGTGTAAATTAACAGTATATTACTGTTAAAATACATTTTTACACTGTGTTTTTACCTCTCACACCTTTAACCCTTTAAACCCCAGAGCATATACTTCAGTTTTAATTGAAGTGTCCACACTACTGAGTGTTCAATAAACATGGAGCAAAGCTGAAGTAAATTCATTAATTAACTGACTAATTAAATGATAATTGAGGATTAACAATGAACAAATGAAGAAATACTGAAGGGAAAAAACAAGAACAGAACATACAAAACTTTAGTCACAGCTTTATAATGAAATAACCTGAAGAACAACAAATGATTAAATCATTTAAATGATCAGCGGATGATTAAACAACTCTACAAACATCATCACCAGCTACACTTATTACTTAATACATGTATTTTTGTATAACATCTACTAAAGTTCTTCTTGAGAAAAAGTTAAAGTTTTACGTCACCATCATGGAGAACAGAGTTTGCTTTAGTTGGGCTCTTAGCCCTGACATTTTTAACATTTATATATTTTGGCTGCTGCAATTGGTAAGAACTTTGTTTAAAAAGCTCCTTTGTTGTGGCAAGCCAGTCAAAAACCTAAATAAGATCTGGTGATGTTCATGTTGCTGTTAAATGGCAGAGTCTGGTCTCATTTAGTATAATAAAATTTACTGCTCCTATTCAATGTTAAATCTATTGTTTTACATTATGTCTATATATGACAATGATTTCTGGAAGTTATTAAGAATATCTTGGACAATAACACTGCTCTATGGTGTAAATCGCACTCAAAGAGACATCAATAATCAGCATATGAACCTCAATAATGGTGAAAACAAATTTAACAAAATTAACAGTTTAACTCACAAACAGGCCACTGAAAGTCTAAACATAAACAACAGCAGAATCAAACACAAATAAAGAAAACTGTTAGATCATTATACAACATTTATTTATACCGCAATGCATGCTGGGATATTTGTACAGTGCCACTCCCAGCATGCATTGCAGCATGAAACATTTGAGATGTTACCATTGTTGAGATACAAGGTCAGATTCATGAGGTCTGAGTGTGTATGTGTCATAACTGAACTGTTTTTGTATGTTATTTCTTAACTGTTAAGTAATTACGGAGGTATCTTTTCTGTTTCCACTTCTCATTAATTAAATTAATACCTGCAACTAAGCATAAAATTTATTGAATGTGGCCCTTCTTCCAGATTTATACCAAAACATTTATCAGAACTAATTTCAGACAAATAGATTTCTCTATTTATTGACTTCCCAACTTTATTGCTAAAGTACAAACGTTTTGTAAACTCTGTATTCAAGCAGATGGAAAGTCTTCTTAAATGAGTTCAAGGGTGAAGAGCCCAACTAAACCAGCCCCTCACTCCATTACGGTGACACAAAAAACACCTTAATTTCTGTTGGATCTCATTGAGAATATTATGGAAGACAAATCAGTCAGTAATAAGTGTGTCTGCTGTTGTTTGTGGAGTTGTTTAATGATCCGCTGCTGAGACTGAAGCTGTTTTATTTTATTTGATTTAATGCTGTAACTCAAGTCATTGTTTGTGTTTCTTGTTTATTTTCTTCAGTAATTGTGATTATTAACAGCAGGTGTTCATCAGTGTCTGAATTCACTCATTACTGTTCATTAAAACTGTCATGTGAACTATATTAGTTAACTAGTGTATGAAATAGTGAACAAGGACACAAAGTGTGATTTCAAACACAGACTTCAAAACATCAAATCTGAACTCTGTTAGCTCACAGTTTTCTGCAGTTGGTTACTTTCTCAAAAACAAAAATGTTACCCAGAAAGCATTGTTTTAAACAGAATATTACTGTTTTAGTTAAAAAACATTATTTTGCCGTAGAATCTGACCGTTTTTTAACAGCAATTTTTTACAGTGTAGGCCATAACATCCTTCTGTCTCAACACTACTGATAATGAATTAGAACGTTTTCAACAACTTTCCAAAATATAAAACTTAGATAAACAAGACTTTTTCCGTTACCTTCAAGTTAGACACTACTTCAATAAAAGCATAATAGATTCTGAAGACATAAAAACAACACTAGTGCAGGTATTTATAGATGGTTACAAAAAGAAGGTTGATAAAAAAAACTAGTATCAAGACTTTATTCCTGTCTGACATTAACAAAGAAACACTCAATAATGTATACAAAACATAAATGGGAAAGGGAAGCCAAATTAATACTAACAAATGAGGAATTATTGACTCTTCGGGAAACACAAATGATCACAATTAATTCCGATTAATGGAGGGGATTTATTTGGAGCAATGTTATCAGGTTTTTTATATCACCTAAAATAAAATACTTTCAAAGTAGAGATCAAAAAATGGTGAATGCTGGAGAAAATGTGAAAATGTATTGGCAGACCATTTCCACATATTTAGGGACTGTAGTATTATACACAAGATTTAAATAAAGAGATAAATGCAATAATGAGATTGAATCTGGTATGTAATTTTAAAACTATGTACCTGGGAATTTACTCTGCAGAAATACCATAAAATGATGTGTATCTTCTTAACACACTACTAACAACTAGCAAAAATGCCATTACAAAAAAAATTGCTAAAGGAAGATCCTCCATCTTTAGGTGAATGGTATGATATTGGTGTATGACATGGAAGTACTGACATTTAACTTGAGACAACAAGCCTATAAAATTTCTGCATACTGGGGTAAATGGTTGAGAAGAAGCTTCTTGCTTTAAGCGGGGAGTCTCCAACAGGTTTCCATCACCTAAACAACTCAGCTACGACTACATGTACTGCCATGTCCTCATGGCTAGTACACGTGTTGTGCATCCAGATGAAACTTTCGGCAAGCGATTGCTCAACCGCAAAAGCTGTGGCTCCACAAAAAGGGTCTTATAAGGGTCCAAACGGGGACTTGAACCCTGTACCCTTAGATTGAAAGTCTGATGCTCTACTGACTGAGCCATCCGGGATCCATGGCAATATTTTTAAGTAGACAAGGTTTAGAGTTGTGGTCGGCGCAGACCTTTACGGTACACAAAAATTTACCGTGACGTGGGGTTTAGGCTTGTGGTTGTTGTAGATGTTGCTAAAACACAACAGGTTACTGTGAGGTTGGGTTTATGGTTGTAGGTGTAGACATCAGTAAAACAAAATAGTTTTACTCCATGTCATGTAGGAGACAATAAATGGATCAATAGCAACTGCAGACGGGGTTACTGTTGTTGTGGCAATGAATGGAGACTCAACAATTGAAAAGATTCCTTCCATGCCTTAGAAGCGTGACTTGATCAGTACTTATCTACACAGCATGCTGGCATCAAAGGTTCCTCACTAGTCTTCCACACTTTAGGAAACATAAACATTCAGGACGTGCCATTAGCACAGCCTGCACTAAAAGGAGGCTGGAGATTACGGATGGCAACACAGAGTCCAACGCCAATGTCACCTTGAAAAATCTGCTGTGACCCAGATTCAAACTGGAGTTGCTGCGGCCACAACACAAAGTACTAACCATTATACGATCACGGCAAGCTACGAGACAACCACTGGACCTTCACTCTCTGTCAAATATCTTTGAAAATGGAGGGCCTCCATGGCAGTTAGGTACCATGGCTGCCGATTTATTTTTGTGGCTTTTGCCTACCATCACATCCCTTTTCACAAGAAACAATGGATATGTTAACAATCAAGGAAGGTCGCAAATTAAAATACTGCGCACTGCCAGCACATAGTCAGCACAACTCGAACCTGCGCGGGGAGACCCCAATGGATTTCGAGTCCATCGCCTTAACCACTCGGCCACAACTACATGTACTGCCATGTCCTCATGGCTAGCACACGTGTGGTGTGGTGCATCCAGATGAAGCTTTCGGGAAGCAATAGCTCAACCGCAAAAGCTGTGGCTCCACAAAAAGGGTCTTATATGCCCAAACTGGGACTTGAAACCTGAACCCTCAGATTAAAAGTCTGATGCTCTACCGACTCAGCCATCCAGGCTCCATGGCTAAGCTTTTTAAGTAGGCAAGGTTTAGGGTTGTGGTCGGTGCAGACCTTTAGGGTACACAAAAGTTTACCGTAACGTGGGGTTTAGGCTTGTGGCTGGTGTAGATGTTGCTAAAACACAACAGGTTACTGTGAGGTTGGGTTTTTGGTTGTTGTAGGTGTAGACATCAGTACAACACAATAGTTGTAGGACTCCATGTCATGTAGGAGACATTAAATAGATCAATAGCAACTGCAGAAGGTCTTTCTGTTGTTTTCTATAATTTCTTTCCATTCTTTTGGTCTATTTTTTTTTCAAGTTAGTAAATTGATTTTCAATAACTCTTGTCAAAGATAGAGAATAAATTGGAAATGCACAGCGATGAAGGAAGGGTGATTAACTTTAAAGAAAATCAATATGCTTTCAAAGATGGTATACTGAAAATGTTTTATTCTTGCTTATCTAAAGACGTGTTTGTTACACCCAAAGCAGAAGAGTACTGGAAAAGATTATATCCCAATATCTAAAAGAAGGAAATATGGCAAAATTTGAGAGCTTGGTGGAAAAGTCCAGTTTTAGAGAATTTTGATTACATTTTAAGACAAAACTGTTTATTAAGTGAAATTAGATTGTGTAAAATAGGTTTGGCAAATTGTCATTTTAGAATTACAAGGTTCTATCTGCGTTCTGAATGATTTTGTGATATTGAGCTTAAAAGTTTTTGCACTCCATATATCAAACAACATGTGTGTAGCATTTCTCTTTCATACATTGATCATTTGCATTTAGAGAACCCTTAAGGTCTCTGTCATGTCAGTTACTTTGCACTTGGGAATTGAAGTAAAAAACACAAGTCATTTTCCGCTTGGAATTATGAGGTTCTATCTGCCAGATGATTCATTGAAGCTTTACTTTTCAAGAAATACAATCAAAAAATGGCCGAGTGGTTAAGGCGATGGACTGCTAATCCATTGTGGTCTGCACGCGTGGGTTCGAATCCCATCCTTGTCGCTCGTGTGTTCTGGCATTTGATTGAGCCTGGTGCTTCCTTGGAATTTTTTTTACTCACACCCTCTTAGCGTTTTGAAGGATGTTGTTGCAAAATTTAATTTCACCTTTTTCTGAAAATAGCTGCAAATGCATACATAAATGCCATAGTCCAGGACTTCCGGTAGGTAGAGCCGTAGGATGGCAGCATAGAACTTACTCTTCCGGTCAATAAGTTCAAAAAGCCCTTATACTTTTACCAATTCAGGTGAGCTATGCACTAGACGACTTCAAAATGAATAGGGCAAAACCTAAAAAGGGGAATTCAAAGCTAAAATTAAGCGAGGAGGAAAAGGAGACGAGGAATGATAACGACAAGTTAGGCCTACCTGAGAAAGAACATGGCGCCAAAACTTTGCGAGCAGTGAGAGCACTCAGCAGAGATATCTCCGAACTGAAGACGGATTTAAGAAAAGAATTCAGCCAATTCAAAGAAGAGTTCAAAAAGGATATGAAAACTGAAGTGGACAAGCTGAAAAGCGACATAAACCAGAAGCTTGAAGGCATCTCTGAAGATATTCAGTCACATGGCACAAGACTGAATGAAGCAAAGGAGCGAATAACTGAACTCGAGTTGGCAAACCTTGAACTAAAGGACGTCTTACTGCACACCTTGAAAGAGCAAAAAATGATGCAGAATAAGGTCACAGATCTCAAGGGCCGATCACGACGGAATAATATACGAATATACGGTATTAAAGTAGGAGCAGAAGGGACGTCCATGATTAATTTCATCACATCTTTGCTAAAAACTGAGCTCTCACTGGACTCCGATTTAGACCTGCAGGTACAGAGAGTGCACAGATGAACCGCAACACGATGGCAAGCCGATTTTCTTTGCGCATGATTTCCCCATGGAGATTAATGCAAAACTGAAGGAATATAAAGAAGTAAAAAAAGTCCTCAAGGAGAACAAAATCAGATTTCAGACGCCCTACCCAGCCAAAATGCGAATACACTGGGAGACAGGACCACAACTTTACGAAAGCGTGGCTGAAGCTACGAAAGACTTGAATAAGAGAGGATATACGGTGGATGTGACGATGACGCAGCAGGTATCCGAAGACCCCCGGTGTCGATGGGAAGAAAGACTGACATGCCGTATCCAGTGGCTAAGAGCTGGACGGATCGCTCCTGATCGTGTTCGGGAAAGATTGAAGAGCTTTCAGAGACAAACACCGAATGAAGATTAACTGTTGAGAAACACCGCTGACTGTTAACGTTAAAGAGGTATGCGGAGGCACTGTTACGATACACAACTTACAAATAACGCTATTTCAAATTACTTTATGAGTGCGAACTGACTTCGGCTGAAATACTTGAACTTTAACCATTTTACAATTTGTTTGAATATGTGTTCTTCTCGAGAGAGTCATTTAAAAGGTAAAAACTACGTCGTTCTGGACTGAATATGTTTCATTTTGTATTTGAACAATCCTCATGATTCCTAGTTGGTTGGAATCCTCGAGTGGCTATAGAAATCATTGTTTTTAAATAATATTTACTTAAGTTAATAATCTGAGTTAAAAAAAAAAAGAACAGGGACAAGTGATTAGATTGATATGTTAGAAAATAATTTTTCTCATCTTAATGAAGGACACCTGCAAGAGGCAGGAATAAATCCCTCTCCCCAGGACTTCAGCTGGGTTTTGCTGGGTCAAACGTGGCCCACAACTTTGGAAGCTGTGGAAGCAATGTTCAATGTTCTTGGTTCTTTGTTTAATTTATTATAATTTTTGTCAGTTATAAAGGTTTCCAACTTAACTTTCCGAAATTACCATGCAGAGATATGTTAAAATTGCATCTTTAAATGTAAATGGGTTAAATAAACCAATTAAGAGGAGTAAGGTGATAGCCAAAATGAAACGTGAAAAAAATCAAATCATATTCTTGCAAGAAACACACCTTAAAAAATTTTGGATATACACAAACTTTCTATAGTTCTTTTAGGAAAAATAATAAAAGGGGAGTTTCAATATCAGTTCATAATTCTCTTAATTTTGAGTTGCTAAAAGAGATATCAGATGAAGAAGGCAGATATATTTTGCTTCAGGGAAAACTAAATGAACAATTAATCACTTTAGTAAATATATATGCACCTCCTGGCAGTAAAACGCTGTTCAATACAATTATCAACCTTTTGGCTATGGAAACTAAGGCAATAACAATATGTGGAGGTGATTTCAATATAGTTCTTAACCAACAAAAGGACACTTTCAAAAATAAAAGAATTAAAATGGCTCAATTAAGAAGTTTTAAGAATTCATTAAAAGATCTTGGACTATTAGATGTTTGGAGAGATCTTCACCCCTCAAATCGAGAATACTCCTATTATTCTTCACCCCATGCAGTTTACAGTAGGATTGATTATTTTTTTAAGTTTAGCAGGGACAGACACAGGGTAAAAGAATGTGAAATGAAAGCGGCCGATGTATCAGATCATGCAACATTATACCTCACTTTAAATTTGAATGACAGAAAAGCTGATAAAACATGGAGGCTAAATACAAGTATACTAGGGAAAACAGAAGTAGTGGCCCAAATTAAATCAGAAATTTAATTATACGTAGAGAATAATGATAATGGGGAAGTAAGTCCTATAATCTTATGGGATGCAGCTAAAGCTGTATTACAAGGCAAGATCATTTCTATTACAGCAACCCTTAAGAAGATAAAAGAACTTCGATTTAGGAATCTTGAAGATCAATTAAAGCAATTAACAGAACATCAAAAATATAAAAAATAAAATGAAATGTATAGAGAGGACATAGAGAAAATATTAAAATTCTTAAGGCAAACCTTTTATGAAACGAGACCAAAAGCAACAAAAAGGCTAGCATGGAAACTTAAAAAACAACAAAAGGTTTCAATTCATAAGATAAAGGACCCCAACTCAGGAAAAATATTGTATAGTCTGGATAAAATTGAAGAGGCATTTGAAACCCATTATAAATCTTTATACTCACAACAGACACAGGTAAATAATACATCAATTAAAGCTTTTTTGGATTCTCTTGATCTTCCCTGTATTGGACGAGAACAAAATAGTCTCCTAACAAAAGAAATTACAGAGGGTGAATTAGATAAAGCTATAAATAATCTTAAAAATAATAAAACACCCGGCACTGATGGTCTACCTTCTGAATGGTTCAAAACATTTAAAAAAGAGATCTCACCTCTTCTTATATCATCATTTAATTGGACACTTAAAGAAGCAGAAATTCCCCCTTCTTGGAGGGAAGCAATTATCTCAGTCATACCTAAAGAGGGGAAGGATAAAACTCTTTGTAGTTCATTTAGACCTGTGTCTGTTTTAAATGTAGACTACAAATTATTTGCCTCTATTTTAGCTAAGAGACTTGAAACATTTTTACCTGATTTGATAGACATAGATACTTCATGCAATACGACAAATTAAAAAAGATCACATTAAAGCAATTTTAGTTAGCCTAGATGCAGAGAAAGCTTTTGAGTGTGTAAATTGGGAATATTTATTTAATGTTTAATATAGATTTGGATTTACAGAAAATACAGTTAGAAGCGTTCAATGTTTATATTCAAACCCAGAGGCTCGGATAAAAATAAACGATTGTCTATCAAAAAAGATAAAACTAGAAAGAGGAACTAGGCAGGGTTGTCCCCTCTCTCCCCTGATGTTTGCCATGTACATTGAACCTGTAGCCCAGGCAATTAGAGAAGAAAAATCAATTGGGGGGATTAACATTAATAAGGTAGACCATAAAATTGCTCTATATGCGGATGATGTGCTACTGTATCTCTAAAATCCAGATGAATCACTTTCTAGTCTGCTTCTTGTTCTTGAAAGGTTTGGACAACTCTCTGGGTACAAATTAAACATACAAAAAAACTCAAATTTTATAATTTGACTACAACCAAACAATAAACTTCAACATGAATTAAATATTAATTGGAAACTAAACTCCCTTAAATACTCAGGAGTATGGTTAACACAAGATGCAGCTGACCTGTAGTTGTCACCGACTCGGTCCCAGTCATTCCCCTCGCTGGCCAGCAGAGGTCACTATCACCGGACTTCTAACCATGACGTCATGCACAAACACTAATTGCCACACACACCTGCAGCACATCACACTGATGAACCAAACTCACTCATATAAGCAGCTCACACACTCAGTCCTGTGCGAAGATTGGTGGGAGATTGGATTGGTTAGTGAAGAAGGGTTAAAAACACTGGATAAAATGGAGATATTTGACAATGATAAAATAAACAACAGAATAGTAGCAGTAATTATGGAGGCAGCAGAACAATATATTCCAAAGAGTAAAGGGGGAAGGGAGAGGAAGATAGTGCCTTGGTGGAATGAGAAATGCAGAGAAGTCATAAAAAGAAAAAGGCATTTAAAAAAAATAACAAATTAACATAACTTTCAAAGTTTAATAGAATATAAAACTGTTCAAGCAAAAGTTAGAGTATTAAGGCAAGCAAAAAAGAATATTGGAGTGAATTCTGTAACGAAATATGAAGAAGTACACCAGAAGAGGAAATATGGAATATGATTAAAAAAATGAGAGGAATTAGTAAAGATGTGGAAATTCCTGTGCTCCAAGGAAACGTGATGGCGGTGAATGACAGAGAAAAGGCTATGATGCTAAGAGAAGCATTCACCAAAGTAAACTCCTAGAAATTTGTGTGAGGATAAAGTAAGGATCAGGAAGGAGGTGTTATCAAGTAATCCTATGATAAAGCAACGGAAAGAAGAAACGGGCAGTGTTTTAGATGTTCCGTTGGAAATGGCAGAACTAAAAAGAGTTCTAAACAGAGTAAAAGAATCTTCCCCTGGTTTAGATAAAGTAAGTTACACTATGATTATACATTTAAGTGACAAGGCTTTGAGTATTATGTTAGATTTTTACAACAAAGTATGGAGAGAAGCAATTTTGCCAAAGATTTGGAAAGAAGCTTTAATAATTCCTATTAAGTCAAGTCAAGTCAACTTTATTGTCAATCAAACCATGCAACAGTACATTACACAGCAGACTGAAATTGCGTTTCTCCCATACTCCAATGTGCAATTTAAAAAACAAAAATATGACACACACTAGTTAAGAAACCAGGAATTAACTAATTAAAAAACCAGGAAAAGATTTTAGTAATCCAAACAGCTGCAGACCAATAGCACTTACATCTCATTTAGGTAAAATAATGGAAAAAATCATAACTGGCATAACTAATGTATCATTTGGAAAATGGTAAGAAATTATCACCAAATCAGAGTGGCTTTGGGGGGGGAGCAAGGATCCAGTGGTATGTTTGGAGACAGATATAAGAAATGCATTAATGAAAAAGAATCAGTGGGAGCAGTATTTTTTTTTTATATTGAAAAGGCCTATGATATGGTATGGCATGATTGACTGTTAATAAAACTGGAAAAAAATGGGAGTAGAAGAGAGAATGTTTAATTGGGTTAAAGATTTTTTGCAAGAGAGATCAATTAAGGTAAAAGTAGGAGAATTTACAACACCAAAACAATTGACAGAGAATGGTACTCCTCAAGGGAGTGTCATAAGCCCGTTGCTTTTCATTATAATGATTAATGATGTATTTGAGAAAGTAGATGGGGGAAGAGTAGGTCTTTGTTTGCGGATGATGGAGCTTTGTGGTTTTGGGGAAGAAATATAGATTATTTTATGAGGAAAATGCAAGAGGCATTAAATAAGGTTGAAGAATAGTCATTTAAATGGGGTTTCAAGTTTTCAGTGAAAAAAAGTGGTCTCGTTTACAAAAAAAAGTAAAGGAACAAATTTGAAGTTAAAGTTATATAATCAACAGCTAGAACAGGTATCAAAAATAAGATTTTTAGGTATGTGCCTAGATCATAGACTTGCATAGAATGAACATATTAAAAGGATGGAAGATAAATGCAAAAAGGTTCTGAACATGAGATGTGTAGCTGGGCAGGTCTGGGGGGCAGACAGATTGGCTTTAAAAACTATATATATATTACACTGATTAGATCAGTGTTGGATTACGGCTGTGTAGTGTACAGTTCAGCAGCAAAGACTCATCTAGAGAAGTTAGAAAGAATACAGGCTCAGGCATTAATGATTTCTTGTGGGGCGATCCGATCATCACCTGTGTCAGCACTTCAAGTTGAAGTAGGAGAAATGCCTCTTAGTTTAAGGAAACCGTTAACGGCAGTTTATTGGGTTAATCTAATGGGGCAGGAGTAGTCTCACCCTACAACTAAGGTTTTACAGAAATGCTAGGAGTATTGAAAAAGTGAATGCAATAGTTTTGGGTGAATAGTGGAACATTTAGAAGAGGAAGTGAACGTTTAAAGAGTTAAGTATATCTCCCAGACTGATTATACCTGCTGTACATCTGTGGGTTCTGCCTCAACCAGTAGTGGATTTAGAAATGTTAGGAAATAAACAAAGAGGGAATGGGAGAATTTGAGGAAATGTATGTAAGGGAATATTTAATGGAAGAATACGGAGATATGGTACATCTTTATTCAGATGCATCAAAAAATCCAGATAATGACCAGCTAGGAATAGCATATGTAATTCCAAAGTTCAATATAGTAAAAAAATAAGGATTTCAAACAAATTAGCAGTTTATACAGGGGAAATGTTGGCAATAACTTTAGCTTTAAAATGGGTGAAAGATGTGGAAATAAAGCACGTTTTTTATTTTGCTCGATTGCAGTTCTGCTCTTGTAAGCATTGAAGCAAAACACCTAGGGCCCTATCATACACCCGGCGCAATGTGGCGCAAGGCGCAATAGTCTTTTGCTAGTTTCAGCTTGGCGCAAGAGTCGTTTTGAGGCGTTGCGCTACGCTGTTTAAATAGCAGATGCATTTGCTTTCAGATGTGCACCTATAGGCGTTCTGGTCTAAAATGGAAGGCGTTCTGAGGAACACTGCTGGCGCGTCACTATTTTGAGAAACTAATAATAGATTTTTCATTAGACCAAAACAAACCCGGTCTAAACTATGGCGCAGAGTTGCGGCTCGCTTACACACTGCTTAATACGCACGAGAGCAATAGGCAAATATCCTTACATATGAAAAAAAAATTTATATTAAGAATAGTATATAGGATAAAATAAGAATAGATATAGGATATAAACAAAGGATAAAAAATATTACAAAACTTATTATTTTCTAGCCTACATAAATATGAAAAATCACTGCTTTTATGTGTTCATCTCGGGAGAAAGTTGAATTATGAGACCTGACAGCTGCCCTGACGTTGTTTTACCGAGCGGGCCACACACAATTAATCTGCATACCCACGTCGAGACACAAGCCGGTGGTTTCTAAGGCCGAATGCGGCAGGACACACGCCGGGAGCTGGCTTGGCTCGTCCGGATACTCGCGTTGGGACACGAGCCTCTGGTTGGTAAGGCTAAAGCCGGCGAGATACACACGGTTGACCGCATAGCCGCGTCTTAAAGGCAGGTAAGACAAAGACACAGACAAGTCTTTTTATGGTTCTTTTTATTTAATTCAATTAAACCAGTCTCTTCGATTTAATGTTGGGTGTCCGGATTGGATCGCTGCAGCTTCGCTTTGCCCCCCTTCCTCCTCCTTCCTAAAAGCAATGACAGATACAAACCATTTTAGCCGAGAATAGCACTACTTAAATCGAGCACAAAGATGTACACTTACTGCTGGAGGACGGATCTCCGTTTCCATAACACCGGGGCTTTAACGGAGAGCTGCTTTGAACAGATGGCGGTATCACATAGCATGGCTGGCAGGGAGGTGAATAGCATAATATCGATCAGAAGTACCGGTGTCATGAGCCATAAAGGCAGCTAACTTTGCTTTGTCCTCACCGGAGTGTGCATACTTTATCTTGGGACAGAAACAAACCGTTAAGGCATAATTACACAGTAAAATTGAAATTAGAAAGCCGGGTAAGGGAACACTTGCGTGGGTAGCAATGGATGAACGGACATCTGTAAAGGTGGGCGTACGGGACAAGCCCATTTAGTCCCAAGCCAATTGGAAGTACTGATTGAGGTTTTTGCAATGAAGTTCTGGAAGTGAAGAAAAAAAAAAACCTAGCGGATTTGCCACCGGGAAGGCCGTTTCTGAGATCCAGAAATCTTAGGAACTACTTGTAACAGCGCTTCCAAACCCGGTAGCTTATTTAACTTGGCCCCCCGGTCCGGCGAACGTCTAGCATCTGTTACCTCATGGATAAGCAGGTTCTGAAACAGGCCGGGCCTGTGACCAGTAATGGATATGAGATAGGCAATCAAAAACCCATATAGCCGCCATTGGGTATTAGTGGTCGGGACGAGGCTAATTGATCTGGGCATAACAAACAGATCACCACAGTGGGTTAGTGGAGGATCAATCCACCGTCACATAAGGCACCCCCACCCCGAGGGCCCTCAATTCACCTAGCAGCTTTGGAATCCTCAATCCGGCTGATGGCAGCTGAGCAGGTCAGATTTACGAATGAGCTGCGCCTCCTTTGTCCGCCTTAACGTTCGTTCATACGCCGCCACCTTTCTCCGCAGACCGTGCGACAATGATTTCAATTCCCGCATTACCACTACCATGGAATGCAGTGTCAGCAGAGATGAAGGGGGTGGAGCCTCGTGGACGTATTGGAGGACCTGTAGGTTGTGTTTTAGATACTGTAAGCGGGTGGATTCAACAATTGGGGACCGACCTAAATGGGACACCCATTGCCGTATTCAGGCGGTATTATCCAGAAACATCAGGTCATCTAGGTGTTCGACACCACCACTCATAAACTGCAAAAATTACAGAATGTGCCCGACCTTTGTAGCTGCATTGTTCCGTGTCTTGGGGGTAGGATCGCTATGATATATTTTAGTGAATAACCTAAATATTAACTCAAATTAGTCTTAAGGACTTGAAACAAAATAATGATCATCGATGATCCTGACACCCTAAAGTTTTCTTAAATTAAGTTAAAGAACTATTTTATTAAATAATTATAAAATGATTTATGATTATAAAATATATTGTATTTCCTGTCAGGCCGTTTATACACTAGTTTTAAAAGTGATATTAATGTACCTGCTTTTTCAGGGAAACCTCTTCTAAGGGTGCTTTAACACCTACACTTTTGTTTCGGAACCTGTCTCGTTTGCCTAGTTAGCGCGGTTCGTTTGGCATATGTAAATGGGGCAATCGTGCTCTGTTCCGCGCCAAAGATGATCTCCGAGATTGCCTGAATAAGGTGGTCTCGGCTCGATTGAAACGAACCTTGGAGCGGTTCGATTGCAGTGAGAAAGCGATCCGATCCGGCGCGGTTATATCACAGTGTTTTATGGATATGTAATAGGCTTACGGTTATATGAAGAGAGAATTATAAGTAGGGCGGGAAGTTTTGCGAGTCTCCGGATGCCCGCAAACAAGTGATGATCTCCCGGTAATCTCGCGTCTCCCTCCCGGTCCTCAAATAGGCATCGTTGCGCACCCTTCTCACCCCTCCCCACCCCATCTCTCCTCAGACTTGTTACGCACCTTGTCAATCACCACCAAACCACCACCGAGAGGTTTCCGGGCACTTTGTGTCAAGATGATTGATGATTATTACCCTCATAAAAATGTTCCCCCCTCCCTCCCCCTTTCCCTCCCACCCTCGCGTGTCCCAAATCTGGACACCTGGCCATCTGACCCCTAATTCAACCCGCTATGAACTAGGGATGTTTTTGATATCAAAATACAGATTGATATCGTAGCGGGGGAAAAAGGCGTTGTTATTAGTGACATTGTGACGGTTTTTGCGTGTGTGTATTGGGCAGTTATGTGCTTTAAACATTTAAATGTGTATATGTTTAGAAAGAGGGGGAAAAGGTTGCTTTTATTTCAAAAAAAGGTGTACATTTTCACATGAAAGTTTTTTGACATGTTAAAAATCCGACAGTTTGTTTCGTTTTTCTTTCTTTCTTGTTTAGTTCAATTAAAAAGTGTTAAAACGTATTTAAAAAAAAAAAAAAAAAAAAAAACAATGTTAGAATTAAACTGTTAGTAGAGTAAATAATGTTAGAGTATTTGTTAAAGAAGAAGCGGAGATTTATCTTACGGAGACTCGGAGCGAAATCCGTGTTTATTCCGTGTCTCTCTCTCCCTCCGGAGAAGAAAAAGCTGTCAAAGCGGGTGTGAAAACTCTGTGCGCGCGCATACATAGACCCTTAACTTACACAGCCAGATTTGAGATAGACTTTAAACCGTTTGAAACAAGTAAAAAAGTTTTTTTTTTTAAGTTAAGAAAAAGAATTAAATAAAGAAAATAAATAAATAAATACTTAAACGTAATAAACACATTTTAGTTTTAAAAATGAGTCGAATAGTTTTAAACAAAACAACAGCTTGTAGCCTAAGTACTGCAAGTGAAATGATTTTAAAATGTAAGTATATGTTAAGAAAACGTAAGTTAGGAAAAAGATTTAGTTGATCTTACGGAATATCCGGACTTGGATCCTCACTTGTTGCCTGTTAGAGAAGAAATGATGACAAAACTGAGTCTAAGCCACTGCCCACCAAACTCCGCCTCTGTTTTTACTGCTCTGGGGGAGCAGTCAAAAATGCGACCACTCTCTCCTGATGTCAAATACAGAATGACTAAAACATGAGAAACAATGAGACACATGTAACCCCGCCTCCAACTCCGCCTTTAACCACACCCCCCAGATTCGGCCAGCCAATTACGAAAAGGCAGAAAGGGGTTGGTTCTTCATAGTAATTGTTAGGCGGGTATGTGTTTTGGAAAGTATAAATACATGACTTCTATATGATGAAAATGCAAATTATATAGGCTACATTTGTGTGTTTTGGGGGAAAATATTCTGCTACAATGGAATCACCACCACCAACACATACTCCTAAAGAAACGAAAAAACTGATGTGTATTTCACCTACAAGAGGACGTGTGGAAATGGATGAACCACCATTTAGGGCACCGAAGAAAACAGAAGGAGTTTGTCTGACAACATTTCTCCATGATTACAGAGACATTGTTCAACGTGATTTTAAGATGCTTGAAGACCGTGCCGATACATGTTTGACAAAGCGAGACGGTTGCTGACTCTTTACAGTACGGATTTTGAAGACGATTTTCATGGCATACACCAAAACTGGTTTTTACACAGAAAGATTGGCAATTATTTTATTGCAACGTGTGGAGCAACCTCAAAGAATGCTGTGATCGGCCGCTTTATATTGCTGAATGGAATTCTGATTATCCAAAGGGTCGATTTCGTGTGGTTGGTGATCATAATAAAAAACTACCTAATGACTGGGTATATTTTTTTTTTTACTGCAATGATCACACAAAGCTCGAGTGTCGTGTGTGGCCTATTCCCGAAACGGAACACAATCTTCATTATAAACTCAGTTTCCTGTTCCAATGGAAAGATGCTCACATGATGGACAGTATTTTTTCATGCATCAAAAAAACGTTTAAATGGTGTGACAAGTATGACACTTACAAATCTGTAAGGAGGCAAGCCTGTTTAAGCCTGATGAGAAAGACCCCACCCTCCCTAAATTCAGAGCAACTCCGCCCACTTACTACAGCCATTAAAAAGGGGAAGCTGACAGACCCCCTCTGACATTCAAACAAACGTTACGTACCATCAAGGATGCCTGAAGAATTTACATCTGGCTGCTGCTACAGCAACACACCCGAAACAGCACCTGCAATGCCGGATGACAACGCGACACCACAGACGTTGTCCATACAAGTTTTTGACAAAGCCTGGTTGACAAAATTCTGCATTGATCTCGGCTATCATAACCAATCATTCCTCGCAAACTACGTACCCGCCAATACAACCGCTGACAGCTCTGACGCTGTGGATGGCTGCATAGGAGTGACAGGACACAAGGTCATCAAAGCTGTGGTTGCTGTGATTCTGGAACATTGGATAGACAAAAAATTAAAGAATGAATGCTATGGATGCGAGGTTGATCATCCGAGTCAGACGCAACACTCATGCCTTTTTGAAGCCCCGGCTTATTACTTTTTGGGATGCTTTGAGGAGCTGTCCAGAAAACTACTCAAGCCTGAACTGAAACTGATTCTCTCCACCACCCTGAAAACGTTTGGCGTTACACCACACCTGCAAAAGATTCAAGGCGTTGTTGAGACTGTTCTGTGTGAACTCAGAAACGAGATCTACATTGTACACGCTCTGTCTGCACTCAGAGAAAAGCTTGTGGATGAATCCTGCGAACAGGCCGTTTATAACGCTGTCGACAGTTGGAAGAACAGTCATCCTGAAACCACCGAGCAAGTCTGAACATGGGGAACCTCTGCAGTCTACACTTTCTGGCAGAATGTATTTTTAAACAACGTATTAAATGTGAAATCACTGATTTATTGTACAAGATTGTTGATGCTGAATATCATATCGATAACAAGTATTTAACAAAATTAAGGATTCAAATGTGTGTAGCGAGAAGCTTATCTAATGAATGGGATGCTATGACAAATATGTGTATTGCTGACAGTTGTACACCCGATGTATTTGTGAGAAATATTCTGGAACTAATGCCTGAATGTAAGGAAAACCTTAAAATAGGTAATATTTTATGTCTATGTACTTATGTAACCGATGTATGCGCAACACTTTTATCAAGAAATGACCCATGTGATGTTTATAAAATTATTGACACACTTGTCGAATATGTGATTGAAAACAATTTTGTTATGTGTGTGAAATTTCTCTATTATCTAGATGATCTGTAACATTTTTTTCTTTTACTTTTAACACGTTACACATGTATGCATGACGTTTCTAAAAATAAAAATCATGTGTCATCTTAATATTTGAGTCATTATTGTCTGGTCATCGTAGAGAAATCATGTCTCATGATCTCATGAAAAAGGTTTACTACAACCCCTTACATCATGGATCGTTAGGAGGTAAAAAACGCTTACAAAGTGGTGTACAAGAGGAATATGGGGTTAAAATAAAAAATAAAGAAGTGGAAGAATGGTTAGCTTCTCAGGATGTCTATACTTTACACAGAACTGCTCCCGTCAAATACAAACGAAATAGAGTGGTTGTGTATGGAAAAGATGTACAATTTCAGCTAGATTTGGTTGATATGACCGCTTATTCTAAAGAAAATGATAATATAAAAATTTTTATTGACTTGTATAGATGTTTTTAGGAAATATGCATGGTGTCGCACATTAAAAAACAAAACTGGTGTTGAAGTGACTAAAGCTTTCCAATCTATTCTCAAAGTGGGACGCATCCCACAGAAAATACAAACCGATCAAGGAAAAGAATTTTTTAACAAACATTTTCAAGAGTTGATTAAAAAATACAACATGCATCATTTTTTCACAGCCAGTGATTTAAAAGCCAGCGTGGTTGAACGTTTTCACAGAACGCTCAAAACACGTATGTGGAGATGTTTAACAGCAGTGAATTCAAAACGTTACTGCGACATTCTTCAAGATCTTTTACACGGTTATAACAACAGTTACCATAAAAGTATTAAAATGAAACCGGTGGATGTGAATAAAGAAAATGAAACGCTGGTGTTTCACAACTTGTACGGTGACATGCGAAAAACTAAACCGGAGTTTAAATATAAAGTCGGGGATGTTGTTAGAGTTTCTAAAGTAAGAAATGTATTTTCTAAGGGTTATGAACAGAATTATACAGAAGAGTTTTTCACTATAGCAAAGTGTATACCTCGACAACCACCTGTTTACAGATTAAAAGACTATGACGGTGAAATTATCGACGGATGCGTTTATGAACAAGAATTGCAAAAGATAATTGTGGATGAGGATAAAACATTTAAGATAGATAAAATTTTGGATAAGAAAAAAACTAAAAAAGGTGTATTTTACTTGGTCCGATGGAAAGGATGGGATGATAAGTTCTCTTCATGGATTCCCGAACGTGACGTGGTGGATTTACAGAAGCCATAAAGATATGGATAGCATACACTACAGGTCATTTATGAAAATCTAACCATGGCAGAGGGTGAATTTTACGTCACGCTGCCCTGCAATGCATCGAGTTATATATATATCCTGAAAACAGAATATCTAACTACAGAACAAGATTGGCAAAAACTATAGATCTGAAAGGTGCATGGGAGGTTGGATTAATTGAAATAGATTACCCTTATAGTTGGTATAATTTTTGCGACGAAGACGCTTCATTCATCATCCAGACGAGTAAAGATGTTCTACAGGCGGATGAGCGGTATTATAATATAGATGATGGGGTTAATATTATCATTGATGATGCATATGATAAAAACATATCTAAGCTACGTAAAACATTAAAGTTTGGATATTATGAGGATGTGTTATTTCTAATTAGAGAAATAAATTCAACTCTACCACCACGGGTCACTCTTGGATATAATCATATTAAAAACAAAATATTTCTAAAAGCTCCGCCTAAGACATCTTTAACATTTTATGGGAAACTGGCTGTCATTTTGGGGTTAAAACCAGGACTATCTTTAGGAACCTTAAAGGACCCAAAAGATTATCGAGGTGCCGGAGCACCAGTAGTGACGTATGCACCACATCAAAGCGATATCAAAGCCGGATGTTATTCATTTTATATATATTCTGATGTAATAGAATTTCAATCAGTTGGCGATTCGTACGTCCACTGTTAAGGTGTGTGTGCACATACAAGGGGAATACAATCATATTATTAATGTTCGATACGAAAAGCCTCATTACCTTCCAGTAAATAAATCACATATAACAGAAATAGCAATCGAGGTCAAAGACGATCAGAACAAAGAAATACCTTTTACCTACGGCAAAGTTGTTGTAAAACTTCACTTTAGACCGGTAAAACAGTCTTTAATAACAGTCTTATAATAAATACAGATCCTTCGAATATGCCCGGGGAACATTGGTTGGCTATCTACGTAAGTCGGGAAGGTGAAAGTTGCTTTTTTGATAGTTTTGGAAACAGTCCAGATAACATGCGCTTCCCGACATCAATCCGGAACTTTCTAAAAACAAATTCTATACGTATAACATACTCTAACAAACAGGTGCAAGATTTTACATCAGACACCTGTGGACAACATTGTGTTTTTTCTGTATCATATGTCAAAGGGTTATAATTATGAAAATTTTATTAAATTGTATCATGATGATCTAATGAAAAATGATAAGATGGTTGATCATTTTGTGAAGAAACTGAAACCCAGGACCTGTAACAATAAAACATTTAAATGTATTCCATGTGTTCAAACTGGAAAAATGTTTTTGTCTTATTCTTAAATATATGCATGTGTGATGAAAAAAAAAGAAGTCACTTTATGTTATCTCATATTGTATTTGTCATTTCGTATGAATAAAGAAAACACCAAACACAAAATACAGTTTCTATTCTTTTTATTAACGTGGAAAAAAATAATCAACAAAATCATTAGTTCACAAACATCAGTTAAAAAGATAACCATGCAGTTTTGTCAGGAGATGGAGAAGGAAATACATTTTCATTTGCCGCATATGAGTGTGATGTAGCCCTGTGGGTTCGTATATATTCAAATCTTTTCGGTAAGGTTGATGGTGGTGTTGCAACATCAGTGTCTGTGATAGGGTTTCTTTTATAAGATTCTATTATTCCTCTAACATGTGGGTTGGTAATAGTCGAGTAAGGTATATTTAATGCAGCAAAACCTTCGAGAAATTCATTCCAACCAATAGGTCTGCGGTCTTGGCGAATGATTTTAGGAGCCGTTATACATCTAATCAGATCTAACATGTGTGATCCTGAAATAACACGTCCTTTAAGAATAAATTCTCCAGATTCGTTCCAAGAAGTTAAATGTCTAGCGTTAGACATTTTATTCAAAATATATTTTATATTTTTAAAACTCTTCTGCGGTACGTTGTTTAACACCTCATTCATGATTTCATCTTGACCATCATCGTGTGTCTGAACAGGTGCATGAGCAGGTGTTTGTCCATCAACAGGTGGATTTTCTTGATGCGGTAAAGTTAGAGTTATACCTGTGTTATGCATATCACCTTTTCTTACCAAGATTAAAAATCGTTGCAATATGTTAGAGTATAGTTTAGCTTTTTCATCTATACCCAGATCAGATCTTTGTAATATTTTTCTTATAGCTTTGTCTAAATCATTCTCAACAACCTGCTGAATACTTTCACGCGTTTCCCCGCTTCGTATTTTATCAAGTTGGTTTTGCGGAATTAGGAACATCTTTTCTGCATATTCCATTTTCTCAGGACTGTCTTGATGTTATCAAACTTGTAATAAATGGAATTGCCACGCTTAACAGAGGTAGTAGAAAACCTCCTCGCTGGTTTAAAATTCGTCTTTTCTTCTTGACATTGATTTTTTGATCGGCAGTAATTTTAATCTCCTTTTTTCTCTTTTTGAGTTTCTGATGTTGGTTAGCTGTTAAAGGTATAGTCCCGTGTAGTACGTTTAAAGCAACTTCGCAAAGCGTTAATATGAGCTCATCGAAGGATGATTGTAAAATAGCACGTCGCTGCTTTGGTGTTGCTTTATATAATAGTTTTAAAAGGGGTAAATTTCTGCAAAGTCTCACACTCATTTTCTTATCTAATACCGCGTTTCAGAGCTTTCTTTTTCTGCACATACACAACCGCATACTCTGAAAGCAGAGATGTTCTGAGGCGAAACTTTTCTGGTGTTCTCGCTTTAAAGTCTATTAGCAAATAACCGTATGGTATTTTTGTAGCATCCTCATAACATTCCATGAAAAATTTCCCGCTCTGCGGGTACATTTGACGACCTAAAATTGCAATCTGATTTTTATCTCGTGGGTTTTTAAATAAAATTATATAGTTGGCATTAAGGCTGATAGTCCTGATGGCTTTGCCTTGACAGAAAATAATCTGAAGGATTAATATGACAGATACAGAATTATGATGAACAAGTTGAGTGAATGCTTTCTGAACCTGTTCATTATTAGATGACTTAGCCATTACATCATCAAAAAACAGTAAAGAAATTTTATTTGCAGGCAGTAAATCAATCAAAGACTCAGGAATACCTTCAATAAACTTTATATTATACAATGACATCAGTTCACTGTAAATATTCTGCCAACATGAATACACAAAATCCACATTATCAAATTTCACATTGAGCATTTTGTCAGAGTTAAGCAATAACGTTTTAACAAAAAATGTTTTACCACTGTTACTGGGCCCCGAAATAATACAGGAAAAGGGGTGTTCCAAACGTACATCAAAAAAATCTTCATCATCATAAGCATTGTACATAACATTAGTACCCATATGGTAATGTGGTGTAATTGGGTAAGAGAACACGTTTGTTGTAAACCACTTGGAATCTTTTCTTTAATAACCTGTTGTGCAAAGTAAACTTTTTTTTATCCCTAACAATCGTGTTTGTGATTGCTACTAGCTGTGACACTTCACCCGCTGTTGTATATTTTTCTACCAGACTCATCAGATTTTTTAACGTAATCTGCTTAACGTTTTCAGCATTCAGGGTGATTCCTTTAGCCTTAAGACATACTTTTCCCTTAACAGTTCTGTATCCATACGTTTTAGGACCGGATGCAGAAAACTCACAAATTGAATCATCTGGACCCACTTCATCAGATAGATCACCCAGGAAGACACCTGTTTCAGGTTGCCATTCATTGGGTTTTGATACATATATAATACTATCTGTATCAGTGTATAGTACACGTTCACCTAATTTATCGAGTTGTTTATATAACTCCAAACGCCCGTAGGCTGTAACAAAACAACCTATGAATACATTAACATCTTTTGTTTGACAAGGCACATCATCTGGATAGCACCACTGGATCAATGCGACTGAATCTGAAACAAATGAGAAATGTTTCACTATGCGACCGTTTCCAAATATGAATCTGGCAAATTGTTCAGGATCTCTTATTAATTCTGAATATGTAAAATTAGATTTAATGGCGAACCTCCCCCACAAGCTGTTCAAAAACAGCTTCGATACTGATCTACGTGCATGATTTAGACATATTTTTTCAAGTTCAAGCTCGACTCTCTCTTTTTCAAAAAAATTTTCGACAAAATTTTTTTTTTTCTTCCTCCGTCACTACATTTGGGGGGAAGCCAGATGCTTCTTGTTTGATTTTTAGGAATGTATTCACATAATCACTGAATAACGTGTCTGATTTTTCTGGAAAATGCCACACTTCATCAATTTTAATCACTCTATAGCCTTTCTGAATGGCTTGGTGTAGCTCCGCAGTAACCCACGTTCCATGTAACGCACGTTCTTCGTCAGTGTGTGTACAACTTTCTTCAAGTTGTTTTTCAGCACAAGTTCGACACAGAGGAAACATTAATTTCTTATTACACCTCATAGGTAAAACTGGATGAAATAAACCCCGTGGTGGTAAAACTGATGCCTTGACAATCCCGAAATAATTTTCAATCGGTTCAAAGTCTTTTAAAATTATTGTTGGATGTCCAATCGGAAATTGTCTCTTTGTTTGCATGCTCGGATATAGAGAGACGAAATCGACGTATTTGATCGTCTCGTCATATTCAGTTTTATGATGTAACTTTAACGCGTTAGTCCTACCGCCAAAAAGTGCATCTCTCGGGTTAAGCCGCTTGGTAGCGCTGTAGGTTTGCATAAAGGTTATCACAGCAGGGTCATTGTTCTTAGCGTCTGCCCATTCACACCCCCAGATGTATTCAACATTCAAGCCATGAATTTTTTTCTAATGTTTCCAGTTTATGATCAGGAGTGTTGCGAATGTAGCTTTTTTAATAAAAGGGTGTCAGTCGTGTGGGTTAAATTTACAACAATGGCCGTGAAAGTAACAAGCTAGATATTCTAACGCAATTTTAACACCATCTTTCTCATAAAATCCATCCAAAAAGTATGGTCCGAATTGAATTTCGTCTATGTTTAACGCATGCGGAACATCAACACCTCTGGTTTTACTAATGTATTCCAACCATTCAATTGATTCATTTGAAAAAGACGAACTGGTTAATGTAAGCTTTGTCGTGTGTTAAAGCTATTGTGTCTCTTGTCAAAAATTTTGTTTTATAGATTTTCATAGCGCAGCTAGGGAGTGTATTAGTTGAAAACGGGTAAATTCCGGTACATTCTAACAATGTTTCTCTGAATTTCATACACGCTTCTCGCAGTAAAACCACATCGTTTCTGCAGTACAGCGCGATCTCTTTTTTGAAATCAAATATTTGACCACACACTTCATTGTACCACGAGTCAAATTTAGCTTGATCGTCCGCACTCATCATGTCATAATCATAATAACATTTTGGTGGATAGGGGCCAACATAATTCACATTTTCTAATCTATTGAATTTGTGTGGGAAAAACCCTTTTTCAGTTGTAGTAAGATTGAAAGCAGCGGTTGTTTTTGATAGTTTCATAGCTAGAAAGTTATAGCTGTCTATGAATCTGATTTTGAATGCTTTATCATAAATAAAAATTAGTCTACCCCCTCTCATTATAATTTCGGGTGCAAGACCGACGCTGGAGAAATATTCCAATAAAATATAAGAGTCAAAGCCTGAAGCATTGTGTGCTATAAATGTGTAGTTTGCGTATTTCGGTCGTCTAAAATACTTCACTAGACGCTCAACGCAGTCCAAGCCTTCGGCTGTAAATTCTTCACCGTCGTACGTGATTGCACAAACAAAGTTTGCGATGTGTCGTCCATTTTCATACATGGTTTCAAAATCATAAAATACATATTTCTCACTTATTTCATCCAGTTCGATAGGTTGAATATAGCAATTATGTTCGTCATCGTTCATTATAAATTCATTACAATGAATACAACGTGTTGGCGCGCATTTGTGCTGGATTAATTTACCCCCAGATAATTTGGCTCTGTAAACTCTGTGGCATTTGTCACAAAATTTTATCAGTTCACACTGTGATCGTCGACCATCGGCTGTCTTTTGTTTATGCATCTCATAGCAAAAATCCGATTTACACAATCTAGAGCAGTCCAAGCACCTGAATGTTTTTTTCGATTTACTGAAACTAACACATTCGGGGTTATTGCATGTTACACATGAATTTACATTTGTGTTCTCTTTTGTCTTTATAACCATGAAAACAAAAATCACATACATAGGATGTTCCTATGAAACTATTCAATTTCTTTATCATATAGTAGTGATTATCGAATAGATACAGATGTACTGTTCTAGGGTGCAAATTGTCACTGTTTTTGTAAATCTCTAGTTTACCGCTAACAGAGCGATGAAAAACAACGATTTTAACATTGAGATGGTCTTCAAATTTAATAATATCACTGAACGCTATTTGGTCTTGTATGCCAAACCCCGCAGAGGTGTGAATGTCTGTCGCTTGTGTTATCAGCTCGTTTTCGGGAGCTTGTGGGTTTAAGAAATAAGCTAGACACATGCTAAAGCAAATGTTGTTTGTGATGTTTATGGGACAAAATAGATTCATTTTATTTTTTCTGATAACATCATTATGTACCAAATCAGTTAATTTTCTACGTACACCACCGTATCTGTTTCTGACAATTGAGACGGACAACTCTAACGGTGCGTCTACCGGTATGTCTATATTACTTTGGAGAGTTTTTTCTATTTCATCAGCAAATGATTCAACACTGTAGTCATTTTCTGGACTTAGTACATAGTTAATATCAGAAGGTAAATCATGCCCCCTCAGAGATATATTAATAAATCCATTCTGCCCAGCCAATAATCTAGAAAACGTTACAATCTCATTTAAAATATCTGTAAAAAGAATATTGTATGCTGCTAGATTGTCTGTGATAATATCACGAAAATTAAGTGTTCTGTGAATTTCTAGAGCATTAAAATTTAGTCTTGGGGTAACTCTAAAACCACCAACACTACCACCATCTGTAATTAATCTATCGATTTCAATTTGGTTTAACCCCATCTGAGGTAGCGATGGATCATAATTAAACCGATCGTTGGGACCTTGTCCAACTTGTACAGCATTGTTAGGGATTTCTAACCATTCTAATTGGTCATTTATGAAATTCTGAATTTGATCAGTGATGTTAAGATCTTGAGGTTGTAACATTTCTAACTGATTATTTATTAACCTTTGTAAATGTTCAATATTGCTTTCATTATCATATCGGAGTCTAGCTGCTCTCTGTGTACCATCATCATCATTATCATTTAAATCAGTTTGACATCTTTTAGTACCCATTTTGAAATTTATTTGAAAAAAAGATTCCAAGGTTTAAGTAACAAACAAAACAAAAGTGTTTTCACCCAGAAATATACAACAGATGAATACAATCAATAAACGTAATAATACGATAATAAAAATAGACTAATTGGGAATAAGTTCAAAAGAAAAACTATAACATCAAATAATCACACAATAATCAAACAATAAAAAAAATCGAATAACAGAAAATAGAAAAAAGCATACATACATACAAATGGTATAATTATTGTTATTTTGTAAGTATCTTGTACATGTCACTTGTCATACGTTGGATAACATTTAATCTCTCACCTAGAAGGGTGACCCCGTTAACAAGTAGCCGTAATTCGTTTCTGTGTTCCTCTACCTTTTCTGGTACACCGAAAATGTACTGAAAAAAATCTTGAAACCGTTGTTGGTTTTCCTCGTGACAGCTCCTCCAAAATAAGGCGCTCTGTGCTAGAACTTCTGCATTCTGATGTTGGAAGTTGACAACACTCTGTAAAATGTTTATAACCAGATCCTGACCAGTTCTCACAGCATCAGTGGTTTCTTCGAAGGTCAGCGCCGCTGAATTCAATCGTAAAACTCGTTCAAAGTTACGGTTTGCCCGGCACATAATTTCATAGTTCAAATGTGCTAGATCTCTCGGTCTAAATAAATCTAAAATTTCTCCTGGTACGTGTTTTTCAATATCACAAGACTCTTCATCATATGCTCCTTCTATCACATTCTCTTCATTCTCATGCCAGAGATCTGCTCCTTTGGATTCGTAATTTTGTTCTAAAAGAAAAAAAAATATATAAATTACCTATCGTATGATACAATTATAAAAATGATAAATCATAATGAATATTTAATACATACCTTTCTCTTCGTCAGAATCGTTGTCAGGTTTTGAAAGTATTTTCTTATTCTGGCCAAGACCATATCCAGTGGTTGACCCGTCAGCGTGTCCAGACCTCGGAGATGTTGTCTCGTCCGTGTTCAATTCAAAAGACGCGTCCTCTGTCTGTGTGGCAACAGATCGCGACGAAGTCTCTGACGTCTCAGCGGCTGATTCGCTGACCACCACAACCTCTACCAAATCTGTATCTATTACAGCCTGTGACGTAGTTGGTGGCTCATCACAGCTAAACAGTTGGCCTTCATCAACTAGTAATACCATAAGATAAAATGGAAAAAACAAAATATATTTAACATTCATGCAATAATAATTTATACATAAAAACTAAAAACAGACAATAAATATATATATAAAATAAAATAAAATAAAGAATCCACTTACAAATTGTTTCCAGGATCATATCCAATTCGATACCAAAATCGAGATTGGAATCAAATTCAATTGGAGCTAGAAAGAAAAAATAATGAATTAAAAGAATAATCGTAATTTAATGAAATTAAAAAGCTAAATGTAATTAACATAAAATAGAAATAGAAAAGTGGACCTACTTTCAAAGTTGGCAGCCATCGTTGAGTAAATTCAACAGAGTTGAAAAAAAGGATTCAATGCGTTTTAAAGTCGAAGACAAATGCAGTATGAAAAACTAAAACATTTTCTGCTCAATTTAAGGATGATGATTTGGAGGTTGTCTTCCCCCGTTGTAAAAACGGCAGGGGTTGCTGTTTATGCAAATTCAGTTAATAAAGCACAGTACATGATGTAAAACTTACATATACATTATTTATATGTATATATATATATTACATTTATGAATGTAGTTTAGATTTATTTTTACACGGTCATTTAAAACATTCAAAACGTAATAGAATTTGTTTAAATATTATAGATTATTTATTTTTTATTATTTTAAAATGTATGTGTGTGTGTGTGTGTGTGTGTGTGTGTGTTGTGTTTACACATACGTGAACATGTGTTTTTAAAACAGTTTATTAATTCTTTTTGTTTTATATTCTAACAATATCATCAATTTTATTTAATACAAAGTTTAAACAAAGTCAAAAAGTTGTCGATGTGTGGAAAAAAAAGAGTTCTCTGGGGATGGGGGTGTGTAATTTGCCAGACACCTATTGTAAATACCTCAGCTTGTATCTGGAGTAAAATGTGTGTGTGTGTGTGTGTGTGTGTGTGTGTGTGTGTGTGTGTGTGTGTGTGTGTGTGTGTGTGTGTGTGTGTGCATTTGGTGTGGGCTGTGAGGGGGGTGTGAATGTTGGGTAATGTGGGGTTTTTCAAATTTTAAAAAAAGTTGAGAGTTTTTTAAATAATACTAACTAAAAATGAAATAAGGATATGACTACTTTACCAAAGTTAATGAATACATTTATGAACATAGTCTTCATGTTTTAGACTTATATGAGATTGAATAGTTTAATTATTGATGTAACTATATCTGTGTTTAACTGTTTACTAACTTAGATTTATGCATTTGCTTTTATAATACACATTAGTAGTGAAGTGGTAACATAGTTTGTATTTACATTAGACAAAGTTAGCTTGTAACTTTGTTTGCACAGCTAGAAACTTGATCAAAACTTAGATTTACTTAGTAACTTATTTAGCAAAAAACAAACACACAAACAAACAAATGATGTTTAAAACAATATAATTTATGTATTCCTAATGAGAAAATTATATTTAGAATTTGGTATAAGATCAGTAAATAAAAATTTAAAAGGAAAAAAAAAAACACAGATAATTTACTATTACTGAGTTTTTTTCTGTGTCAAACCTTTTTCTGACCCTGCCACATGGATCTTGTTAGATGTGGCAGACACCCTGTTGTAAAACACCCAATCTTCCTGTTTTTTTAAATTAGGTTTGGAGAATCTGGTATTAGACTGATAACAGAGAGTGCTCATGCGCGGGGGGGGGGGGTGGGGGGGGTGGGTGTGCGTGTGTGTGTGTGTGTGTGTGTGTGTGTGTGTGTGTGTGCGTGCATTTGGTGTGTGTGTGCTGTGAGGGGGGTGTGAATGTTGGGGAATGTGGGGGTTTTCAAAGTTAAAAACAGTTGATAGTCTTATTAAATAATACTAACTAAAAAATGAAAAAATATGACTACTTTGCCAAAGTTAATGAATACATTTATAAAACATAGTCTTCATGTTTTAGACTTATATGAGATTGAATAGTTTAATTATTGATGTAACTATATCTGTGTTTAACTGTTTACTAACTTAGATTTATGCATTTGCTTTTATAATACACATTAGTAGTGAAGTGGTAACATAGTTTGTATTAGACAAAGTTAGCTTGTAACTTTGTTTGCACAGCTAGAAACTTGATCAAAACTTAGATTTACTTAGTAACTTATTTGCAAAAAACAAACACACAAACAAATAAATGATGTTTAAAAAAACAATATAATTTATGTATTCCTAATGAGAAAATGTTTTACTCATGGTGGAATTATATTTAGAATATGGTATCAGATCAGAAAATAAACATTTAAAAGGAAAAAACACAGATAATTTACTATTACTGAGGTTTTTTTTCTTTCTATGCCAAACATTTTTTCTGACCCTACCACATGGATCTTTGTTAGAGATGCAAGACACCCTGTTGTAAAACACCCAACATTCCTGTTTAAATTAGGTTTAGAGAATCTGGTATTAGACTGATAACAGAAAGTGCGTGCGTGTGTGCGTTTGCCTGTATGTCCGTCTAAGAATAAATAGGGAGATTCACTTTTTAAACTGTTACAAAATAAATAATATTTCATTCTATCAAAACAAATAAAAATGTTAAATGAAAATAACACATACTTATTTAAATAATAAATAAAAAAACATACAAAACAATCTAATCTCTTATAACAATATCATATTGTTTTTATCACATAAATTCAAATGATCATAGTTATCAAATCATTTTCAAACATAGGCCTATTATTTTCGTAAAACTTAGTAAACAAGTATTTGTGAAAAAACATTTATTTGTTTAAAATGTTTTATTAACTAGTTAAATTGTTTTAAAACATTTTGTATTTTTATTTTTCAGCGTTGGTTTTAACATAGAACCAATCATGTTCGACCCTCCGCTGTGCCTTTTCGTGATTGGCTGGCTGAATCTGGGGGTGTGGTTAAAGGCGGAGTTGGAGGCGGGGTTACGTGTGTCTCATTGTTTCTCACGTTTTAATCATTATGTGTTTGACATCAGGAGAGAGCGGTCGCACTTTTCACTGCTCTCGGATAAGATTTTGATTTTGAGGGTGGTACAGAGGCGGGGTTTGGGGGGCGGTGTCTTAGACTAGTTTTGTCATCATTTCTTCTCTAACAGGCAACAAGTGAGGATCTAAGTCCGGATATTCCGTAAGATCAACTTAATCTTTTTTTTCCTAACTTACTTCGTTTTCTTAACATATACTTACTTTTTTAAAAAACATTTCACTTGCAGTACTTAGGCTACAAGCTGTCGTTTTGTTTAAAACTATTCTACTCATTTTTAAAACTTAAAATGTGTTTTCATTACGTTTAAGAATTTATTTATTTTCTTTATTTAATTATTTTTCTTAACTTTTTAAAAAATAACTTTTTTACTTGTTTCAAACTGTTTAAAGTCTATCTCAAATCTGGCTGTGTAAGTTAAGGGTCTATGTATGCGCGCGCGCGCACGGAGTTTTCACACCCGCTTTTTTGACAGCTTCCCTCTCCGGAGGGAGAGAGAGACACGGAATAAACACGGATTTCGCTCCCCGAGTCTCCGTAAGATACATCTCCGTTTCTTCTTTAACAAATACTCTTACTAACATTATTTACTCTACTAACAGTTTAATTCTAACATCGTTTTGTTTTTTTGTTTTTTAAATAATACGTTTTAACACTTTTTAACTGAACTTAACAAGAAAGAAAGAAAAACGAAACAAACTGTCGGATTTTAACATGTCAAAAAACTTTCATGTGAAAATGTACACCTTTTCTTGAAATAAAAGCAACCTTTTTCCCCTCTTTCTAAACATATACACATTTAAATGTTTAAAGCACATAACTGCCCAATACACACACAAAAAAAACCGTCACAATGTCACTAATAACAACGCCTTTTTCCCCCGCTACGATATCAATTTGTATTTTGATATCAAAAACATCCCTAGTTCAGAGCGGGGTGAATTAGGGGTCAGATGGCCAGGTGTCCAAGTGTCCAGATTTGGGACACGCGAGGGTGGGAGGGAAGGGGGAGGGAGGGGGGGAATATTTTTATGAGGGTAATAACAATCAATCATCTTGACACAAAGTGCCCGGAAACCTCTCTCTCAAGAGCATGAGAATGGTCAGTCACTAAAACAATAAACTTTCTAATGTGAGAAGAAGATCAGCTAGAAAACCAGTTGTTCATCCTGAGCCCCCCTCTTTGCCCTGGACTTTACCTTCTCCACCAGAGCAGCTCACTCACATTTCACACATAATGTTTAAGTTTTTAATATGGTGTATCTTGTGGCTTTATATTCATGTTTGGTGTGATTTTAAATGTCTCTGTGTGATTGATAAAGTGGTCTTAATTTCACTGTAATATTTTGCAATCTCCTTTATATCAGTTAATTTGGGTTTTGACTTTGGAAAGATCTTTGCCAGATGCTCCACTACAAGGAAAATTGTCTTTGCATCAACTCATGACCAGGCAAGAGTCTTGGTGAAGCTTTTATTGTCTTGAATTTATGATGATTTGAGTATTTGGGCAAAGTATGCAGAAGTGTCCGTGTGATCCAGTATACAGGATACCCCATTGCAGGTTGTGAGTCTCAGAGCTCTGCATCAGGATTTATATGCTGCAATGTATTTCTACATGGTCAGGTATTCCTCTTTAACTCTTAAATGTATATTTGAGTAATTGATGTTGTACAATCTTGATTGGCTTATTTGGTTTAATTATGTGAACTGCAATGGAAAATCTTTTCCTGACAAATAAATGTCAAATTCTTGTTTAACTCTAATATCTCCTGAAATCATTTAAATGTAGTAGACTGTTTAGGCTGATGTTTCCGCAGCCTACAAACAGGATTAGTCATCTATTTAGGCGCAATGGATGGAGCATGGGCACAGCATTAGAGACCTGTTGATTTCTGACAATCACTGATGATATCATCTAGGGGCTAAATCAAACTTTCTTTAAGTATGAGCAAGCATGGGGCGGCCTATTATTACTTAAAGGAAATTAGCTTATCTGCTAAGAATCAGAACTGGAAAAGATGTGTCCGTGAGCAGATGAAACTGGCCAGCATACTGACTCTAATTGACTTTGAGTAAACGATGAAACATTAATTGAATATAAGGATTTTTTAGGTTAATCAGTCTAAAATCACAACCTATAAGGTAATCAGCTTGAATTAGATTAATCTAACTCTAAAATTATTATAAATTGGAGTCGGATTAAAATTCAGAGCTAGAAACAAATTAAAATAAATTATAACGAACAAAAATATTTCTTTTCACATGTGCTAAAAGATTTACACGCATTTGACCTTCACCCATGCTGTTAGTTCCGTCATGGGACTAATAGATGGACCCTCACATGTGTGTGTATTTATATAGTTTATAACCATAACAGTTCTACAGTTTCTTCTATTTCACTTGTTGATTTCTATTTTATTTAAATAGTGTATTTATTTTGTTAAAGAGTCCATATTATGGGTTTTTGAAAATACCCTTCCATGTAGTGTGTAACACAGCTCTAAGTGAAGTGAAATATCCAGCTAAGGCTTAAATCTGTAAGTGTACAGTGTTTAAAACTGTTGATTCATCTATAAAAGAGTCGACTCATAGTGCTTCAAATGAGTCGTCTTGATAACGAGTCATTAGATGTTTCATGATGTTGTATCTACGAAACACAAGTAGTTGCGTGCGCAAACCCGGGAGATTTGAAACCTGCGGCCTCGCCCACTAACACAGAAAAAAAGCCACACACACACACGCACGCGCCGGTCGAATGTGATGTCACACTGTGCAGATGGATATTATTGAGTCTCTACCCAAAGATGAAACCTCAGCATTAGCCCAGCCTTGAGCAGTTTGAGTGCTTCTGGAAACTTCATGCTTTAGACTGGGTGTATATTACATGCTTAATATTCAATTTTTAGACTGTGTGTGTGTGTGTGTGTAGGCCTATTATTATTTAAAATAAAATTTTAAAATAAAATTGATTATATTATGTACAAAATATTATTCTTTATAATTATATCCAGTTCCCCTAAAACTTTGCTTAAATACCATATACATTTATTAAATAAATAAAACCAAGAAGTAAATAACTGTTTGGTCTGACAAGTTTTCAGGACATATCAAATTTCAGCACAACACTAACTAACTAGTCTCACTCACACACACACACACACACTTGTACACACTCTCACTAACACACTCACTCTTGTACATGCTCTCTCTCACACACTTACATTCTATCTCAATTCAATTCAGAAATACTTTTTTAGCATGACTGTAAATGATACAATGTTGCCAACTCAAACACATCGACATCTCACAGACACATGTACAAGCTCTCATTCACAAAGATAAGCTCTCTCTCACACACACACTTCTACATGCTTTCTCATAAACATGTACTGGCTCTCTCTCTTACACACACTACTACATGCTGTCTTTCACTCACACACACACACACAAACAAATGTGCATTTGATACTTATATAATTTTATGTGCTCATTAGGCTAACGATAGGTGGTTGCATTGTAATTATTTGGTCATAAAGGTATTAATTGTTTTAAATAGTTTTTCAGCTAATAATGTTTGTGATGTCATACATGCTACAAAAGGCTTTTAAAGCTGACAAGACGTGGAGCAACCATGACCAGAGCGTTCCAGAGAGAAGGTGTCTCTCAAAATGCAGTGGCCCAGCTCGCTGCAATTGCAGAGCTGTACTTTGCGAACAGGGAGCAACTTAACAGAATCAGCTTCACACCAGGAAAATGAACAGAGTTCGCTCAAAAGTGTAGAGAGCTCATTTTTGGAGATTTTTGCATAAATGTTGTATCAATGAAAAGGAAGGGTTCTTTTGTATGTTTCTTTGTTCAATAATGCTCCGGTTTACTGTTGGTAAAATGTAGAAGCAAAAACCTACAGCACAATAAGCTGAGCCTATAATGCCAAAAAAAAAATAATAATATTGAAATCAGATGCAAAAACCTTTAAATTCCGACTAAATTCATTAATTTTCTTTTCAGCTTAGTCCCTTTATTAGTCTGGAGTTGCTACAATGGAATAACCCAAGAGCTTATCCAGCACCATCCATGTTTTACACAACAGATGCCCTTCCAGCTGCAATGCATCACTGGGAAACATCCAAACACACACACATATATATATTTGAGCCTACTCAATTTACCTGTACCACATGTCTTTGGATTTGTGGAGGAAACCAGAGCACCCAGAGGACACCCACACAAACACAGCGAGAACATGCAAACTCCACACAGAAATGCCACCTGACCTAGCTGAGGCTCGAACCAACGAATTTCTAACTGTGAGGCGAACATTCTACCCTCAGCGCCACCACATTGCCGGCAATTTAATTGTTATTCTAAAATTAGTTTTTTTTTCGCCTACTGTTTGAAAGATAATGAAAAAAATATTTGCCACAAAAATAGTTAAATTGCAGAGCTGAGACTTAAAATATATATACATTTTAGAAAAAGAATGTATATGGTGGCTGCATGGTGGTGCAGTGGGTAGCATATTCGCCTCCCAGCAAGAAGGTCACAAGTTCGAGCCTAAGATGGGTCAGTTGGTGTTTCTGTGTGGAGTTTGCATGTTCTCCCCATGTTCGTGTGGGTTTCCTCTGGGTGCTCTGGTTTCCCTGACAAATCCAAAAACTTGTGATCAAGACGGCGGAAGGGCCACAGCACTTTAGAGTCATGCACACCAATCAGGTAAAAACCTGTCGACTATGCATGAGCTCAGAACATGTGATGAAGGAACGCCCAGAATTCAGGTGCTTCAAATGTGACGAAAGGGGACATTTCGCAAGGACCTGTACAGCGGTGTGGGGCCCGGATTGTAAATTGGCCCTAATACCTGCAGGGAGCTTGTCACGCTGAGTTGGCTTTGTCCGCTCGATTGACCAACGCGTACGCCTTGTTTTATCCTTGCAGGCCTAACTTCGCTGGTGAAAGCACTTGTGGGGTTTCTGTAGTGTAGTGGTCATCACGTTCGCCTAACACGCGAAAGGTCCTCGGTTCGAAACCGAGCAGAAACAGTGCTCTTGTTTTGGCGAGAAAATAATAGCATCCACTGCCGCACCAGCAATGATCGTCGACAGGCACCCAATCAAAAAGGGTTATCTGCCTGATTTGCCTGAAGGTTTCCGTAGTGTAGTGGTTATCACGTTCGCCTCACACGCGAAAGGTCACCAGTTCGAAACTGGGCGGAAACAACCTCTGGCTTTTATGACAATTGTCAAATCAGGCTTCTGTTGAGTACTGACGTTCACTGAATACATTCTTTCTGCAGAGCGGTGTGAGGCTAGAAGTTTGAATTCAACCCAGTGTTTACCTCCCCTCGCGGTGTCGCAAACTTGCGTAGAATCTGATTTCTTTTAGCTTTGTGTCGTGCATGAGCAGGTGGCCAGTGCGTTTGCTGGCCCTTCACGGTGCAGACCGTACAAGACAGCTCTAAAAAAAAGACTATAAATACTTGAAGCAGCACTGGCCTATTGGTTTCCGTAGTGTAGTGTTTATCATGTTTGCATTACACGCTAAAGGTCTCCTGTTCGAAACTGGTCGGAAGCATACATTTAGCGGACCCCTTTGTCCAAAGCGACATACAATAGTGGAGGTATTCAACAAGACGAGGCAATGCATACGAAAAAGGGCTATTTATTCCAAGTAATTTGTTTGTGCTCAGAGAATTTAGTGCTGGAGTAGGAGTTTCGTTTTCTTTAGAGAGAGGGATATTCACCGGGGTTCGGGTGTACTTTGAAGAGATGGGTGTTAGCTGTCGTTTGAAGGACACCAGTGTATCCGTAATCTGAGTGGGAATGGGAAGGTGATTCCACCAGCGTAGAACATTGAATGAAAACATTGTGGAAAGTGACTTTACGTCTCTCTTTACGCTGGCACCACAAGACAGTGCTCTCACCCTAACCGGAGGCTCCTGTGGTTTTCACGATGGCTTTACAAGCGGAGGGTCTCCTGTTAGAGACTGGGCGGAAACATTCAGATTTGCTTTTACGCACATTCTCAATTGGCTCTCTGCTCACTGGATGATCCACGATACAAGGGCATGGATCTGTGCTCGCCTCCTGGGGCTGCGCCTAGTTTCAATAGCCAACACTTGACAGCTGTCATTGCTTACGGCCACACCACCCTGAGGGAGCTATAGAGCAAACAGGAAGTGAGTTGGCAGCAGTAAGGAGAGAAAGGCTCTCCCCATTTTGTTTGTCTACCTTTTTGTTTTTTGACCTTGAGTGTTTTTGTTTGTTTGTTTTCTTTTTTGTCTTTAAAAACCACCTAACAGCAGCATTTTGCTGACTGAAGGGTGGTTATGTAGTGTGTTTTATTTTTAATCATGGACAGATTCCCCGGCAACGACATGGAAATGGAGGGACGAAAGGATAAAGAAAATGGGCTGGATAACAGACGAAGAGATAAAGAAAACGGACTTGACAACAGACAAAGAGATAAATAAAATGAAGAGCCCGGCCAACGAAGAGGTGAGAAAGGTAAGGATAAGCAAGAGGTACAAAGAAGAGTATGCACAAAGGAAACAACAGTAACTGTAGGAGTAGAAAATGTAAAAGATGCAAGAAGATTTGATATAAACAAAGCAGTCACGGAGCTGATTGGAGCAGGAAGAATTCTGTCGGTGAGACCCAAACAAACAAAGGGAGTATGAAGTAACAATGGAGACTGAAGATGACACGGAAATTTTAATAGACAATGGATTGACAATTAAAGGAGTGAAATCTGAAGTACGGAGGTTACAAAACAGAGACTATGTTGTTTCGTTCAAGCATCTGCCTGTTTACCTAGCAGATGAAGAAATTTTAAGCAAGCTAGAGAGATGGGGAGTTTTCCCCATATCTAAAATTAAAAGAAGATTGTATCCTGGCACAAACATAGAAGATGGAACAAGGTTTGTAAAAAACAGATTTCCGGAAGAGATGGTCTCCTTACCATACAGTACCAAAATCGAGACGGCGGAAGGGCCACAGCACTTTAGAGTCATGCACACCAATCAGGTAAAAACCTGTCGACTATGCATGAGCTCAGAAAATGTGATGAAGGAACGCCCAGAATTCAGGTGCTTCAAATGTGACGAAAGGGGACATTTCGCAAGGACCTGTACAGCGGTGTGGGGCCCGGATTGTAAATTGGCCCTAATACCTGCAGGGAGCTTGTCACGCTGAGTTGGCTTTGTCCGCTCGATTGACCAACGCGTACGCCTTGTTTTATCCTTGCAGGCCTAACTTCGCTGGAGAAAGCACTTGTGGGGTTTCTGTAGTGTAGTGATCATCACGTTCGCCTAACACGCGAAAGGTCCTCGGTTTGAAACCGAGCAGAAACAGTGCTCTTCTTCTGGCGAGAAAATAATAGCATCCACTGCCGCACCAGCAATGATCGTCGACAGGCACCCAATCAAAAAGGGTTATCTGCCTGATTTGCCTGAAGGTTTCCGTAGTGTAGTGGTTATCACGTTCGCCTCACACGCGAAAGGTCCCCAGTTCGAAACTGGGCGGAAACAACCTCTGGCTTTTATGACAATTGTCAAATCAGGCTTTTGTTGAGTACTGACGTTCACTGAAAACATTCTTTCTGCAGAGCGGTGTGAGGCTAGAAGTTTGAATTCAACCCAGTGTTTACCTCCCCTCGCGGTGTCGCAAACTTGCGTAGAATCTGATTTCTTTTAGCTTTGTGTCGTGCATGAGCAGGTGGCCAGTGCGTTTGCGGGCCCTTCACGGTGCAGACCCTACAAGACAGCTCTATAAAAAAAAGACTATAAATACTTGAAGCAGCACTGGCCTATTGGTTTCCGTAGTGTAGTGTTTATCATGTTTGCATTACACGCTAAAGGTCTCCTGTTCGAAACTGGTCGGAAGCATACAATTAGCGGACCCCTTTGTCCAAAGCGACATACAATAGTGGAGGTATTCAACAAGACGAGGCAATGCATACGAAAAAGGGCTATTTATTACAAGTAATTTGTTTGTGCTCAGAGAATTTAGTGCTGGAGTAGGAGTTTCGTTTTCTTTATAGAGAGGGATATTCACCAGGGTTCGGGTGTACTCTGAAGAGATGGGTGTTAGCTGTCGTTTGAAGGACACCAGTGTATCCGTAATCCGAGTGGGAATGGGAAGGTGATTCCACCAGCGTAGAACATTGAATGAAAACATTGTGGAAAGTGACTTTTCGTCTCTCTTTACGCTGGCACCACAAGACAGTGCTCTCACCCTAACCGGAGGCTCCTGTGGTTTTCACGATGGCTTTACAAGCGGAGGGTCTCCTGTTAGAGACTGGGCGGAAACATTCAGATTTGCTTTTACGCACATTCTCAATTGGCTCTCTGCTCACTGGATGATCCACGATACAAGGGCATGGATCTGTCAAATGTCATGACTTGACGTTGTACGAGGATTTGACGAAAAAATGCCCTGCAAACCTTAAAAAGCAACGCCATCCCAGGACAATTCTCTTGATCCCCTTTCAGTGCACTTGCATTAAAGCCCACGTGATGCGGCACTTTGTCAGTGTTACTGTATCATTCGGACATGGGGGCAGAGAGTTAAAGACTTAAAGCACTGCCACAGGCTCGGTTTGTCAGAAGTGGGATTCGAACCCACGCCTCCAGGGGAGACTGCGACCTGAACGCAGCGCCTTAGACCGCTCGACCATCCTGACATGCAAACTTGGCAGGAGCTGTCTCCTGGGAGCCACACCGCAGTACCGTGACATGGAATCTGGTGTTTCACAGCTTGCCCAGCTCCGGCTGTCCAGCTCATTGGCGCCGCAGGCAGCTAAGCTGTGCTCGCCTCCTGGGGCTGCGCCTAGTTTCAATAGCCAACACTTGACAGCTGTCATTGCTTACGGCCACACCACCCTGAGGGAGCTATAGAGCAAACAGCAAGTGAGTTGGCAGCAGTAAGGAGAGAAAGGCTCTCCCCATTTTGTTTGTCTACCTTTTTGTTTTTTGAGCTTGATTGTTTTTGTTTGTTTGTTTTCTTTTTTGTCTTTAAAAACCACCTAACAGCAGCATTTTGTTGACTGAAGGGTGGTTATGTAGTGTGTTTTATTTTTAATCATGGACAGATTCCCCGGCAACGACATGGAAATGGAGGGACTTGCACGAAAGGATAAAGAAAATGGGCTGGATAACAGACGAAGAGATAAAGAAAACGGACTTGACAACAGACAAAGAGATAAATAAAATGAAGAGCCCGGCCAACGAAGAGGTGAGAAAGGTAAGGATAAGCAAGAGGTACAAAGAAGAGTATGCACAAAGGAAGCAACAGTAACTGTAGGAGTAGAAAATGTAAAAGATGCAAGAAGATTTGATATAAACAAAGCAGTCACGGAGCTGATTGGAGCAGGAAGAATTCTGGCGGTGAGACCCAAACAAACAAAGGGAGTATGAAGTAACAATGGAGACTGAAGATGACACGGAAATTTTAATAGACAATGGATTGACAATTAAAGGAGTGAAATCTGAAGTACGGAGGTTACAAAACAGAGACTATGTTGTTTCGTTCAAGCATCTGCCTGTTTACCTAGCAGATGAAGAAATTTTAAGCAAGCTAGAGAGATGGGGAGTTTTCCCCATATCTAAAATTAAAAGAAGATTGTATCCTGGCACAAACATAGAAGATGGAACAAGGTTTGTAAAAAACAGTTTTTTTTGTTTTTTTTTAGTCATTTAGCAGACGCTTTTATCCAAAGCGACTTACAAATGAGGACAAGGAAGCAATTTACACAACCAAGAGCAACAATGAATAAGTGCTATAAGCAAGTTTCAGGTCTGTAAAGTCTAAGAAGGGAAGTATTAGTAGTATTAGTTTTTTTTTTTTTTTGTACAGTTAGTGTGATATTCAGAGAGGCAATTACAGATTAGGAAGTGTAGTGGAGACTAAATAGTTGAGTTTTTAGTCGTTTCTTGAAAGTAGCGAGTGACTCTGCTGTTCTGATGCAGTTAGGGAGTTCATTCCACCAACTGGGCAGATTGAGCGTGAGCGTTCGCGAAAGTGATTTCTTCCCCCTATGGGATGGAACCACGAGGCGACGTTCATTCACAGAACGCAAGTTTCTGGAGGGCACATAGATCTGCAGAAGCGAGAGCAGATAAGAAGGAGCAAGGCCAGAAGTCACTTTGTAGGCAAACATCAGAGCTTTGAATTTGATGCGAGCAGCAACTGGCAGCCAGTGCAAACGGACTAGCAGCGGAGTGACATGTGCTCGTTTAGGTTCATTGAAGACCACTCGTGCTGCTGCATTCTGGAGCAGTTGAAGAGGCTTGATAGAGTTAGCTGGAAGCCCAGCTAGTAGAGAGTTACAGTAATCCAGTTTGGAGAGAACAAGAGCTTGAACAAGGAGTTGAGCTGCATGTTCAGATAAGAAGGGTTGGATCTTTCTGATGTTATAGAGTGCGAATCTGCACGATCGAGCAGTTCTAGAGATGTGGTCAGAGAAGTTTAGTTGGTCATCAATCGTTACTCCAAGGCTTTTCACCATTTTGGATGCAGTAATGGTTGCCCCATCCATCTGGATTGAAAAGTTATGGTGTAGAGTCGAGTTGGCAGAAACTACAAGCATTTCCGTTTTTGCGAGGTTCAGCTGAAGATGATGATCTTTCATCCAGTGTGAAATATCCAACAGGCAGGCTGAAATGCGAGCTGGAACCGAGGGATCATCAGGATGAAAAGAGAGGTATAGCTGGGTATCATCAGCATAGCAGTGGTAGGAGAATCCATGTCTCTGGATGACTGGTCCTAGAGATGATGTGTAGATGGAGAAGAGAAGTGGCCCAAGAACAGAGCCTTGAGGTACCCCAGTGTTTAGATGCTGTAGGTTGGACACCTCACCCCTCCAAGACACCCTGAATGATCTGTCAGTGAGGTAAGATCTGAACCATTGTATAACAGTGCCTGCAACGCCCAGTGACTCGAGCGTAGATAGCAGGATCTGGTGGTTGACAGTGTCAAAAGCAGCTGACAAGTCCAGCAAAATAAGGACTGATGATTTAGAGTCTGCTTTAGCCAGTCTGAGATCCTCCACGACCGAGAGCAGGGCAGTCTCAGTTGAGTGGCCTTTCTTAAAGCCGGATTGCTTGTTGTCCATGAGATTGTTTTGAGTAAGAAAGTCCAGGACTTGATTGAACACTACTTTCTCCAGAATCTTGGCCATGAATGGAAGCAGGGATACTGGTCTGTAGTTTTCAAGTAGCATATGGTCCAGGTTGGGTTTCTTTAGCAGTGGGGTTACCCTAGCCTGCTTAAATGAAGTGGGGAATAAACCAGAGTCAAGAGATGTGTTAATTATGTGAGTCAGTGTTGGTATGACTGCAGGAGAGATGGCTTGCAAGAGATGAGAGGGAATGGGATTGAGTGGACAGGTGGTTGCATGGCTAGATAGCACCAGTTTGGACACCTCAGACTCAGAGAGCTGAGAAAAAGAGGTGAGTGTGTGTGGTGTTGGTGGTGTACCTTGCGTGTTTGTTGTAGGTGCAGCAAATTGAGCACTGATTTTTGCAGTTTTGGTGCAAAAGAATGTAGCAAAGTCATCAGTAGTAAGTTTAGAGGATGCGGGTGGAGGAGGAGGATAGAGGAGGGAGGAAAATGTTTTAAAAAGTAGGCGAGGATTAGTGGCATTGTTGATTTTCAGACGGTAATATGTCTGCTTTGCCGAAGTAACCTCAGCCGAGAAAGAGGACAGAAGAGTTTGGTATGTTAAGAGCTGTGCAGAATTTTTAGTTTTCCGCCAAATTCTTTCTGCAGCTCGAAGTTTTGATCGATGCTCACGGAGAGCATCCGAGAGCCAGGGTGCAGGAGGACTGGCACGGGCTGGCCTGGATGCAAGAGGACATAATTGGTCTAGACATGATGCTCTAGACATGATGCTGTATCCAGTAATAGAGACAGAACTGTGCTTGACAGGAAGGTGGGAGTGCTTCCTAAGCTAGTATTAAGCAGCTCTCTTTCTTTGTGGAGGAGCTCCAGCAATGCATGGCCAAATTCAACTGATTTCCCAGCGCTGTTGCGCTACGTGAAACAAGTTGGTGTGAAAACTGCTCAGGGAAAGCAGCTTGGCAAGGTAGCGTGGCCGAGCGGTCTAAGGCGCTGGATTAAGGCTCCAGTCTCTTCGGGGGGCGTGGGTTCGAATCCCACCGCTGCCAGGCAGTCCTTTTAGGATGCTTGAGAATGACCTCTCTGCTTGAGCAAACATACTTGTAAAGTAATACTGCATGCTTTCACTCACATCCAAACATAGACTCCTTGGCCAAAGTTGAAGGGCTTCACTAGGAAGCTCGGCGTCCTCTCTGCTTCCGTAAAATTGGGCAGAAAAGGGACCACTGCATGGAGTCATATGGGATAGCGTAGCCAAGGGATCTAAGGCGCTGGATTTAGGCTCCAGTCTCTTTGTGGGTGTGGGTTCAAATCCCATCCGCTGCCAGGCAGTCCTTTTAGGATGCTTGAGAATGACCTCTCTGCTTGAGCAAACAGACTTGCAAAGTGATACTGCACGCTTCAGCTCGCATCCAAATGTAGACTTCTTGGCCAAAGTTTAAGGGCTTCACTAGGAAGCTCTGCGTCTTCTCTGCTGTTCTGCTTCCGTAAAATTGGGCAGAAAAGGGACCACTGCAAACATACATGTAGGGTAGCGTGGCTGAGGGGTCTAAGGCGCTGGATTTAGGCTCCAGTCTCTTCGGGGGCGTGGGTTCAAATCCCACCGCTGCCAGATGTGATTTTAAACACGGACAAACTGCTTGAGTGCGTGCGTGTTCTCAGTGACCGCTGGAAATGAGAGTGTACATTTAAGTTGGCAACTATTCAGTATAATGTGTTCTTTGAAACTCACGGCAGACTCGTTGGTGTGACAGCAACACATCCCCAAGCTCGAATCTGCTCAGGAGCAAGTGTCTTTCCCACGATTAGATTGCAGCATCTTAAAGTCTGCACTGGAAGTCTCTCTCTGCAATTGCTCCTTTTAGCAAGAGCACCCTATTGAAACAGGAACAGTAAAGATTCACAATTAGAGTAGTAATACTCTATAACTGGATTTGAATATAATAACAACAATGTGGGGTCTGCTGTGATGGAATCAGTAACTCACTCTTTTGTGAAATAACAGTTACCTTGTAATCAGGTGCTTAAATGCATCGCAGCTGGCTGCCGTTTGGAGTAGACTTCAAATGCCTTGAGGTGTGCTCTAATAGAGACAGAACTGTGCTTGACAGGAAGGTGGGAGTGCTTCCTAAGCTAGTATTAAGCAGCTCTCTTTCTTTGTGGAGGAGCTCCAGCAATGCATGGCCAAATTCAACTGATTTCTCAGCGCTGTTGCGCTACGTGAAACAAGTTGGTGTGAAAACTGCTCAGGGAAAGCAGCTTGGCAAGGTAGCGTGGCCGAGCGGTCTAAGGCGCTGGATTAAGGCTCCAGTCTCTTCGGGGGCGTGGGTTCGAATCCCACCGCTGCCAAGCAGTCCTTTTAGGATGCTTGAGAATGACCTCTCTGCTTGAGCAAACATACTTGTAAAGTAATACAGCATGCTTTCACTCACATCCAAACGTAGACTCCTTGGCCAAAGTTGAAGGGCTTCACTAGGAAGCTCGGCGTCCTCTCTGCTTCCGTAAAATTGGGCAGAAAAGGGACCACTGCATGGAGTCATCTGGGATAGCGTAGCCAAGGGATCTAAGGCGCTGGATTTAGGCTCCAGTCTCTTTGTGGGTGTGGGTTCAAATCCCATCCGCTGCCAGGCAGTCCTTTTAGGATGCTTGAGAATGACCTCTCTGCTTGAGCAAACAGACTTGCAAAGTGATACTGCACGCTTCAGCTCGCATCCAAATGTAGACTTCTTGGCCAAAGTTTAAGGGCTTCACTAGGAAGCTCTGCGTCTTCTCTGCTGTTCTGCTTCCGTAAAATTGGGCAGAAAAGGGACCACTACAAAGATACATCTAGGGTAGCGTGGCCGAGGGGTCTAAGGCGCTGGATATAGGCTCCAGTCTCTTCGGGGGCGTGGGTTCGAATCCCACCGCTGCCAGATGTCATTTTAAACACGGACAAACAGCTTGAGTGCGTGCGTGTTCTCAGTGACCGCTGGAAATGAGAGAGTACATTTAAGTTGGCAACTATTCAGTATAATGTGTTCTTTGAAACTCACGGCAGACTCGTTAGTGTGACAGCAACACATCCCCAAGCTCGAATCTGCTCAGGAGCAAGTGTCTTTCCCACGATTAGATTGCAGCATCTTAACAAAGTCTGCACTGGAAGTCTCTCTCTGCCATTGCTCCTTTTAGCAAGAGCACCCTATTGAAACAGGAACAGTAAAGATTCACAATTAGAGTAGTAATACTCTATAACTGGATTTGAATATAATAACAACAATGTGGGGTCTGCTGTGATGGAATCAGTAACTCACTCTTTTGTGAAATAACAGTTACTGAAATTCAACTGATTTCCCAGTGCTGTTGCGCTACTTGAAACAAGTTGGTCCAAAAACAGCTCAGGGAAAGCAGCTTGGCAAGGTAGTGTGGCCGAGCGGTCTAAGGCGCTAGATTAAGGCTTCAGTCTCTTTGGGGGCGTGGGTTCGAATCCCACCGCTGCCAGGCAGTCCTTTTAGGATGCTTGAGAATGACCTCTCTCCTTGAGCAAACAGACTTGCAAAGTGATACTGCACGCTTCTGCTCGTAGTGGTCTAAGGCGCTGGATTTAGGCTCCTGTTTCTTCGGGGGTGTGGGTTCGAATCCTACAGCTGCCAGAAAAGGTTTTAAATATGGCCAAACTGCTTGAGTGTGTGTGTGAGTCTCAGTGAACGCTGGAAATAAGAAAGTACATTTAAGTTGGCAACTAGTCAGTATAATGTGTTCTTTGAAACTCACGGCAGACTCGTTGGTGTGACAGCAACACATCCCCAAGCTCGAATCTGCTCAGGAGCAAGTGTCTTTCCCACGATTAGATTGCAGCAGCTTAACAAAGTCTGCACTGGAAGTCTCTCTCTGCCATTGCTCCTTTTAGCAAGAGCACCCTATTGAAACAGGAACAGTAAAGATTCACAATTAGAGTAGTAATACTCTATAACTGGATTTGAATATAATAACAACAACATGTGGGGTCTGCTGTGATGGAATCAGTAACTCACTCTTTTGTGAAATAACAGTTACCTTGTAATCAGGTGCTTAAATGCATCGCAGCTGGCTGCCGTTTGGAGTAGACTTCAAATGCCTTGAGGTGTGCTCTAATAGAGACAGAACTGTGCTTGACAGGAAGGTGGGAGTGCTTCCTAAGCTGGTATTAAGCAGCTCTCTTTCTTTGTTGAGGAGCTCCAGCAATGCATGGCCAAATTCAACTGATTTCCCAGTGCTGTTGCGCTACTTGAAACAAGTTGGTGCAAAAACTGCTCAGGGAAAGCAGCTTGGCAAGGTAGCGTGGCCGAGTGGTCTAAGGCGCTAGATTAAGACATCAGTCTCTTTGGGGGCGTGGGTTCGAATCCCACCGCTGTCAGGCAGTCCTTTTAGGATGCTTGAGAATGACCTTTCTGCTTGAGCAAACAGACTTGCAAAGTGATACTGCACGCTTCTGCTCGTAGTGGTCTAAGGCGCTGGATTTAGGCTCCTGTCTCTTCGGGGGTGTGGGTTGGAATCCTACAGCTGCCAGAAAAGGTTTTAAATATGGCCAAACTGCTTGAGTGTGTGTGTGAGTCTCAGTGAACGCTGGAAATAAGAAAGTACATTTAAGTTGGCAACTAGTCAGTATAATGTGTTCTTTGAAACTCACGGCAGACTTGTTGGTGTGACAGCAACACATCCCCAAGCTCGAATCTGCTCAGGAGCAAGTGTCTTTCCCACGATTAGATTGCAGCATCTTAACAAAGTCTGCACTGGAAGTCTCTCTCTGCCATTGCTCCTTTTAGCAAGAGCACCCTGTTGAAACAGGAACAGTAAAGATTCACAATTACAGTAGTAATACAGTGGGGAATAAACCAGAGTCAAGAGATGTGTTGATTATGTGAGTCAGTGTTGGTATGACTTTCTGACACAGAAATGAAAATAGCCTCACCATTTACTTTCCATTGTTTGGTTTTAAACCTTGATGAGTTTCTTGATTCTGTTGAAGACAAATTACGATATTGTGATAAAAATGCTAGATTACTTTGTGTTCCAGAAGACAGGAAATGTTTAAAACCACATGATGGAGAGTAAATGGTAAGCTCATTTTAATATTTAGGGTAAACATCCATTTCATGCTTGCCAGTTTGCCTTTATACTAAAGTTCACTTTTTTGTTCTTTTTTGAAGACCTGATGGTGCTGAAAGAAGAGACACATCAATGGAGTGAAATAGAAGAGAAACAACAAGAAATAATGAGTGATGAAAAACCCACACTCACTAAAAAGACTTCATCACACAGAAAACCTCGGAAATCCAAGTCTAGGTGTAATTTCAGCTGTAAACAGAGTAGAAAGAGTTTCAGTCAAAAGCCAAACCTTGACCACACTAGGGAGAAACCTTACACCTGCAAACAGTGTGAAAAAAAGCTTCTATAATACAGGAAACTTAAAAGTGCACATGAGAATTCACACTGGAGAGAGGCTGTACGCATGCTAACAGTGTGGAAAAAGCTTCTATTCTACAGGAAACTTGGCAGTGCACAGAAGAATTCACACTGGGGAGAGGCTCTATTCTTGCCCTCAGTGTGGAAAGAGTTGTAAGCAAAATGGCAACCTTGAAGTCCACATGAAAACTCACACTGGAGAGAGAAGCTTTATTTGTACACAGTGTGGGAAAGGTTTTTCTCAAAAACAAAACCTTACCATCCACATGAGGATTCACACTGGAGAGAAACCTTACACATGCTCAGAGTGTGGTAAAAGGTTCCCACATAAAGGCTCACTCAAACACCACATGATAACTCACACCGAACAGAAGCCGTTTGCATGTGCTCAGTGTGGAAGGAGCTTCACAACCAAAGCTAGAATCATGAATCACACGAATGGTCATACTGGAACCACAGTGTTTACATGTGATCATTGTGGAAAGAGTCTCTCATGCAAAGACTCCATTAAGCAACACATGAAGATTCACTCAGGCGAGCGTTTTCAATGCAGTGAGAGTGGAAAGGTCTTCAAACATAAAAGATGCCTCGTCAATCACATGAAGCTTCACAATGGAGAGAAAAAATGAGGCCTTGTCCAGCAGAGCTTAAGGCTTTCCTGGGATAGCATGGGATAGCATCTCGGGACAAGTGTGAACTCCTGAATACATCTCAAGTTACTGGAATGAAACCCTTTGAACCTGAAGATTTAAACTCAATAACTGAAGAGGGGTGAAGATGTGCCAGGTTGTGAGAGTTTCCACAGGGCTGCAAGAAAGCAAAATAACTCTATATGTGTTTCAAGTTATTATGAACTGAAAACCAAATTTGTGCACATTGCACACTGCAATCAAATGGTCGGCACTGAAAAGAGAATTAGAAAGATTAGGGAGGAGACAATGTTTGGGGAGATGCAGAGAAAACTGTCCTACACCCTTAGATTGTGTTTTTGATCATTCACATTGTTTGATCGTCACTCCCTTGAACAAACAGATTTGCCTCCAATTTTGGGCTTTTGTCTGCAGTTTCACAAAACTTGTTGGTGAATGAAAGTCCATCTAAACTCGGCCAGTGTGAACTTGCAATGACAATGAGGGACTGATGCAGACAACATAAAGCCCTGATCAGACTACACAATGCCATTTGCCTTTTACAACAGATCAGATTTGTGTCAGATTATGAGATTTTGACTTGATTAAATCTTGATGTGTTGTGGGTAACAAAAGAAGACCTTGGTTTCAAAACACTACACATTTATTTTGATGGACTGATTTTAGAAAATAAAAAAGTTTTCCTCATGAAGACAATTAAACTTTCTGTAAACAACTGGTTTCCTTTGAAGAAATGTTCATGTGAAAACTCCCACATTACTACAAATAAATCTGTGTATGGGAAACCCAGTATCTCTATTGTGAATGAGAATATGAGTGATTTGTTAGCTTACAAGCTAATTCCAGTACTCAACAGATTACTGAGCTGATTAAGATGAAGCCTTTGAATAAGAATATTCCTTTAAAACTTATTATTACATTTTGGATCTCTAAAAAATAAAGATGGAAGAGAGAACATTACAGAATAGTGTGAAAGAAAACCTCTGATCAATACTGTGATGTTTTTAGGGCTAATATTAATTATTGTTTTAAACTCTTTAGGGTGACAAGCAAAACCCTGTTTAAAGAATGGGTTGAATAATTTTAATTTAGCAAAAAGATTGTCATTTCAAGTGAAAAAAGTCAAATGTGATTATAATCTATTTTAACAAGTTTCCATTTAATTTTGATGAGATCACAAGCACCAAAGCCACTCCTTCCACCTGCTCCATCAATAGAATATCCACCTGTTACCTCAGATGCCACTGAGCTTTTACTATAGTTCCTACTTTGATTTTGGCCACAACCAGCACCAGCAGTACCACCAGCTCCACCGACAACATGTACAGAGTAGCTGAAGGACTGGGAGCCACTGGACAATGTACCACATGTCCCCTCAAACTACTTAATACAGTGATCTTTTTTTTTTTCTGCACAGTTGCCAGACTCCCCAGTAAACATCAGAAACAGGTGAGTTCAACAAAGGTTTCAACCCATGTAAAAAATAAAATAAAAAAAGATGTTTTACAACAAATAGTTGTAAATACTATAATATACAGCCCCTTTAAAAGTTTGGCATATTTTATAATAAGCTTATTGTGCTCACTAATTTTTTTAAATCACTGTTCTTTTATTAAATGTTGTTTAAAATTTTATTTATTCACGTTTAAGCCTGAATTGTACTCATGATTAGTCTTCAGTGTCATGATTATGGAGGACCAAGAGTACGGTGGCCGGAAAGTGCAAAACAACATTACAAAGTTTAAAACACTTTTACAAAGCTCGAGACAAATTTACATTTTGAAAAACATGTTTACCTATCATCAGACACAATTACATAGGGAAAACAATTTTACATTTACAATTTACATTTTAGAAAACAAATTAACAAGACGCAAAACACTTTTACAAATCTTGAAACAAATTTACAATTAGATTCCCTACGGAAAAGGAATGTACCACACCCCGGAAGTGAAGTAGAATGTACCACACACTGGTAGTGACGCGGGGGAAAGTTGTTGTTGTTGCTGGTGAGCGCTGTAAATTCGCGCTGTGGAGTACATGGCGTAAACAAAGTTTATGATGACTGAACATGGACAGCGGTCGAGGGTTGTTTTGCCCGTTTTGTGGCAAACACATGAGCAGCTTAACACAGTTTTGCTTTGCGTGTGGTCGGTGTTTAGAGTTTAAAAAGGACGCGGAACAGACGGAAACACCTGACATGCTGCATCAATGTGTTTAATATTTTTACGAGATCCACTCGTACGCTGTAATCGTGAACATAAAGTCAAGTCTACATGGCATAAACCTCTGTACGACTTGAGATCGGTTTTGGTATCTTATCAGTCAACATGTGCCGTGCTTGAATCGTTTCCATGTACTTGCATTTACATGTTTCTATGCACTCTCTCGCTGATATTGTCTTAGAATAGCTCTAATATGTTTTATCACAGTTAGTCAAACCATGATTTTTATAGTTGTAGACTTGTGTATACCTGTCTACAAAGTCACACACGAGCTGGATATTATTGATATTTTCCTGTGTGTGTTACATTCCAGTTCACTACCAGTGTGTGGTACATTCTACGTCACTTCTGGGGTGTGGTACATTCCCTTTCCGTAGGGAATATAATTGTAATTGTGTAATTGTGTCTGATGATAAGTAAAAGTGTTTTTCAAAATTTAATTTTGTCTCGAGCTTTGTAAAAGTGTTTCAAACTTTATAATGTTGTTTTGCACTTCCCGGCCACCGTACAAGAGTGCTAGTTAGAAAATCAAAGACTCAAATGAACAATTTAATTATTGAAGCATAAAAATGTCTTTATTTTCTTGTCGGCTTAGTCCCTTTATTAATCTGGGGTCGCCACAGCGGAATGAACCGCCAACTTATCCAGCAAGTTTTTACGCAGCGGATGCCCTTCCAGCTGCAACCCGTCTCTGGTAAACACCCACACACACATTTACACACACACTATGGACAATTTAGCCTATCCAATTCACCTGTACCGCATGTCTTTGGACTGTGGGGGAAACCGGAGCACCCGGAGGAAACCCACGTGAATGCAGGGAGAACATGCAAACTCCACACAGAAACGCCAACTGAACCGAGGCTCGAACCAGCGACCTTCTTGCTGTGAGGGGACAGCACTACCTACTGCGCCACTGCTTCGACCAGCATAAAAATGCACATGATTAAATCACAATTTAAATGTTTTTAAATGTCATTTAATTATCAATAAAACAATGCATTACAAATACATTTTAAATATATAAATAAATAGACACTTTTATTACTGTATTATTATTTAATCCATGTTTTAAAGGCTGATTAATCAAACAGTAAAAATTTGGGTTAATAAATCACAAAACACATTTTAAACAGCTTTTTAAATAAGCATTTGGCAAATGCTTTTCTCCCTATTTGCTGCTTGGTTTTCTTTTTCTTTTGCCACATGCTTTTCTCAAATTGAAAATGAATCGAGTTAAAAATGGCTCTGCTGTAATGAGCTATTGTTTTCCTCTGTTAGGAAAAAAAGATAGTTAACAGTTTTATCTAGAATAAATGACCTTGGTGATAAAGAATTTCTTGGAGAACAAAATGAACATTGTATTTTGCCATCAGAGTTAGATTACTATTATACAGAAAAAGCTAAAGGAGCTTTATGATCTAGAGTGAAATGGATAGAGGAGGGGGAGAAAAATTCTTCATATATATATATTTTTTTTTAAATTTAGTAAAGCATAGACAATCTTCAAAAACTATTAATAAACTTAGCATAAATAACAATGTAAGTGAAGAGAAAACTTTGATTGATGATCACATCTATTCATATTATATAAGTCAAAACTTAATGAGGTTGGTTGTGACTTTTTCTTTTCCTTTTCAAAAGATAAAGTTCCTACACTCTCAGAAAAAAAGGTACAATGAGGGTACAATTTTGTTCCTAGAGGGAACAAAATATAAAATTGTACCTTTAAAGGTCCCATATTGGTCCTTAGGGTACAATTTTGTACCCAAATGGGCTATAAAGGTACAAATGTCCAGATTTAGGTTTGAAAGGTACAGTTTTGTACCTTTTATAGCACATTTGGATACAAAATTGTACCGTAAAGGACCAATTTGGCACCTTTAAAGGTACAATTATATATTTTGTTTCCCTATAGGAACAAAATTGTACCCTCAGCTCATGATAAGATCAAGACACTATATAACACTAATTTAAATGTATCAATACTAAACATTAATACTAAAATACATAATTTAAAAATATAATAAATAAATAAATTGATTGAATTAAATATTTTAATAATTAAATTTTTTTTCATGTATTTAAATTAAATTTTTTCTCAAAAATGTTAATAATTAAATTTATAATTGAATGTAATTTTAATCATTAAAAACGTAAATACTGGTCTTTGCTTACTGTTTAAGACCCTATAGTTTATGGGATGTAGAATAAGAACCATGCAGAGTGACAGCATCTTCATACAGGTGGTGATGTTGCTGTCTCTTTAAGAATTTGGCTTGTTGAGACGTTATAGTAGTGTTTGTTACTGTGGCGGTCCGTCGAGTATGCTGGCTGTTTACACAGAACTTCGCACGCTCTTCAAAGAAAAGTCTATTTTGGAGTCCACACTTTTCAGGTAAGAATGTATTAAAGATATATTTTCAGTCTCATTTTTACATGTGAAGCCGTGTTCTGTTGATTTTGTCTGACTCTCGGGTCTCGGCTTTCCCCCGCTTTAAGTGCTCCGGGCTGGCCTGCAGGATGGAGTTTGCTAAGATGTCTGCTGCTTATTAAAGAAGTTAATACAATGTGATATCGAAGTCACCGAGGGACATAACGTTATAGACGGTGAGTACTATATGCTGTTAGTTTTCTCGGTGTAAAAGTTCCCTTTATCGCCTACGTTACGTATTGGCGCCTAATATCTTACGTTACGTTACTGCTTTATTAATAAGTGTTGCCACGGCGGAATATAAGCGCAACCCAGATAGCAAAATACACTCGGGCCAGTTGCGGCGGCAGAAGCGAGCCGACGCTGCCGTATCCGTGCACCGGAATCGGGCCGTGAGTAATGTGCGGTGTGCCCCGGAGCTGGCGCGACTAAAGTCTTCATATACCTTGATATAAAACCTTTTGTTATTAATACTGGAAATTTGTAATTATCAATAATGTTTTATATTTTGAGGCCATTTTTCTAGCCACGGTTGACCGTTGAAATGTAATTTTAGACGGTTATATAAGTTACACCGCCATTTTGTGAAGAAAAATCACAATTTTGTCACCGACAAAGCGACTGATTATGTAAACGTGGCTAGTTACAAACGTGGCGTACAAACGTGCTTTACTATCATTTAACGTTATACTTATGTTAATGTAGAATTATTAACATACCATGTTGTATAAATCGACGTTTTAAGTTATACTTTGTTCTTTAATGTAATAATTTGTCTCATCTGTTCTGAAACTGGTACCTTGAGCTATTTTACCTATTTTATTAATATCTCAAAATAAATAAATAGTTATTGCTTTATCTTATTGCTTTCCAGAAGTTTTTGAAGTTTCCAATTGTCTTTCAGGACAAGATTGAACAACAGAATGCAGCCTAACAGCATCAGACTAATGAAGGCATGTCATATGAAAGCATGGCTCAGTTACAAGATATAAGTATGTCTCATTATCTATACCATGGTTTTAATGGCTTACATACTATTTTAAATTTGTAGGTTTTTACTTACAAACAACAATAAATGTACACCCACATGTTTAAAATTATTTTCTAGGTTTTCATCGAAAGATGAGAGATCAACTGAAGAATGCTATGGACCTGACTCTAAGGTACTCTTTCTAAACTTTTTCCACTTGATTAATATTATTAAATTCTAGTTTTGCATGGATTCCTTCATATTTGTTTGTATGCCACATCTTATGTTCCAGGAATTGATTTTACAGCAGCACTTCTCATGTTGCCAGCCTTGTTAAGCGAGACACTTCAACATTTCATTGTGCTCCGGTGTTTATGTTGTTTTCTGTTTAGTATATGCTGTGATAAATGCATTTTATAATTCTTGATATTCTTTATATTAGGATGACGCAGTGGGTAGTCCTGTCACCTTACAGCAAGAAGGTTGCTGGTTCGAGCCTCGGCTGGGTCAGTTGGCATTTGTGTGAGGAGTTTGCATATTCTTCCAGTGTTCGTGAAGGTTTCCTCCAAGTGCTCCGGTTTCCCCACAAGTCCAAAGACATGCGCTATAGCTGAATTTGGTAAGCTTATTTGTCTGTAGTGTATAAATGTGTGTGTGAATGAGTGTGTCTGGATGTTTCGTAATACTGGGTTGCAGCTAGAAGGGCATCTGCTGCATAAAACATATGCTGGATAAGTTGGTGGTTCATTCCACTGTGGCGACCCCAGATTAATAAAGGGACTAAGCCAAAAAGAAATTGAATGAATGAATGAAATTTATATCAGTCTTTTAATCTGTGATACTTTTTTTTTTTTAAATCAGTGAATATTAATTATTTTACTTTCTATGCATGTTGATTTTCTCTTCATCAGTGAAAGAGTGACTGATATTAATGTAATTATTGCTTCGTCATTTACAGTGAACCATCTTCACCACATCCAACAGTTCAAGTACAGGAGGAGGCCACCGACTGGACAACTGTGTTAACAAGACGAGTCACGGCAGTCTTCAGAGTTGATGGGATTGCGATTGGCCGGGCTAATGATGTGGACGAATATACATTTTTGACATATCCATCTTACTAGAAGAACACCTTGATGTTTCTGCTGTGGAATGTTTTGAATGAACGGTGGACAGTGACAAGCCTCGACCTACTCCAGTTACCAAAGTGATCAACCTTGTTTTTTGTTTCTCTACATGCTCTTGGGATAATCACAATCATCAAGTTAATCCAGCACACTGCTATCATTCATGCATAAATCAAATTTTTAAATAACTTGTGGTCCTAATGACTATCAAAGAACATTTTCCAGATATGAGTGCTTTACATGTCATGTTCATCAAAAGCATAAACACATATTGTGTTACAACAAATTACAACTCCACTTGAGGATGATGAGGAGTAATCTACTGATGTTGAGGAAGAGGCTACTGATGTATTTGGTTTTCTGCACTGTTGAAGCAATTTAGAGAGAAACATTGCCTTCATTCTGAAATACAGAGAAAATTTGTATGACAAATTATTTATTATGACTGAGTATTCTGACTAAAGACAAACACTTTGGACTTTGTAAAGTGCAGTACTTGATGTAGCCTGTGTAATGTGTTTATAAATCTTAAACAGTATTCTTGTGGTCTTTGTATTAAGGGTAGATTATATACTGTACAGTGAGTGAACAATTTTTATTTGTTATCTACATTGTTCTTTTTACTGTTTTACATGTCTGCTTTATACTTACTGTGTAATTTTATTTCTTGACACATTCAGTTGTGAGTTGTAATGAAATATTTCTACATTAATAAATAAAAATGGACATCTGCGAACCGAAATGTTTTATTTATTTATTTGTGCTTGCAGTCACCAATGGATCAAAATGCCTGGGTCAGTACCCTGAAAATGCTATATAATATAAAAAGGTACATTTTTGTACCTTCGGTGGGGGTACAAAATTGTCCCTTAAAGGGTACAAATGTAGAAGGTACAATTTTGTACCTTTAAATAGAGGTACAAATTTGTACCCTTAAGGGTACCACCCCAGTGACGGGCCATTTGTACCCTAAAAGGTACAATTTTGTACCTTTTTTTCTGAGAGTGTACTGGAGAGAATGTATTTGCTCATTTATTCTAATAACTCTTTTCGGCAAGTCTGTTTTATGATTTCACAAAGTCAAACAATTATGTTTTTATTTTATATTTTGAGATGATCATATTTAAATAAACAATTGCTAGGGTAGCTAAGTTTCTTTTTTCTTGTTTTAAAAAAAATCAGTAGCCTATAAAATCATAATTTTTGCTTGACAAAGTTATTGGTTTAGGATTGTGGATGCATTTTTGCTAAATGAGTGTTGGATACTCTCACACTAGTTAAATCAATTATATTATCAGAAATGACAGATATAAGAAATCCATTAATATTCATCACTCTTTTTACAATTATACAAGCAATTTCGCGCCGACGTCAGCTCCACTTTCGGAAATGGTAAACAGCAAGGTGTTATTCATATAATCCCAAGCATGACATGTCATGATAATAATCGAAACACTTTTGTAGGCTATTCCTATGATTAGCCAAATGTCATGACTTTCACTTTTATTTTACATTATTATGCACAAGCCCAGATATCACCTGAAACTTTGTAAGAATTCCTATCATATATTGGCAGCCATCCAGCATCTCTTAAGTATGATATGCGGCGCTGGCTGTGACCGGCCACCGGAGCTCGCGGCCACTCGTTCGACTTTGTCGTGTGCAAGCCACACCGCACATGCAAAAAAACGTCAATCATTTCATTCATTCATCAATTCATTCATTTTCCTTCTGCTTCGTCTCTATTTTAGAGGAAAAGCAATATTCTGGACAAACTAAGACATTTTGCAAACGTTTAACCGTGGCAGAACCCCAATAATTAAAAAAAAGAAGAGAAAGACAGGCAGAGTGATAAAAAGGATAAATAGAAATATTAATTTAGAAGGATGACTTATTTAAGCGCAATAGCCCAAATACATGTCATAAAATATTAATATTAACAATCATAATTTAAATAATGGAATTATATAACCTATCCCAATCCTGACATAGCTGCGTTTAAATAATAACTGAAGACGCTCCTTTAATGCATTCGCACGTTTTGTTAAATTATTTTAAATCAGACGCCCCATCCATAACCAACCTTAAATCATACCTGAACACTGTTTAACAGTTCTAAGTAAACTGTTTTGTGTGACATTCTCATAAAATCTCTCTGCTTTTGAATATCTTTGTTCGTAATTGTTCTTAGCCCTGTCAATGTTTATCTATTTTGTATTATTATAATATTTCCTCTCCTGTTTCTCTTACGTTTATATTCTTTCAATATAATACTTCGCGTCTATGGAAGAAAGAGTCAATAAAGATAGAAAATGTGTAACATCATATTCATCAAAAGACGGTTTATGTGCAAGTAACTGCACCGGTCCGAGCAGGGAGCGAGCTGGCATGGGAGACAAGCTCCGATAAGATTGCAGAACAACGTCTGTCACTGGATCCGAGAACTGAGATTTACGCGATCACCAGCTGGCTTCCGTTACATAAGGGCAAATATAGATGACTAAAACCTCATTTACTCATTTTACTCATACTTTTTATCATTTGTAATGTCCAAAGCATTGATATTAATATTAAATGCTACTTTTGTGCCTTTAATAGCCTTTTTCTCGCCTGTTTACTGGGTTAAAAATCTTACATTATTCCATCTCCACCTGCTGGTGAAAGCTAGAGCAGCTGGCGATCTTCAATCTGCAATCTATTGCTTTTCCTGCAGTTCCCGGATGTAATGTTGAATTTTAACAGTCGAATTTGATCCACTGAATTTATGGAAGCGAATATTTGAACTGAAATAAAATGAACTGAAAATTACCATTTGAATATTATACATCGTATTTTTAAAGGGCATTGAATATTTTGTAAGTGAAATCTGAAAATTGAATATGAATTATTGAATTTTTAAGTATGAAAACGTGTTTGAAATATTTTTCGTTGAAATATTCAAAGCTTAAATAAACAGATATGTTAAATTTCAGGACCTAAAAATACAAACCCTGGAATTCAAGTCATTAAAATGCAAAAACTTGTTAATACGGTGTATTATTTTTTTCAGTTTGTGATATTCAACAAGCTTTTTAATTCAAGACTTTTGGCATTGATTTTGTTCCATAATAATCAACTCCTTTCTTTTAAACGCAAAAAGCCCAGCTAGTCAGCCAGGTATGGCAGCGGCATTTCCAAAAAATGGCCAGATACATGAAGGACATTGACGAGAAATGGAGCAACATAATTAGTAGTTAAGAATGCCCCACTCCGCAGTGTAGAGATCTGCTAAATAAAATAACTTGCGAAAAGGATGCAATGAAAAATGCAAGCTCTTAATCATTCTTCATAATCTGATTCGTACTTGCAATAAACCTATATTGTGCAGAAAAGAACAAGCCCTAAAACATAGTCTAGAGAGAGTAGAGTAAATATTATGCAATTAATATTAGTGAATATTAATGATCATAAATCATTAATTTATTACACTGTAAACTTGACTTGGCTGGCTGATCATCTTTATACCCAAAAAGGCATTTTTAAGTGTCCTAACTTAAGACTTCTGCTGCATAAGGGGATGTTTCTTATTACAACTTTTAGCGATGTCAAAATATGAAAGCAAACATTAAAAAGGGTTTTGTTTTATTAATTGTATAGCTTATTAGTTTTAAATATAATACAATGTATATATGTATAATATATATAATGACTATAATAAATAATAATAATAATAGTGTAGACTACTGTGCAGTGTCCAACAAAACATTTTATTAGGTTACTCTAATAGACCTAATCCCTAACTGAAAAACGAATGTGAAAATGAAAGGCAGTTGCGTCTGTGCTAAAATGAATTTTAGCCCCACACCCCTAAATAAATTAAATAAGCGGCGGTTGTTGGTGACTTACCACCGCGGTAGTAAAAAATTGCGTTTTCAAGGTATACCGCAGTTTGGAAAAGTCAAGGTTTTAAAACTGCCAATATTTTCTGCTGTACTGTCCCTACGGTATATGCATGGGTTTTTATTTTATGTTATCAATTTTTCAGAACAGTATCTCCAGCACATTGACACCTTTACTGATATGAAAATGCTTTTTGATGCGAAATTAATTTATACAGTTATTCCTTAGGCAGATTAAAAAAAAAAAAAAAGAGTAGACCTAGACTACTATAATTAAGCAAATATTCTCTAAATGTAGACCTCAATACATTGATATGCATTGAAATACATGATGAATACTCTTGACACATGAAAACGTAAAGCCTGCAGCTCACAACAAATGTGGAAGGTTATTGCGTGTCATATTTAGCAAACTGTTTACTGCTAATGTTATGTAATTTAGTTGACATGAATAATTAAATATTAATCAGATGATGTCATTACACTGCTGTGCTGTCAGCCAATCGTTACATTGCTGATCATGATTTAGAGGATCGATTGATCTGTCCTTCACAACACACAAAGATCTCAGATCAGTTCATCCAGACATTTTAATCTGATTCTTGAACTTGTTTGAAGAACCAAATTAGCCAGAGATCAGTTATCAAGATTAAAAGATCCAGGATCTGCCAAATCATCTTAGATCTTTTAAACGAGGCACGAAGAACGGACCCCAGGTCACTGCTACAAATGACAATTTTTGTATGTCGCTGTTTCTCATTGTACTCCTGTTATCCTGAGAGCTGATGCTGAGTATTTTTAGGCATTTTCATACTTGAAATTGTTAACCCTGGGTCATTCTAACCCTAGTTAAACATTCCTGGGTTGTCTCTAGTTACCATCCACATTGCTCATGCTATACCTGGGTGTTAATTACCAGACGTTTCACATTCGCAAACCCCCGGGTTAACATTATTATTTGTATATTTTTGTTGTCACTGTCCCTGATTGGACAAATAGCAGGTAACCTTTTTAGATGGCATTTCTGCATCTTGTCGGGTATATAAAATGTCATAACGTAGGTCTTCATCTAAGCATCAGAACATGCACAAAGCCAAGAAAACAAAGACAAGTACAAGTGAAGTTTGTTTATAAACTTATTTTGAGAGAATCACATGCTTAGGATTGCTTGCGGCTGGTCTCGCACTATTTAATTTAGGATTCACCAATCAGACGATTCCTAAACCACTATAAATACCCTGAGTTCCATATCACAGCCATCTTCGTTTCAAAGAATCCCACCTTCCACCCCTACTTCTTCTCCTTTCCTAGATCGGTGGCACAAAAGCCCTGAGGTTAGCACTGTTGCCTCATAGCAAGAAGGTTACTAGTCCTTACCAAGCCAGCTGACGTTTCTGTGCAGAGTTTACACATTCTCCTGGTGCTCACGTGGGTTTCTTCCAGGTTCCCTGGTTTCCTTCCACTGTCCAAAAACATGCAACTTAAGTTACTTGACTAATCCAAATCGGCACCTTAGACATGCTCTTAGTAAGTAGTTATCTCTTAAGAGCAATCACTTTCTGTTTATTAGCTACTAGAGCAGATTAGTTCTCAAGATCTACCCGAGCTTAAACTTCCCTTTCGCATTGCAAATGGCAGGGAGCCTCAGGCTTGAGGATTGTTAAGTGTAAACACTTGGGGCCCTATCATACACCAGGCACAATGTGGCGCAAGGTGCGACACAATTGTTATTTGCTACTTTCAGCTCGGCGCAAGGGTCATTTTGAGGTGTTTAAATAGCAAATGCATTTGCGCTCAAATGTGTGCCCACAGGCATTCTGGTCTAAAAAAACAGGCGTGTTTTGGCGCGTTGCTATTTTGAGAAACTGTAAATAGTCTGATCTTTAGACCAGAACAAAGTCTGTCTATTGTCTGGCGAAAAGTGCGCCTGGCTTACACACTACACACAAGATGTAGAGCAATACGCATATATCTTTACATATGAAAAAGATATAATATATTAAGGATTTATATAATAAGGATATATATAGGATATAAATATAAATGATTAAAATATTACAAAACATATTAATTTCTAGCCTATATGAATTTAAAAACCACTGCCTTCATACTTTCTTCATCTCGGGAGGCTTTTCCAGTTCATTCAATTTGCTTTTGTATAATGTTATTAATATTAGCTGTATTATTTATTATATCCATATTTATATTTGTTTTATTAAAAACAAGCTTAGATTTGTCCACCTGTCAGGTTTTAGACCATATGTGGCACAGCATGTGTATTTGGAAATAACTCAGTATTTTGAGCACACTTCATTTTTATTGTTCATTTATTCGTTTGCTGGAATTTAGAACTGAATTTAGAAATAGTTTTGAAACAAATCTTTGCGCTTAACAAACGTAATTAATTATTTATACACTGTTAAAAATTGTCCCGTTAAAAAACAGTAAAATACTGGCAGCTGCAGTTGCCAGCAATGTACTGTTATTTTACAGTATGTTGCTGTAAAAATACATGGACTACATTGATTTACACAATACTCAAGTGAACTCATTTTGCTCACTGAAAGCAACTGCCTCAACTTGGTCAACTGCTGAATGAGTTTATGAAGTAATGTGCTATATATGATTAGAAGCATACTTATAATGATGACTTATTTTAGTTAATTAGAAAAGTTCGGTTTAACTCTAATGTCTTATTTTTCACAACAGCACACATACATGTAAATCTGGAATCACCAGAGATTCTGACTGCATCAGCAACTAAACAGCCGCTTTCTTTAAATAGAGAAACATGCAGAATAACATCAGCAGTTCATTGTTCATCTTTAACTCACACACTGGCTCTACTCTCCTCCACAACGGTGACAGACAGAAGAAATTAGCTTCAGGTTTTACAGTAAAATACTGTTTTTTCCTTGATTTAACAGTAATCTACTGGCAGCTGTGGTTGCCAGCAATATACTGTTTTATTACAGTCTACTTCCGTTGTGTAAATTAACAGTATATTACTGTTAAAATACATTTTTACACTGTGTTTTTACCTCTCACACCTTTAACCCTTTAAACCCCAGAGCATATACTTCAGTTTTAATTGAAGTGTCCACACTACTGAGTGTTCAAGAAACATGGAGCAAAGCTGAAGTAAATTCATTAATTAACTGACTAATTAAATGATAATTGAGGATTAACAATGAACAAATGAAGAAATACTGAAGGGAAAAAACAAGAACAGAACATACAAAACTTTAGTCACAGCTTTATAATGAAATAACCTGAAGAACAACAAATGATTAAATCATTTAAATGATCAGCGGATGATTAAACAACTCTACAAACATCATCACCAGCTACACTTATTACTTAATACATGTATTTCTGTATAACATCTACTAAAGTTCTTCTTGAGAAAAAAGTTAAAGTTTTACGTCACCATCATGGAGAACAGAGTTTGCTTTAGTTGGGCTCTTAGCCCTGTCATTTTTAACATTTATACATCGTGGCTGCTGCAATTGTTAAGAACTTTGTTTGAAAAGCTCCTTTGTTGTGGCAAGCCAGCCAAAAACCTAAATAAGATCTGGTGATGTTCATGTTGCTATTAAATGGCAGAGTCTGTTCTCATTTCGTATAATAAAATGTACTGCTGCTATTCAATGTTAAATCTATTGTTTTACATTATGTGTATATATATATGGCAATGATTTCTGGAAGTTTTTAAGAATATCTTGGACAATAACACTGCTCTATGGTGTAAATCGCACTCAAAGAGACATCAATAATCAGCATATGAACCTCAATAATGGTGACAACTAACAAAATTAACAGTTTAACTCACAAACAGTCAACTGAAAGTCTAAACATAAACAACAGCAGAATCAAACACAAATAAAGAAAACTGTTAGACCATCATACAACATTTATTTATACCGCAATGCATGCTGGGATATTTGTACAGTGCCACTCCCAGCATGCATTGCAGCATGAAACATTTGAGATGTTACCATTGTTGAGATACAAGGTCAGATTCATGAGGTCTGAGTGTGAATTTGTCATCACTGAACTGTTTTTGTATGTTATTTCTTTACTGTTAAGTAATTACGGAGGTATCTTTTCTGTTTCCACTTCTCATTAATTAAATTAATACCTGCAACTAAGCATAAAATCTATTGAATGTGGCCCTTCATCCAGATTTATACCAAAACATTTATCAGAACTAATTTCAGATAAATAGATTTCTTTATTTATTGACTTCCCAACTTTATTGCTATAATACAAACGTTATGTAAACTCTGCATTCAAGCAGTTGGAAAGTCTTCTTAAATGAGTTCAAGGGTGAAGAGCCCAACTAAACCAGCCCCTCACTCCATTACGGTGACACAAAAAACACCTTAATTTCTGTTGGATCTCATTGAGAATAGTATGGAAGTCAAATCAGTCAGTAATAAGTGTGTCTGCTGTTGTTTGTGGAGTTGTTTAATGAACCTCTGCTGAGACTGAAGCTGTTTTATTTGATTTGATTTTATTTAATGTTGTAACTCATGTCACTGTTTGTGTTTCTTGTTTATTTTCTTCAGTAATTGTGATTATTAACAGCAGGTGTTCATCAGTGTCTGAATTCACTCATTAGTGTTCATTAAAACTGTCAGGTGAACTATATTAGTTAACTAGTGTATGAAATAGTGAACAAGGACACAAAGTGTGATTTCAAACACAGACTTCAAAACATCGAATCTGAACTCTGATAGCTCACAGTTTTCTGCAGTTGGTTACTTTCTCGAAAACAAAAAATGTTACCCAGAAAGCACTGTTTTTAACAGAATATTACTGTTTTAGTGAAAAAACATTGTTTTACCGTAGAATCTGACCGTTTTTTAACAGCAATTTTTTACAGTGTAGGCTAATTGATGTCTGTGCGTTAAGGGTTCCCTATCCAAAAGAGCAAAAGCGAAAGTGAACTTACTTTACGTCATGTAAATATCAAATGCTCTGATGGCGCGTTGCAACTGGCTCTTAAAGGTAATGGGAGATGAGACTCTGATTGGTTTATTCTCAAAACACACCTATAACTCATTAAGAAAATAAACTCAACCCTTTCAGACCATGTGCCATGGCGCAAAGCGGATTTTCCCGTCCTTATATTAGAAAATTTAAATTATGACACACCCTAAATGCATTAGTGCCCTGCGCTTTCCGTTTTGCGCATAGACCGTCAAAATAGAGCTCTTTAAATGAATGAAAACAAGTAGCAAAGTATGTCATCTTGCCATCTCCTCATCACTACAGTTTACAGCAAACATGACATTTAAGCATTTGCATATGTTCATTCATTAATTTTCCTTCGGCTTAGTCCCTTTATTCATTAGGGGTCACCACAGCGGAATGAACAACCAACTTATCCAGCATTTATTTTAAACAGTGGATGCCCTTCCAGCTGCAACCCAGTACTGGGAAACATTTGTTATATAACACAAGTTAAATACAAGAATGCAAACTCACAAAAATAAGCGTAAGTTATGCATACTTGCCATGAACATGCAGGAATTGTCTCACTCGGGTCTTCCAAGCAAGTTGCAAATGTTTAAATCCAGTGGAAAATGCACATGAGGAAACACAACATGAGTAATCTAGAGCAAGTGCATTTGATCATTTACATTTAAAGCCACAGGCACAAAAACAGCTTGGTTTTCCTCTGACCCCAAAATTAAATATTCTTTATTTTGTATAAGGTATATGATCTGATTTTGAGCTGAAACCTCAGACACATTCTGGCAATACCAGACTTATTTTATATCTTGTAAAACAAGGTTCATAATAGGAACTTTAGAGGGATAGTTGACGCAGAAATAAAAATAGCCTCACTATTTACTTTCCCCTCATGTGGTTTTAAATCTTTACAAGTTTCTTGATCTTGTTAAACACAAAAGAAGATCTTGTGGAAAAAACGCTGGCTTTCTTTGTGTTCCAGAAGAAAGGAAATGTTTAAAACCACATGACAGAGAGTAAATGGTAAAGTCATTTTCATTTGTGGGTGAAACATCCATTTCATGCTTATCGCTTTGGGCCTTCATACTAAAGTTCACTTTTTTTTTTTTTAAGATCTGATGGTGCAGAAAGAAGAGACTCAATGGAATGAAATGGAAGAGAAACATCAAGACATAACGACTGATGAAAAACCCACACTCACTAAAAAGACTTCATTACGCAGAAGACCTCGGAAATCCAAATCTTTTTTCAGCAGTAAACAGTGTAGAAAAAGTTTCAGTCAAAAGCCAAAGCTTGATGTTCACATGAGGGTTCACACAGGGGAGAAACCTTACACCTGCGAACAGTGTGGAAAGAGTTTTCCTAAAATCCATGGCTTTAAGGCCCACATGAGAATTCACATTGGAGAGAAGCCGTACAAATGCCAACAGTGTGGAAAGAGTTTTAAGCAAAATAGCAACCTTGAAGTTCACATGAGAACTCACAATGAAGGAAGAATTTTTACTTGCACACAGTGTGGAAAAAGTTTTGCTAAAAAACACAACCTTAACATCCACATGAGGATTCACACTGGAGAGAAACCTTACACATGCACAGAATGTGGTCAAAGTTTCCCATATAAAACCACATTCAGTATCCACAGGAGAATTCACACTGGAGAGAAACCTTACAGATGCACAGAGTGTGGTAAAAGTTTCACACATAAAACCACACTCAATAACCATAAGAGAACTCACACTGGAGAGAAACCTTACAGATGCACTGAGTGTGGTCAACGTTTCCCATATAAAACCACACTCAATAACCACATGAGAACTCACACTGGAGAGAAGCCGTTTGCATGTGCTCAGTGTGGAAAGAGCTTCAGAGCCAAAGCTAGCCTCATGAATCACACGAATCTTCACACTGGAACCATAGTGTTCACATGTGATCAGTGTGGAAAGAGTCTCACACACAAAGACTCCATTAAGAACCATATGAAGACTCACTCAGGAGAGCGTTTTAGATGCAGTGAGTGTGGAAAGGCCTTTAAACATAAAAGAAGCCTCAGTGCTCACATGAAGCTTCACAATGGAGAGCAGAGTCCTCAACATTGAGGCCTTGTCCACACAAACACGGGTATATTCAAAACGGCAGCTTTTTCATGTAGTTTAGCTGTTCATTCATGTGAGAAATGACGAAATCCTTTCGAGAGGATCACATGCTTATGATTGTCCACGGCTGGTCCTGCATTAGCTAACGCATGATTCACCAATCAGATGAATCCTGATTCAATATAAATAACTATGGTTTCTTACTTCAGTTATCTTCATCTTGAGGAATCCCCCCACTCCCCCTCCTTTCTAGATTGGGCAACACGGTGGCACAGTGGTTAGCACTGTTGCCTTAAAGCAAGAACGTCACACGTTAAAGTCCCCACTGAACCAGTTAACATTTGTGTGGAGTTTTGTTCATTCACCCGATGCTCGCGTGGGTTTCCCCTGGGTTCCTTTCACAGTCCAAAATCACATGACCTAGGTAAACTGAACATTCTAAATTGGCACCATAGTCGAGCTCTTAGTAAGTCTTATATCTCCCTTTAGCGTTCTCTATATCTTTCATTAGAACAGAAACAAGTCGTTCAAACTCCCCTCTCGCCCTGTTTACGGAAGGGAGCCCAGGGCTCGAGGATCCAATGAGCTTAGAGCTCTCTCGCGGAACAAGTGTGAACTCTTGAATACATATCCAGTTACTGAAAATAAAACCCTTTGAATACCTGAAGATTTAAACTCAACAACTGAAAAGGGGTGAAGATTTTACTGTTTTATAGTGTAGATCAGGGGTCAGATCAGATTGTAGTGTGCATCTGAGTTGCTGCCGCACTGCAAGAATGCAAAATAACTCTATATGTTGATAGATTGTGTGGCTTGTTTCATATGCAAACAAGTATCTGCATCTGAGAAGGTCTGAACCAAATGGTCTACATGAACTTTAGGAGTTGTGACCCAACCAAAGTAGTTGGGTTATCTCAGAAGGGTTACATCCTTTGTTATAAAGTAGTCTCTCACAGACTGTACTTTGGATTAAGTTACTTGAAGACAGACAAGTTAACATCACTTCTGAGAAACTGCACTATTCTTTGTCTTCAATAAAGTCTTCTCCCCGTAAGAACTTTGGTCAGCTTACTTATTTTATGTATTAGAGTCATCTAATACATTGACGAGCCACCCAAGAATGGTTCAGCCAAATACAGCAAAATCTGACAATGTGTTTCAACTATATTATGAACCGATATCTATATTTGTGCACATTACACACACTGTGAAAACTGCAGGGGTCAACACAATTCTTTCATGTTGTCGCAACACAAATTAAATTAACTTAACACTTTTAACAAATTTATGTAAATTGAACATACAAAATTAAGTTGTCCCAATGAAATCTCAAGAATTGTTTAATTAAAAATAAAATAAAAAATTGATTAATAAAACATTTTAATTAATTAGTTTGAACGAGTAAAAATTGTATATATATATATATATATATTAGTGCTGTCAATCGATAAAAAAATAACTAATTAATCACACCTTTTTTTTGAAAATTAATCGCGATTAATCAAATTTAAAAGACTGAAATTTGTCATTTCCGCTATTCAAATGTAAAATATATGTAAACGCAAGACAAAAACTATTTTATATTAGAATTTTTGTTTAACTTGTTATACAGATTTCATGTAAACAACATATCTATTACAGAAATTAAAACACAGTCATGTTAGTGCCATTTGAATTTCAAATCAATCAATGCCAATAAAAAAAAAAATATATATATATATATATATATATATATATATATATATATATATATATTTTTTTTTTTTTTTTTTCAAGTTGGATTCTAAGTCTGAATATATGGAATGAAAGTCTGATTATATGGAATGAAAGTCTGAATATATTGAGTGAAAGCCAGAATATATGGAATGAAAGTCTGAATATATGGAATGAAAGTCTGAATATATTGAGTGAAAGCCAGAATATATGGAATGAAAGTCTGAATATATGGAATGAAAGTCTGAATATATGGAATGAAAGCCTGAATATATTGAGTGAAAGTCTGAACATATGGAATGAAACTTTAATATATTTAATAAAACTTAAATATGTAAAGGCGACGAAGCAAGAAGGTCGCTGGTTCGAGCCTCTGCGTTTCTGTGTGGAGTTTGCATGTTCTCCCTGCGTTCGTGAAGGTTTCCTCCGGGTGCTCCGGTTTCCCCCACAGTCCAAAGACATGTGTTACAGGTGAATTGGGTAGGCTAAATTGTCCATAGTGTACGAGTGTGTGTGTGTGTGGATGGATGTTTCCCAGAGATGGGTTGTGGCTGGAAGAGCATCCGCTGCGTAAAAACATGCTGGATAAGTTGGCGGTTTATTCCGCTGTGGCAACTCTAATATAAAAAAATAAGTTGGGATATGTGAAGTCTGAATATAAGGAAAAAATATTCACAATTGACAATTCTCAAATTCATCCTCATTAACAGAGCAATAGCATTGTAAAATTGTGCTTTAGTAAGTAGGCTTACTAAAGCATTTTCTCACTGCGCACATTAAGTGTTTTATGCTTTCTAATTAGTTAATCGTGCTTTACCATCGGCCACAGTGGCCCGATCTGTACGCTGGAACTGCTTTAGGACTGCTCAGGGAGTATAGCTCGATACTACCTTAGGTGGATAAGTCTCCCGGCTTGTTGCCAACATTTGGTCAAAGGGAGACTTTCAGCCTGTGCAATGCCTCTTTGCAGCGGAAACTTAATTGAGGATCCAAAGAGAAGATCATGGTTAGTCTATGGAACAAAATCAATGCCAAAAGTCTTGAATTAAAAAGCTTGTTGAATATCACAAACTGAAAAAAATAATACACCGTATTAACAAGTTCTTGCATTTTAATGACTTGAATTCCAGGGTTTGTATTTTTAGGTCCTGAAATTCAACATAGCTGTTGATTTAAGCTGTGAATATTTAAATGAAAAATATTTCAAACACCTTTTCATACTTAAAAATTCAATAATTCATATTCAGTTTCCAGATTTCACTTACAAAATATTCAATACCCTTTAAAAATACGATGTATAATATTCAAAAGGTCATTTTCAGTTCATTTTATTTCAGTTCAAATATTCGCTTCCATAAATTCAGTGGATCAAATTCGACTGTTAAAATTCAACATTACATCCGGGAACCACAGGAAAAGCAATAAATTGCAGATTGAAGATCGCCAGCTGCTCTAGCTTTCACCAGCAGGTGGAGATGGAATAATGTAAGATTTTTAACCCAGTAAACAGGCGAGAAAAAGGCTAATAAAGGCACAAAAGTAGAATTTAATATTAATATCAATGCCTTGGACATTATAAATGATAAAAAATGAGTAAATGAGGTTTTAATCATCTATTTTTGCCCTTATGTAACGGAAGTCAGCTAGTGATCGCGTAAACCTCACTCCTTGGATCCAGTGACAGACGTTCTGCAATCTGTAGCATCCTCGGAGCATTTGTCTCCCATGCCGGTATCGCCGGCTCGCTCCCTGCTCGGACCGGTGCGGTTACACATATACCATCTTTTGATGAATATGATGTTACACATTCTCTATCTTTATTAACTCTTTCTTCCATAGACGTGAAGTATTATTTTGACAGCTAAAGAATACAAACGTAAGAGAAACAGGAGAGGAAATTTTATAATAATACAAAATAGATAAACATTGCAGAAGAACAATTAAGAACAAAGATATTCAAAAGCAGAGAGATTTTATGAGAATGTCACACAAAACAGTTACTTGGAACTTTTAAACAGTGTTCAGGTATGATTTAAGGTTGGTTATGGATGGGGCGTCTAATTTAAAATAATTTAACATAACATGCAAATGCATTAAAGGAGGGTCTTCAGTTATTCTTTAAACGCAGCTATGTCAGGATTGGGATAGGTTATATATTTTTATTATTTAAATTATTATTATGATTGTTAATATTATTATTATATGAGATTTATTTGGGCTATTGCACTTAAGTCATCTGTGATTCTAAATTAATATTTCTATTTATCCTTTTGAGCTATCACTTTGCTATCGTCTTTCTCTTCTTTTTTTTCTATTTTTTGGGGTTCTGCCACGGCTAAACGTTTGCAAAATGTCTTTGGTTTGTCCAGATTATTGCTTTTCCTCTAAAATAGAGACGAAGCAGAAGGAAAATGAATGAATTGATGAATGAATGAAATGATTGACGTTTTTATGCATGTGCTGTGCGGCTTGCACACGACAAAGTCAAACGAGTGGCCACGAGCTCCGGTGGCCGGTCAGAGCCAGCGCCGCACATCAAACTGGTTAAGAGATGCTGGATGGCTGTCAATATATGATAGGAATTCTTCCAAAGTTTCACATGATATCTGGGCTTGTGCATAATAATGTAAAGTGAAAGTGAAAGTCATGACATTTGGCCAAGCTTAAGAATAGCCTACAAGAGTGTTTCGATTATTATATTAATCATGACATATGTCATGCTTGGGCTTATATGAATAACACCTCGCTGTTTACCATTTCCGAAAGTGGAGCTGACGTCAGCGCAAAATGTTGCTTGTATAATTGTAAAAAGAGTGATGAATATTAATGGCTTTCTTATATCTGTCATTTCTGATAATATAATTGATTTAACTAGTGTAAGCTTATGAGTATCCAACACTCATTTAGCAAAACTGCATCGCGAATGCTAAACCAATAACTTTGTCAAGCAAAAATTATGATTTTATAGGCTACTGATTTTTTTTTAAATAACAAGAAAAAAAGAAACTATTAGCTACCCTAGCAATTGTTTATTTAAATATGATCATCTCAAAATATAAAATAAAAACATAATGGTTTGACTTAGTGAAATCATAAAACACACTTGCAGAAAAGAGTTAATAGTATAATTGAGCAAATACATTCTCTCCAGTAGATGGCGATTAAAGCTCAGTAATAACCCCATGATGATGAACACTGAGCTGCTTTGCAGGAACCCCTCAACCACGCATGTCAAACCACGCATTATAAACATTAATCTTATGAAATTAGCTGAAGTGACAACTATATTAAATTTAAACCAGTTTAATTAAGTTTATATGTTTAATAACTGCAAAAAAAATCAACATTGCTAATCATAAAATACAAACGGTCGCTGAAAAGTTATAAATAACGGTTTTCTTATTTGATACTGAAAACAAATTAAAGTCAGTTATAACTGCCTATTACCAAACCACAGACGACTCATTTTATTACTTATAATTGGCTGCGACATTGCCACATTTGCGTTAATACATTTTTCCCGCCTATAGGCTACATAACAATAAAACAATATTCTGGACAAACTAAGACATTTTGCAAATGTTTAACCGTGGCAGAACCACAAAAATTAGAAAAAAAAGAAGAGAAAGACAGGCAGAGTGATAAAAAGGATAAATAGAAATATTAATTTAGAATCCCAGATGACTTATTTAAGCGCAATAGCCCAAATACATGTCATACAACAATAATATTAACAATCATAATAATAATTTAAATGATGAAAATGTATAACCTATCCCAATCCTGACATAGCTGCGTTAAAACAGCGCAAACATTACTCCTTATAGTTATGCCATATTAGACGGTTCTGTGTGAATAACTGAAGACGCTCCTTTAATGCATTCGCACGTTATGTTAAATTGTTTTAAATTACACGCCCCATCCATAACCAACCTTAAATCATACCTGAACTCTGTTTAACAGTTCCAAGTAAACTGTTTTATTTAACATTCTCATAAAATCTCTCTGCTTTTGAATATCTTTGTTCGTAATTGTTCTTAGCCCTGTCAATGTTTATCTATTTTGTATTATTATTATAATATTTCCTCTCCTGTTTCTTTTCCGTTTATATTCTTTAGCTGTCAATATAATACTTCGCGTCTATGGAAGAAAGAGTCAATAAAGACAGACAATGTGTAACATCATATTCATCAAAAGACGGTTTATGTGCAAGTAACTGCACCGATCCGAGCAGGGAGCGAGCCGGCATGGGAGACAAGCTTCGAGGATGCTAAAGATTGCAGAACAACGTCTGTCGCTGGATCCGAAGACTGAGATTCACGCGATCACCAGCTGGCTTCCGTTACATAAGGGCAAATATAGATGACTAAAACCTCATTTACTCATTTTACTCATACTTTTTATTATTTATAATGTCCAAAACATTGATATTAATATTAAATTCTACTGTTGTGCCTTTATTAGCCTTTTTCTCGCCTGTTTACTGGGTTAAAAATCTTACATTATTCCATCTCCACCTGCTGGTGAAAGCTAGAGCAGCTGGCGATCTTCAATCTGCAATTTATTGCTTTTCCTGCAGTTCCGGGATGTAATGTTGAATTTTAACAGTCGAATTTGATCCACTGAATTTATGGAAGCGAATATTTGAACTGAAATAAAATGAACTGAAAATGACCTTTTGAATATTATACATCGTATTTTTAAAGGGTATTGAATATTTTGTAAGTGAAATCTGAAAATTGAATATGAATTATTGAATTTTTAAGTATGAAAAGGTGTTTGAAATATTTTTCGTTGAAATATTCACAGCTTAAATAAACAGATATGTTAAATTTCAGGACCTAAAAATACAAACCCTGGAATTCAAGTCATTAAAATGCAAGAACTTGTTAATACGGTGTATTATTTTTTTCAGTTTGTGATATTCAACAAGCTTTTTAATTCAAGACTTTTGGCATTGATTTTGCTCCATACTGTAAGTGTCTGTCGACTACAGCACAAAGTACGATTGCAGTTTGTGCTGACAATTCAATGGATATAAGGCATAAAGATAAAGATAAGGCAGAACTTTGAGACGAAGGAGGGCATCATTGTAACAGCTGATGTAAAGATGGAATATTTCTGCAGGCCTATATACACCAGCAATACAGACCACCCTTCTTATTTTCAATAGGCCTCGGCTGGGTCACTTGGCATTTCTTTGTTTGCATGTTTGTTCTCGCCGTGTTCGCCTAGGTTTCCTCCGGGTGATCCGGTTTCCCTCAAAAGTCCAAGGACACGAGAACAGGTGAATTGGATATGCTAAAACTGACTGTAGTGTATGTGTGTGAAGGAGTGTGCATGGACGTTTCCCAGTGTTGGGTTGCAGCACGAATGGCATCCGCTGCATAAAACATATGGTGTATAAATTGAAGGTTCATTCCACAGTGGTGACCCCAGATTAATAAACAGTCTAAGCCAAAAGAAAATGAATGAATAAGCAAGGTCTAAAATACTGCAAGACGTTTTAACTATAACAAGTTGTGAATAAAACAGTGAAATAAGTTTAAAAGTAAAGATTTACTTTTTTTCTGTTTTGGTTTGCAAAGTTTGTTTTACTTTTTTTTTTTTTTTAAATTAAAACAACTTTTCCCTGCCCAGTATTGTAATAATAATAATAATAATGAGTAAAAAAAAAACATTTAAAAGAAAATCTGTGGACACGTGTAGCCCTGCATTATATATGTTGATGGGAAGACATTGTATCTAGAATATCATTATGATTCTCATATTTCCATGTGTTAAAGCAAGACAAACACGTCCACTAACTCGAGCTTTGTGCAAATACATTTTTTCCCCCTAATAAACACACAGACACGTCAAACCGCTAGAACAGCATACAGCAAAAATAACACACAAAAGCATAAAAATATATATAATTTGTTCGAAGGCCTAAATGATTTATTTTGAGGGAAGTATTTGTTATTTAGGCGGTTCATTCTGCTGTTGCGGCTCCATATAAATAAAAGGACTTAGCCAAAAAAGATAATGAATTAATTTCTTAAAGTTTGAATACAATTAAAAAAAAGACACTGAATTGTCTTTGTTTAACATTATTATTACCAGAAGTAAAGTTTAGTTTAAATATTTCAAAACATTTTCAATAAAACAAGTTGTGATTGAAAACAATAATAATAAAATCAAGTTTTAAAGTTAAGATTTGTTTATTTTTTGTTTTGGATTTGCAAGTTTTTGTTTTACCTTTTTGCAGTTCAACAGTTTTTCCCCGCCGCCCAATATTGTAATGTAAAAAAATAAATAAATAAAATTACAAATAAATAAAGACATAACGACTAGGATTACATTTTCAAAAGGGAAACATTCACTGAACAACAAGAACATCAAAACATGCAGAACAATTTAACCAATGAAATGAAATCAGGAAAGTGTTGTTTCTTCCGAACCGTCTTCAGGCCACCCGAGCTAAACGGACGTCCCTTCGCCGTGATTTGCATCACCAGCTAGCTTAGCTGCAGCAAGAGGCTGATCCTTCGCGCCTGAATCCACCGCTCCCACCGGCTGAACGGAAACTAAGAAGCCATCCAAGCTCATGGTCAGATCGAACCCCAGTGCTGTAAGGAGGTGGTCCTCGATGGCCTCTGCATTGTTGAATAACGACGAAAGGCTGGCGTCGCGGAGATAGCGAGTAAGCACTGAATTAGTCAAGAGGACTTTCTCGGCGCCATCATCCTCAGTCACCACCATTCCTTTGCCACCGAACACCGTGAGGAAAGACAGCGACGCCTGCATAAAGTGGCAGCTCTCGCATCATCGAGAAGTTGGACTTCTCGTGGAACTCCGGCTGTCTGAAATGGCAATGGTCTGAAATCGTAACTTCGATGCCGTTAAAGCTGCTGCTTTAAAGCACCCTTAGTTTGGCCTCTGGCTGCCTGCCCTTTGCTCTCCTCCACCTCAGCGATTTCCTCCACAATGTTGGAGGAACCTGTGGTGAGACAGATGCACCCTTCTCTCCTAGGCGTCACGTCGTTCCTTAAGGAGTAGGATCTGGAGCACTCAGCCGCATTGACGTAGGTGTCCCAAAGCGTCAGCTTAATTTCACCAGTGACATAGCTGACCCTCAACTCATTCAGCTCACAGTCAGCGCCGTTGACGTTGACCACCCTGCTCATGCATCCTTCTCGCTGAACTCAAGCGCGCACTTCTCCCACCTGTAAGACACAAAGACAGGTTAAGTCCGCTGTCCGCTTTGCAGGTGCCTCAAACCAACTGCAACAACACTCACCTTTTGCCCGGGACCGAGCGCCTTGACCTCGGCCACGGTCATCTTCTTGCAGTTTGGGGGTGCGCAGCGCAGAAACGGCAGGTTGGCAGCCTCCACACTGGTGTTCGCGGAGCAGACGACATTGAAGCCTACGGATCCAAGAAACCTAGACAGAAAGCAAGAGCGCCGTTAGTCAAACCGAGGCAGCCTCGCTGCCACAGCACAAATCGTGCTGCTGTCAAAACTGATCTGCGAGAAGGGTGAGGACGGGCTTACTCAGGCTGCGTCTGATGTTGCGCAGACGGACACCGTTGCTGCTTCTCACAGCTTAGTTGAACACGACTTGCTTCTCTATGGCGAACACCACCACTCTGTGATATTCTTCTCTGGCGCTCTGAATTATTGCTGAGAAATAGGGGCTGTTTCGCCTAGACTGCCGTCTGGGCGACACGTTGTGTATAAAGCCCTCTACTATGTTTTCCTCAACCTTCGGAGCCTTGGCAGGACTGGCCATATCGATATACACTGTTGCCAGCTGGACGAATAAAGTGTACCAAGACAGGTGATCTGCGAGTAAACAGTGCGGGAGGTGAATATTTATAGGCAATCCCCGCCTCCTGTATGCAAATGAAAGCCAACAGAATGTTGATCAAACCTCTTTGATTGGCTCTCACCAAGTTGCAGATATTGGCCACAAGTAGCCATGCATTGTATAGCTTTAGATAAGTATATTTTATAACGAGAATCATTGTTATTCTTGCATTTCCATGTGTTACAGAGGAGCGGATGCCTGCACTAACTTGAATATTGTGCAAATGTCTTGTGTTTTCCCTAATAAAGACGCAGACATGTCAAAGCGCTACAACAGCATATAGCAAATATAAAACGCACACAGACACACACAAAAAAGTAAAAAATATATTTCCTATGTTCGAAGGCCTAATTTATTTGTTATTTTGCGGAATGTATCTGTTATTTGACGTTTTAATATTCGCTCAGGCTTGGCGGACTGCAGGCCTATATACACCAGCAATACAGACCACCCTTTTCATTTTCAATAGGCCTAGGCTAGGTCACTTGGCATTTCTGTGTTTGCATGTGTTACGGTCCCTATAACTTAAATAAGACTCGTGATCAAAAGACAACGTAACATAATAAACAACGGCCAAAGTTCTCCAGCTAAATTATTTATTAATATAACATAACCAACAAAACAATCCAAATTGACAAGAGATGGGGAGCCCAACAACATAATAAAGAACAACCAAACAAACCTAAAGCAGATTGGAGCTCCCCACTCCAAACAAATATCAAAAGGAAAGCATAAAGGAGAACACAACAATAAAGCCGTCAAAGACTGTGGTGACATGGAGGAATGAGGGCCGTAGAAGTCCGCATCCGTTCGTTTTAAAGGCCTGACGCCACTGGATTAACCAATAGAAAACTGAAAAGGGAAAAGGACAAACAAGATCAATTAATTATTAAGGGCAGGAGTGAACGCCACACGCAACACCTCCACCCCCAAAATGGTGACTGGTAAACAAAACAAAAAGACAATAAACACCACCCATCACCATATGGTAATACGTGACATCGCATCGGCCAGCACATTATTTTTACCGGCAACATGTTTCATGTCCAAGTTAAAGGCTTGGACAAACAAAGCCCATCTCATTAAGCGTTGGTTAGAATTACGCATTCTATGAATAAAGATGAGAGGGTTGTGATCAGTGTAGACTGTTATTGGATAAGATGATGATCCAATATAAACTTCAAAATTGTTAAGGGCCAAAACCAGCGCCAGAGCTTCTTTTTCGATTGTGGAGTATGCTTTTTGATGTTTCTGGAATTTTTTTGAAAAGTAGCACACTGGGTGCTAAACTCCATCAAGCCCATCCTGCAATAGCACAGCGCCTGCCCCTACATCGCTAGCATCAACAGCCAATTTGAATGTACGGTCGTACACTGGAGCCGCCAAGACGGGTGCATGCATTAAAAGGTGTTTAAGTGACTCAAAAGAATGTTGACATTCCGGTGACCATTTAAAAACCGACTTCGGACTTAATAGGTCGGTGAGAGGAGAAACTACTGTCGAAAAGTTTTTACAAAAATTACGGTAATATCCCGCCATTCCCAGAAAGCGCTGTAATTCGCGACGTGTGGAAGGGACTGGAAATGACGTGATAGCCTCAATCTTGGCGTGTACTGGTTTTACCATGCCACTACCCACAATCTTACCCAAGTAGACTACCGTTGCTTTTGCAAAATCACATTTGGCCAAATTAACTGTTAAATTGGCATCAGTCAGTTTCTCAAAAACCTGTGTCAACTGATGGATGTGTTCTTGCCACGTTGTTGAATGAATAACGATGTCATCTAGATACACCTCACATCCTGGCACTCCCCCCAACACGCAGTTAACTAACCGCTGAAATGTCGCGGGCGCATTGCGTACCCCAAAAGGCATTACTGTCTACTGTAAGAAGGCATCAGGTGTAACAAATGCCGAGATTTCCTTTGCACGTTGAGTTAATGGCACCTGCCAAAATCCTTTAAGAAGGTCTAACTTTGTCACAAACACAGCCGACCCCACACGGTCAACACAATCTTCCATACGAGGAAGAGGGTGACAGTCAGGTTTTGTGACATTGTTAACCCTTCTAAAGTCTGTGCAGAAACGTTCAGATCCATCAGACTTCATAGCCAAAAGACAGGGAGAGCTCCATGAGCTAATACTAGGTTCTGCAATACCATGCGCCAACATATAATTGACTTGATTTTGTAGTCGCTGACGTTTCACAGGGTTGACGCGGTATGGATGTTGTTTAATCGCAGCATTAGCACCAACATCGATGTCATGCTGCAGCACATGAGTCTGAGATGGAACATCTGAAAACAGGGAAACATGACACTTAATTAATTTAAATATGTCTGTTCTCTGTAAATCAGAAAGATGCAAAAAACAAGAGTCAAGATTAGCAAGCATCTCAGAATTTTTTTAACATCCTTGAACTGTAGCCACAGATGGACTCTCAATGTCGCCGCCAGCTTCAAGATCAGACAGCGACTCAGAGTTCTCAATGACACTGTCAGCACCCGATGACAACCCGGAAAATGATTGTACCTGTAACACACTTGAGACAGTTGAACACTCAGTGTTAGGTATAGATGGATCTGTTTTTATTTTTTTAGAGCTGTGAGGAATCATTTGCCCATGATCATAATAAGGTTTGATCATGTTGATGTGGCAGAGTCTGCTACGACGAACACGGTCGGGGGTAGCAACCACATAATCCCTATCACTTACCCTTTTTTCAATGACATAAGGTCCACTATACCTCGCTTGAAGGCTACAGCCAGGAATCGGTAAAAATACCAAAACTTTATCCCCCGGCTTAAACTGTCTGTCCACACTGTTCTTATCAAACCAGTTTTTCATCCTGGATTGAGCAACTGCTAAATTCTGTTTAGCCAGATCACATGCACGATGTAGCTTGTGCCAAAAAGAGCTAAAATAATCCAGTATATTTTTTTGTTCCGATTCATTCAACCAATTGTCTCGCAGCAATTTCAAAGGGCCACGAATATTATGTGCAAACACCAATTCTGCTGGGCTGAAGCCAGTAGATTCCTGCACCACTTCTCGAGCTGCAAACAAAAGCAAGTGCACACCCTCATCCCAATCCTTTTCAAACTCCAGGCAATATGCACGAAGCATTGTTTTAAGGGTCTGATGAAATCTCTCCAATGTGCCCTGGCTTTCAGGATGGTAAGCACTTGAAAAGTTATGGGATATTTTCAGCTGATTGGTGACCTGTTTAAAAACACGAGACATAAAATTTGTCCCCTGGTCCGTTTGAATTACCTTGGGAAGCCCAAACAGTGAGAAGAACTTGGTCAGTGCTTTTACTACTGACGTGGCCGTAATTTTGCGCATGGGTATGGCCTCAGGAAAACGTGTTGAAGCGCACATAATGGTCAACAAAAATTTACTGCCAGATTTGGTCCGAGGCAATGGGCCTACACAGTCCACCACGACATGATCAAACGGCGAGTCTACAGCTGGAATAGGATATAAAGGGTAAGGTGGAATCGGTGGATTTGACTTTCCAGCTATTTGACAAGTATGACATGTTCTACAATGCCACTTCACATCCCGTTTTAGACCTGGCCAAAAAAAATTACGCAAAATACGATCATAGGTTTTGGTGACACCCAAATGACCAGCTAAGGGGTTGTCATGAGCTAAACTGAGTATTTCACCTCGAAGCTTTTTTGGAACAACAATTTGTGTTACAGTGCTCCAATCATCATGCACAGAAGCAGAAGATGGCGTCCACTTGCGCATTAAAATGTTATTTTTGACAAAATAACCAGACACATTGTCGATAAGCTTTTCTTCAGGGACAGCCAATTCATACAGAGAAACGAGCGAATCATCACTCCTTTGTTCAGAAATTAGATGTTCTTTTGACATACGAACCCCACTAAAGTTTTCAGACAGCTCAGAACATTCTAGCACATTGTCAGCTGATGAGTTTTCACATTTTCTATCCAACTCTGTAAAATCAGAGACTGAAGATGGAGAACTCAGAACAGGGCCACTATCAGAGTCTACTTTAGGTTCTCTGTCAAGATCTATCATAAAACTATCCTCCAAGCCATCAGAGTCTATCAAGTTAGCTTTAGCCATTGACCGAGTGACAGCACATACAGGAAACACTGTTGGATACTTCACCTGCAGTTCATCTGGGCCTTCAGACAAAAAGGGCACAGCAGTTACTTCAGGACTCACTAAGATTTTGCCCCCAGCAAGATCATTCCCCAAGAGAAAATCCACTCCTTTTATTGGAAAAGCTGTGCATGCTGCAACTGCTACTGGACCAGACACCGGATCCGACTCAAGCTGGACAGAATGCATTGGCAGGTTAACAAGTTTCATTCCAAATCCCTGAACAATCTCATTGCAGTTTAACGAAGTTTTATCAGAAAGAGGCAACACACTTTGTAGAATGATAGATCTAGAAGCGGCAGTATCACGCAAGATGGTTACAGGAACTTTTACATCACTGTCTGACAAGGAAACAACTCCCTTCATTATAAATAGTAAGTAAATCTCCAAATCAACACACCCAGACTGAAAAAGGTTTGATGTTGAGACTTTTTCTACCAGTGCCACAGTTTTAGGCTTCTTTTTATTCAACAAAAAACAGCTGTTGATTAAATGACCACGTTTTTTGCAATAAGCACATACTGGCCTTGGCCTAGCCGCATCTTTAGCACTGTGCTCAGTGTGAAAGTGCGTGACAGGACTACGCTGCAACGGAGAGAAAGATGGCTTTTCAAAGCTCTCTCTGTGAGTCAGAACATATTCATCTGCTAATACCGCAGCATCTAGTACATTAGTGACTTTCTGTTCATTCAAGTACGTTGCAATTTTGTCTGGTAGACAATTTTTGAATTCCTCCATTAGAATTAGATCACGAAGCTGTTCTAAATTTTTCACTTCTTGTGCAGAACACCAACGATCAAAAAGTACAGTTTTTTCACGACCAAATTCGACATAAGTTTGGCTTTCAGCTTTTTTATAACGCCTAAACTTTTGCCAATAGGCCTCGGGTACTAATTCATAAGACCTTAAAACAGCAGATTTCACCTGATCATATTTTAAACTTAATTCAGGTGAAAGAGAAGCATATGCCTCCTGGGCTTTTCCTGTGAATACACATTGCAAAAGAAAAGTCCATACCTCTTTAGGCCATTTCAATGTCGTAGCCACTCGTTCAAAAAGTACAAAATATTTGTCCACATCTCTCTCTGAAAAAGGAGGAATTAAACAAATGCATTTATTAATGTCAAAGTCTGTTTCCGGATCAAAATCCCTTGACTGCCTAGACAAACGAGCAGATTCACGTCTTCCAATTTCCTGTATCTCAAATTTACGCAGCTCAAATTCATGCTTTAGCTCTTTTTCCTTGAGCTCCAATCGCCGTATTTCTACTTGCAACTCAAGTCTACGCAATTCAGAGTCAGGCTGCACATCAGCATGTGAAGTGACTGCACTAACAGGAGGAAGGATACTCATTTCACATAAGGCTGTATGCAATTCATTTTTAATTTTCTGTTTTTTCTCTTGTTTAGAGAGTGGTACATCAAAGTGAGCAGCAATAGAGAACAGATTACTTTTAGTACACTGTTCAAGTTTCTCTATGCTCGGATGAGCAACAAATTCCTCTAAACTAAACTCCATAATAAGATTGAAAAACACGCAGTCAAAATATTTATAACAAATATACAAAAAAATCAAATCTGCGTCAAATCTTAATCATCCAACAGCAAATTACAAACTTCCGCAAATTAACTATATAACAAAATAGAAAGATAATGCAAAGGAAAGTGAAGTGACAACAAACGTTACAAAGTATACCAAATGCGAGCAAATACACCCCTCTATCTGCGCCTGCCTAACGGAACTTTACCTGTCTAACTCACCTAGTCTTCACGCAGTTCAGCGGCGGGTTATTATGCACTAAAAACCAGCAGGATTGTGAGACAATCTATAATGGACGACCCCACAAAATCCTACGGACGTGCTCCCGAGATATCTGCGTTAACAGATAACACTAACCGCCTCTTTGCGACACTACAAAAACAAAAAACAGACGAAGTCTTTGCCATGCAACCGCGTTGATAAAGCAAAACAAACACGATGTTCACACACACACACATGACCACGCTCCGGTGTGACACGCTACGCGGGATTCCCTATGACGCGAAATTCCCCATGAGAACCAAACGTTATAGTCTAACGATCTATCGTTCAGTAAAGTCAAACAAGTTTGGTATCAAAAAGAGAACAAAGTGAAACAACTTAAAGAGAAGCGGACGAGCCCCCAATTATGTTACGGTCCCTAACTTAAATAAGACTCGTGACCAAAAGACAACGTAACATAATAAACAACGGCCAAAGTGCTCGAGCTAAATTATTTATTAACATAACATAATCAACAAAACAATCCAAATTGACAAGAGATGGGGAGCCCAACAACATAATAAAGAACAACCAAACAAACCTAAAGCAGGTTGGAGCTCCCCACTCCAAACAAATATCAAAAGGAAAGCATAAAGGAGAACACAACAATAAAGCCGTCAAAGACTGTGGTGACGTGGAGGAATGAGGGGCCGTAGAAGTCCGCTTCCGTTCGTTTTAAAGGCCTGACGCCACCAGATTAACCAATAGAAAACTGAAAAGGGAAAAGGACAAACAAGATCAATTGAAAGTAATTATTAAGGGCAGGAGTGAACGCCACAAGCAACACAAGCGGTCTAATTATTTAGGGGGCTAATAATTCTGACTTCAACTGTACACTAACAGCATGAATTAAGTATTCGTAGATTACACACAAAATCAATGCAAAAGCTTAATTCTCAAAAACAACATGACAGTGTGTTATTTTACTACGGCGTCTGCTGGCTTGCACACTAATCCAGAACTCCACACCCTTCCGACAGCAATTGTACGGCCCGACTATGAGCGCAGAAATGAAAAATGGAAAATCACAATAATGTGTCATTATTTAAAGTTTGTTCTGAGATCAGATTCAAATGCAACAACACAAACTTGTAGAACTGAAAATTAAACCGAGTGACAATTATACGTTGTTGAAGTACTCAGAAAAAATGGAAAATGAAAGTTTGAAATGCATTTTTCATTTGTTTAATTTTGACGGTGTGAATTAGACAAAGCACTGCAAAGCGTTACACTGATCTACAGACCTCTGACACCTCATATTTCACATTTGATGTATGATATATGTATAATTTATTAAGATAAGATCAGGTTAAGCCAATTACTTGTTTATATATTTAGTTTGTTAGTTGGCAGTAAAAACGTCTGCTGACAAATACATTTTAAGGAATGTCAGCAGTTTTTCTTCCTGTTTAACTGTAAGGGCTGGTTTAACTTTTCTTTCAATTTCATAACTGTAGATTTAAAGTTATATTTTGTGCTGATTTATGGAGTGAACATGATATTAATGATTAAAAACACTTTCATAACATTAAGAAATAAAGTGTTCAGACACAGTGTTGAAATGACACGTAATGAAGCGTAATGGTAGAAGTATCAAACTTACATGCAGAAGTACAGAAGCTCTTGTGCAGCAGAAACACAATCTGAGCTCTTTCACTCTTTCAGTTCTTCCTTTTCTTCTTCTTCCTGGTTTATTGCCTTTCAGGAACTCAACTTGGAAGGTGCATTACTGCCACAACCAGACTGGAACACTTCTTGAAATCCATGTAGATCTAAAAAAAGACTGCAGTTTTATAAAACCTTTTCCAATACTTTGGAAAATACTGGAAGTTTTGTACAGTGCATCTTGAAAGTATTCATAGCGCTTCAATTTTTCCACATTTATTTTATGTTACAGCCTTATTCCAAAATAGATTAAATTCATTTATTTCCTCAAACTTCTACACACAATACCAATACCACAATAATGACAATGTGAAATTTTTTTTTTAATTGTTACAAATTTATTAAAGCCAGGTTTCTTTACAGTTGTAATTAAAGTATTCAGTTGTAATAGTTTTAAACCATTCGAGCTGCATTAGATGAAAGAGAAGCTAATTCAGTATAGAGCACATATTTCTCTGTGCATCACAAATGTGAGCATTACCAAATGCATTACCAAATGCACTTCTCTTTTATATCATTTCATGCAGTTTTAGCCTAATTGATACAATAGAAAGTCTTAAAGAAGGCAAACAGTTCAGCATCACTGAGTAGGATATTCGGGAGATGCATTTAGGCCCGCTTAAACATTATAGCCTATTTCTCATATAAAGAGCAAATATTAAAGAGCATATTGTAGGTTAAAAAACTATTTAAAAAAAAAGGTAGAATCATTTGTGAAAATACTCTATAATACCATAAAATACCAAATAAAAATCCGCTTTTTTTTTTTTAAACCACCCAGATGTCAGAAAGGGGACTCATCTGACAGGCGCGTGCTGATAACAGTGAAGCAGAGTAGCACTGGTTGTTAGTTTTGGTGAAAATTATCATCATCGTAGTATATTATTGCATTTATGGGAACTGCACAAACTCCAGCCTGTCACCATATCAAGTCCACAAGTTTCCCATTGCTATTTTGGTTCATTTGTGTTAGTAAAACGGAATGAATCCAATAAGACCAAAAGCTGATGTAAAAATGGTGAAATACATGCTCCTGGATCAGTCGGAGATGCAGCTTGATGAAAATGAGAACTGTACATGGTAAGACAACTTGTTTTTCTTTTATATTTGTCAACTTTCAAATCAGTAAGCATTATTATTTGAGTAATTAGAAGCAACGCAATGTGTTTAAGTTGGAGTAGCCTGCAGTACAGCACTTTGTTTGCTTAGCTAATTAATTTATTGTCATGTACTGTATTTATAAGGCGTTGGGAGACGCATCTGCAGCTGTGATGCTGACCAGTAGCTGAAGACTTTCTCTCCACGGGTCTCTTACTCAACTGTGCTTCACTTTGGCTCACAGAGTAACCTCAGACCTTCACCTCGTTCATCAGGTAGATTATTATATTATATCTTAATTATACATGGTATTATCTGTTTACAAAAAGTAATAGAAGGGCAAAAAATTACTGGAATATTTCTATATAAGGCAGGCTGGTAAAACTCAAACATTATCTTTGATTTCCTTTTTTTAATATACTGTAAACCATTGACTTGCATTGTATCTATTTTCCTACTATATAAGTCAATGGTTACAGGTTTTCAGCTTTCTTCAAAATATCTTCTTTTGTGATCAACAGAAGAAAGAAAGTCATAAAAGATTGGAACCACTTGATGGAGAGTAAAAAATATTCTGTCGTCAATGAGGAAAATGCACTTTTTATTCATATATGAGGAATATTCATCTAGTACAGGAGTCACCAACCTTTATGAAACTGAGAGCTACTTCTTGGGTACCGATTAATATGGAGGGCTACAAGTTTGATAAACACTTCACAAATAACAAATTTGCTCAATTTACTTTTAATTATACTTTATGTTTTTGGTAATAATTAATGATATTCTTCCCTGTGAAGACACTGATCATGTTAATGATTCTCACAAAAGTTATTAACAATGATTTAACAGGGTGGGAAATAGCCTGTATTTAATGTATCAATGTGCAACACTTTATTTTTATATATCTCTGCAAATATTTACAATTTTAAATGATTACTTCTTTATTAGATGAAGCTTACTGGTAAGTGGCGCTATGGTGAGCTATTTTTAGAACAGGCCCACGGGCAACACATGTGATCCTCGTGGGCACCATGTTGGGGACCCCTGATCTAGTAGAAGAAAAACAAATAACATTTGAAAAACTGAAGTTTGGGTAACACTATAATAACTACACACTATAAGCCACTTATTAAGCATTAGCATCTAATTAATTTATTATCTGTTAAGCATTAACTCTACAATAATAAATGTTAGTAAGCAGTTTATAACTGCAGCTATAAATGCTGTATTATTGACTTACAACCACATCTATGTGCTTAATAATTCTACTTTCATACTTTGTTAATGATTTATTTTTCATTACTAAATTAAGTATTGCATTATTTACAAACCATTTGTATTTAAGAGTAGTTGTGTCACGGGTAGAAGAAGGAGTGAACTCAAGTGCAGAACACAAAGTGTTTATTAAGGAGAAAGTCTTTGCAAAGGAACAAAAAACCCAATCGGGTGAGTGCCGGGGAAGTGCCGTGGAAAACAGTCCAGAAACAACGGTAGACTCGTTCACTGGCAGCCCTGAACACAAATATGGGGTGAGTAACAGACCGTTATACACACACACCAACGACAACAGACTGACAAACATGAAGGGAAATGACGTGCTATAAATAGGAACAAAGGGATGAGAAACAGGTGGAGCGGATCACTCCGATGACTTGTGAATACTAGAAAAGCAGGTGACTGAAGGTAATCTGTAACATTGAACTTGAGAGAGTGAGAACACAAGGTACGGTGACAGTACCTTCTCCCTCAAGAACGCCTCCTGGCGTTCCCTGAAGACTCACCATGGGTCTGATGAAACTGATCAATGAGAGAGCGGTCCAGAATGTCCCGAGCTGGGATCCAACACCTTTTCTCCGGGCCATACCCCTTCCAGTCTACCAGATATTGATATCCTCTGCCCCTCCTCCTCAGGTCCAGCAGCTGGCGCACTGTATAAGTAAGTGTACCCTCAACTAGTCTGGGAGGTGGAGGAGCAGAGGTTAAAGGCTGTAGGGGGAGCGAAAAACGGGCTTAATTTTAGACACATGGAAAACCGGGTGAATGTTTTTAAACCGAGGGCTTAATTTGAGTCGAACTGACACTGGACTGAGGACCTTGATGATGGTGAAAGGTCCAATGAATTTAGGTCCCAATTTACGTGAGGGAAGTCTGAGTGGAATATCCTTAGAGGACAACCAGACTTTCTGACCACACACGTAAAGAGGGGGTACGGAATGGTGGCGATCCGCAGATGCCTTGTTTCTGTCGCCAGTCCGAATAAGGGCTTTCCTGGCAAGCCTCCATGTTTGGAGACATCTCTGAATGAATGCCTGGGCAGAGTGAACAATGGCATCTGGTTCTTGAGAAGGGAATAGAGGGGGTTGGTAGCCTAAGCAGCACTGGAAGGGAGACAAATCCGTAGACGAGACCGGGAGGGAGTTATGCGCATATTCGACCATGGTTAATCTGGAAGACCAAGACGACGGTTCCTCGGACGCAACACAACGCAGGACCCTCTCCAGTTCCTGATTAGCTCGCTCGGCCTGGCCGTTAGTCTGTGGGTGGTACCCTGAAGAAAGGCTAGCGTTTGCCCCTAGCTGTCGGCAGAATTCTGCCCAAAATTTTGACACAAATTGGGGACCCCTGTCTGAAACCACGTCAACCGGGAGGCCATGAATACGGAAGACGTGGTCCAAAACAATGGCTGCTGTCTCCCTCGCTGAAGGTAATTTGGGGAGGGATATAAAGTGTGCCGCCTTCGAGAATCTGTCCACCACAGTGAGGACTACTGAATTGCCACTGGATGGGGGTAACCCAGTGACAAAGTCCATCGCTATGTGTGACCAGGGTCGCGAAGGGACGGGCAGTGGCCTGAGTAGCCCTGCTAGTGGTCGATTCGAGCCTTTAGCTACTGCACAGACCGGACAAGCCAATACAAACCGACGAGTGTCCCGCGCCATCGATGGCCACCAGAACCGTTGCTTAATTAACCCCGTGGTGCGATCTGCTCCTGGCTGGCAGGCTAGCTTCGACGAGTGACCCCACTGTAAAACCTTGGTCCGGACCGACTCAGGCACGTATAGCAGATTACTGGGACATTTGGTGGGCGTGGCGATCGTACGAAGAGCCTTACGGACCACAGACTCTACCCCCCAAGTTACCCCTGCAACCACACGTTCAGGTGGCAGGACAGCAACTGGAAGGGTGGGTCTGGCCTCACCCTCACCTAGACGTGATAGGGCGTCGGCTTTTCCATTCTTAGACCCCGGGCGATAAGAAATATGAAAATCAAACCGGCCAAAGAATAGTGCCCAACGAGCCTGACGAGAATTGAGACGTTTGGCTGATCTAATGTATTCTAGATTTTTATGGTCGGTCCAGAGCACAAAAGGAACCCCCGATCCTTCTAGCCAGTGACGCCACTCACCCAATGCCAACCTGACAGCCAATAACTCCCTGTTCCCGATGTCGTAATTTCGTTCCGAAGGTGTTAATCGATGAAAAAAGAAAGCGCAGGGGTGTATTCTGCCGTCCGACGAGGACCGTTGGGATAAAATAGCTCCCACACCTACTTCTGACGCATCCACCTCCACCACAAACTGACGAGATGGGTCTGGATTACTTAAAATAGGTGCAGAAATGTAACATCTCTTTAATTTAGGCTGTCTGAGCCTGGGGTGACCACTCAAATCGCTTGTGGATGGAGGTAAGATTAGTCAGAGGCAGAGCAACCTGACTAAAATTGCGAATGAACCGCCTGTAAAAATTGGCAAACCCCAGAAATCGCTGGACCGCTTTGCGACTGTCTGGGGTGGGCCAATCCTCAACTGCTTTTACTTTGGCAGGATCCATTCGCACTCCCGCGGGCGACAGAACAAACCCCAAGAACGACACCGACTGTGTATGGAAGTCACACTTCTCCACCTTGGCGAAGAGACGATTCTCCAGCAGCCACTGAAGCACCCGCCTGACGTGAAGGACATGTTCCCGTTCATTCTGGGAAAAAAATCTGAATATCATCAAGGTAAACGAACACAAAACGATTTACCATGTCCCTGAGCACATCATTGACGAGTGCTTGGAAAACCGCCTGTGAATTGGAGAGCCCAAAGGGCATAACGAGATATTCAAAATGACCAGTAGGGGTGTTAAAGGCGGTCTTCTATTCGTCCCCCTGCCTAATCCAAACTAGGTGGTAGGCATTGCGGATGTCTAATTTTGTGAAGATGGTTGCTCCCTGCAGGAGTTCGAAGGCCGATGACATCAGTGGCAAAGGATAACGATTCTTTACAGTGATGTCATTCAGCCCCCGATAATCTATGCAGGGACGCAAGGAACCATCCTTCTTCTCCACAAAAAAACCCCCGCCCCAGCTGGAGAGGAACAGGGACGTATAATACCTGCTGCTAGAGAATCATGGATGTACTTCTCCATGGCCTCCCTCTCAGGTTTAGACAGAGAATATAAACGCCCCCTAGGTGGAGAAGTGCCAGGTAACAGATCAATAGCACAGTCGTACGGGCGGTGCGGAGGGAAAGATAAAGCCCGGGACTTACTGAACACAGCTCTCAGATCATGGTAAACGACAGGTACGCCAGTTAGGTTCACTTCCTCCTGCAACATAGAAAGAGAAGAAAGGGGAGAACAAGCAGAGCCAAGACAATGAGACAAACAATAGGAACTCCAAGAGGATATGGAGCTAAGAGTCCAATCAATCTGTGGATTGTGCTTAAGTAGCCATGTGTGACCCAAAACAAGGGGAGCAGTGGGAGAGTGAATGAGGAGAAACTGTAACTGCTCCACGTGATTGCCTGAAAGTGTAAGAGTGCAGAGTTATAAATTCATGCTTCTTAATGTAAGAATGTTCAGTGTCCTTGTTTCTCTTTTTGCCTGTCTTTTAAAAAATTGTTTTCAGGAGACACACAAAAACCAGGTCATAGGTCATGGAGATCTCTCTCTCCCTCTGTCCCTCTGAACAAAGTATTTATGCAGAGGAGAAGAAAATCACCTGTTCTAGTTGTCCAAATGTGGCGGTGGGATAAGAAATTTAATTAAACAACTTAAACGACTACATCACCCGGTTATGCCGGGAATAATAATAATTATTATTATTATATTTAACAGGTTCGTAGCCAAAGTAGGGTGAGCATGGAGATGTAAAATCAGAAAAAAAGCACTTTATTGAAATACAAAAGTTAAAAGCATAAAAAACATCTTTTTAACATGAGCCTATTACAAAAACAAAAAAAAAGACAACAATTATCCAAAACAATAGAGCGGGGTACCAGCGGAAGTTTGCAAGTGTCCACAACACCAAAGATTACAAACACACACACACACACACACACACAGCCCCTATGAAAACACAGCAAACTTATTTTACACAGCAAGATCTGATTAGCACAGCACTCGGTGTATATACACACACACACACACACTAATACAATGCACCCAAGCTGGGTCTCCCCCACCCCCTATAACCAAATAGGTTTCAAAGAAAATACACAGAAGACAGTTACAAAACAAAGAGAAACTATTAAAGAAAAATATGAAAATCACAACCAAAAAGTAACAATTTAGAATAGACCTGAACAGAAAGCGAAAATTAGCAAAAATCACTCGAGTGCATAACAAAAACAAAAATAAAAAATCACAATACAAATATAACAATTCAAACGAAAACTATAAAAATCATAATATACAAAAGAAACAAAAACCACAAAATAAAGCTCCGGCAAAACAGCAGCGCTGCCACCGCAGTTGTCAGACTTGGTCACCAGTCATTATAGAAACCCTTGTGCACACAGTCGCCTGTTTTCACAAAGCCACGATTTACAATAAAAAAACTCAATCAAAACAAACAAATGCTCTGCCATACATACCGTACAGATGTTAGAACATGGCCTCACTCTGCAAACATCGAAAGTTATTGGTAACCACTAAATCGAACGCCACCAACACACAAAGCACACATCAAAGCGCCGGGAACCAGAGCAGGCAGAAAGCATGCCGAACGAACAGCGTCTGGTGCAGAGCAGCTGAGGACCAAACCAGTCAATCCTGGCAACACTTATGGTACAGTTACTACCCAAATATACTGAAGTGTACACAAATCGTTACTTTCAACCAGAAGGGTTTACCCATCAGAAAAAAAGACGGCAACACCGATGACACATACCGAGTTACCAAACGTGCTCAACTTTTATACGTCCTTAACGGGATCTGATAGGTTCGATGACTTAGCATGACCCAGCCAATAGAAACTACAGTAATAGTCAACTCGGATCTCATAGGCTCAACAAGTTAGTGTTATACCAGCCAATAGCCATAAAGGGATATTCCACCCTGCTACACTGATATTGTCTACAATAATTTACCTGTTTTAATTGATCTGTTTTGATTGTAATTCTTATTAAAGTAAATCCTTTTGTATGGAGATAGACACTGTGTGTAGTCAGGATATTGTAGCAGAATGTTGATGGAAACAGTTTTGAACCAGTTTGATAACACAGCTGAGCGTACAAGAAACATCCTTGAGTTTTTAACACAGATGGTCTCTTGTGTCTATTGTGAACCTGGTTTAGCTTTTCACGGGTCGGATATCAGCTCCTAATAACTTAGGGTCGACCTAACCCCCAGGAACCATGTCGCCATCCATATCTGGAGTTCGATACAATTCTTTCTTAACGCCTGCATTGAGGCCATCCATATCTGGAGTTAGATACAATACTTCATAGACGCACACAATTAATTTATTTATTTTTTATTTTTTGATGCAACCAATGAGAAATGTTTACATGGATCCCACCTTTTCTGGATTTGTGTAGAGAATAATTATTGCATTGTTGTACTGTAAGTCAAAGTGGCCTAGGAACTCATTGTGAGTGTTGAAGCTGGCTTCTGCTGTTGAAACTGCAAACTATCTTCAGTAAACTTATTTGAATCTCTGACTCTGGCTCTTCTTCATCTGACAGACTGGTCATTCTTTGGGTTAAACTGTATACCATCCCTACCGTAGTAAACTAGAACTTAAAAGTAAATAATCTTTACTAATAAAAGATGCAACACAGGACAACTGAATGGGCTTTCTAAACTTGAGGCCCTGGTATTATGCAAACTAACTGTCCTGGAGCTCCACCTTATTTGATGTGCGGTGTTTTTCCAGTGATTTGTTTCTCATTCAGGGAGTCAAGACAGAGAACATCATCCAAAACAACACTAGCTACATGAATACACTTGAGAGTTTGGAGAGTGAGAGAAATGTGACACATTTACAACCCCACCAACATCCCAGTGTAGGAGTGTTGTAAAACAGTATACCGTCGCTCAGCCTATTTAAACATTATTCAGACATGAAAAATCCTGTGCACATGAGAAAATGTTGTGCTGCATTCATGTCATGTGTGCAACTTTTTGTCCATGTGTTTCTTAAGCTGCGCCGATTGAGACACTGTAGACACTGATCAGCTCTGTATGGTCTCTCTCCAGTGTGAATCCTCTTCTGTTTTCAGATGTGTTAACCGATTAAACCTCTTGTCACAGTGTAAATTGTCTGGTGCAGTTTAAATTTTGGAGCTGTAACAAAAGTCTTTTCACACTCAAACACATCCACTTTCACACCAGTGTGGATCTTTATGTGTTTATTAAGGTTTGCTGATCGGTTGAAACTCTTTTCACACTGAGTGCATGTGAATGGTTTCTGTCCAGAGTGGGTCTTCATGTGTTTATTAAGGTCTGAGGAGCTGCTGAAACTCTTCCCACACCGAAGCTGCGGTCACACTAGAGTTTAAGCATGCAAAATTCTGTTGTTTGGTTTCTCTCCAGTGTGGATCCTCATGTGTTTACTAAGGTGTGATGAGCAGTAAAAATTCTTGCCACACTGAGTGCATGTGAATGGTTTCTCTCCAGTGTGGTACCTCATGTGTTTATTAAGGTGTGATGATTGGCTGAAACTCTTCCCACACTGAGAGCATGTGAATGGTTTCTATCCAGTGTGGATCGTCATGTGTTTATTAAGGTTTGATGATATGCTGAAACTCTTACCACACTGAGTGCATGTGAATGGTTTCTCTCCAGTATGTATCCTCACGTGTAGATTAAGGGATGATGATCGGCTGAAACTCTTCCCACACTGAGTGCATCTGAATGGTTTCTCTCCAGTGTGGATCCTCATGTGTAGATTAAGGCATGATGATTGGTTGAAACTCTTCCCACACTGAGTGCATGTGAATGGTTTCTCTCCAGTGTGGATCATCATGTGAATCTTAAGTTTGCATTTGCTTGCCGAACTCTTTCCACACTGAGTGCAGGTGAATCGATTCTTGTCTCTCCTTTTTAAAATACCATCAGTGTGTAAATGAGTTTTTTCCTCAATTTTGACATGATGTTCCTCCTCTTTACTTTCCTCATTCTCTTCAATTAGGTCTGAAATAAATAAAACATTAGTTTTCATTAAGTCTTTAAAACTCTTCATCAAAAGCTGAAAAGTGAAAAGACACTGGAAACATTGGCTACACACACTGTAATTTTGATGCATGGCAAATTAAAATAAACCAGATCATATTTTGTTTGGTCCATTAACGTGTACACATTTAAGCAGATTCAATTCATCTATATTTATCTAGTGCTTTTACAATGTAAATTGTGTCAAAGCCGCTTAACATAGAAGTTATAGTAAATTGAAACTGTCAGTCCAGTTTTCAGAGTTTCTTACATAATTGATCATAAGTCATATTGGTCATATTGATAAGACAGATTTGAAAGCTGTAAATGGCCTGTTTTTATTCGTATTTATTCATAATTACAACAAAATATTTTTCTAAAATGTGTAAAGCAGACCAGGGCTCAAAATGAACCTTTTTGCTTGGTAGCACCAGTGCTAATTTAAAAAATGTAGGCGCATCAACCAAAATTTAGTCGCACACACCAATTAGAAGCATCATTACTACAAGTTTAATACAAACAGATTTATATCATTTGAAATAAACACTAATCAAACTAACAAGTGACAAAATGTATGCATGCATGAGGAAAATATGTCTCATCGGAATCCCGTTATCACAAAAAAATACATTTTTATAACATAAATGAGGGACCAAAAGACACACGGACTGCTCACCAGCCCTTCACGCACTGCTTGACATGAATGAATCTGTTAACGATTGCTGTGCTGTTCTCACGGGTGCTGTCTGATACTGCACTGATGCTTTTGACATATACTGTAACTTATTATATGCATACGTCATGTGCATATAGCACATGTTCGTTGTTATTTCTAGCTCTCAAGTATATTTTGTCAATAATGGTGTAGCTTCATAGTAAAGCTGTTCAAATGGTTTTGTTTTATATGCTAGATCCCACATGGTAAGCTAGTTAAGAGTGGGAGTAGCTGGAAGTGTGTGCAAGTTTACATGCAAGGTTTTAATATTGTGTTGTTTCGTGTTTTTAAGTGTTTGTGTGATCACCTCCTTTTTTTTCTTTTTTCTCTTTTTTTTCCATTCTCCCCCACACATCCCCCTACATACAAAACCCACAGATTCCTTTTAGATGCTACTGATAAATGTTTTCGACAGCCCTCCATAAAATGGGTGGAGTAAAGACAAACTTTACCAGTTGGAATGTGTGGGGGCTAAATCACCCAGTGAAACAAAACAAGGTGTTCGCACATCTTAATAAGTAAAAATCTGATATTGTATATTCACAGGAGACACATCTGTTGAAAAAAAAGACTATTCTAAACTCAATAGAGGAGGCTATACACAAATATATTATTCTAATTTCAACAGCAAAAGTAGGGGTGTTGCTGTACTCATACATAAGAATGTACAGTTTGTTTTGGAGTCAAATGTGTTGGATAAAAATGGCAGACACATAGTAATCCAAGGTTAACTTTTTAACATGTCTGTGGTCCTGGCCAATGTGTATGCTTCTAATTGGGACAATGAAAAATCTTTCAGAGATTTATTTTCAATTTTGCCTAGTCTCGACACAATTTAATTTTAGGAGGCGATTTAAATTATGTTTTGCACCCAATTTTGGACCTTTCTAGCTCTTCGAGTAATACATTAAGTTAGCCAGCACAATGTATCAACTCCTTCCTTCAGACATATAATGTAAGTGACCCCTGGAGATTTAAATATCAATCTTCCAAGCAATTTTTCCTCTATTCACCAGTGCATCAAACCTATTCCAGGATTGACCATTTTCTCCTGGACAAGCAGTTACTTCCCTTAATGTCAGAAGCAGAGTATGGTAGTATTGTTATTTCAGACCATTGTCCAGTCTCACTAAAGCTATGTTTTCCAGGCAATGTAATCCCCCAACGTACATGGTGGTTTAACTCAAGACTCTTGGCAGACGACGATTTTGTAAAATTTATTGATGCTCAAATTGATTTCTTCCTTAAGACAAAGGAATCCCCAGAGATAAGTTATAGCATCCTATGGGATACTCAGAAACATATATACGAGGACAAATTTTAGATTAAGCTAGTGCAATTAAAATTTAAATAGTGAAAGTCAAAACGGCTTACAGAGATTATAAATAAAATTAATTAGCTACACTCAACATCACCTTCCGAAGAGCTCCATTAGAAAAGACTCCTTCTGCAAGCAGAATATGACTCCCTGACAGATGAAAATGCAGAGGATCGCCACATAAGATCACGCCAGATTCATTGTGAACATGGGAAATAAGCTGGCAGGTTATTGTGTTACCAACTAAAACAATCCTCAGCAGCTGGTTTTATAGCAGCAGTTAGGAAGGATGATGGCAGTATTATTACTGATCAACAGAGAATTAATGATCAATTAAAAAACTTCTATAAAACTCTTTACAGCTCTGAGGTTAACAAGATTGAACGTATTGAGAGCTTTTTTTATTATTTAGAATAACCATCCCTCTGTGATTTAGATTAGTTGGCATTAGAAGGAAATTTAACACCTGTAATTGAAAATGCAATCAAAAAATTGAAAACCGGAAAAGCACCAGGCCCCAATGGCTTCCCGTCCGAGTTTTATAAGAAGTTTACTGCCAAGCTAACACCCCTGTTGAGCAAGGTATTCGCTGAAGCTCTTGTTCCGGAATCACTCTTTCCTTAGATGCCCATAAGGCATTTGATAGATAAGAGTAGATCTATTTTTTTACAGCGCTTAAAAAAATTGGTTTTGATCCTAGATTCTGTTCCTTGGTTAAAATTTTATATTCCAGGCCCCAAGCATCCATTCAAACAAATAATATTATTTCTAAAGGCTTTCCACTCTCTAGAAGAACGAGACAGGGCTACCCTCTGTTCTTTGACATTGCCATCGAACCTCTTGCAACTGTATTAAGGAACTCAGATGGCTTGCAAGGAATTTTCAGAGAGGGACACAAGCATAAGTTTCTGCTATATGTGGATGATCTTCTTTTTCTGTCAAATCCAGATACATGTATTTCAAAAGCTCTTACAATAATTTCAGAATTTGGAAATGCTTCTGGAGACAAAGTCAATCTAGCAAAGAGTCTCCTTTTCCCTATCAATGATAGAGCACAGCAAATTTCCTTCCAATCCTTTCCATTTTCAGTAAGTCCTGATAAATTTGAATAGTGAGTGTGACACGCAAATATAAGGATTTGTTCAATAATAATTTTAAAACAGCATTAGTGCCCAAGGACGTTTTTAGTGCTCAAGGACACCTTACAAACAGTAGGAGAACAAGAAAAGCAACAACCTTAAGAAAGTAGAGAAAATGGGAGACTAATAATACATAAAATCAGGACAAAAGACACAAGAACAAGTAACAAGAAAGAAACTCATTCCTGTCTTTCAATGAGTGCTTATGTGCATTTAGGAGAACTAGGCAGCACACTCAGGGCTGCAAGATGGATTTAATTTAGTATTCTTATTATTAAAATATATCTGAATGAGGATCAAATGACTGAGTTGGTCTTTGAGAATGAAAATCAACCTGTTTGTTCTTGCAGATCTTCCTGTTTGACTGTGAATGTTTCTTCAATCTTCACATCTTCACTCTCCTCTTTAATAAACGCCATCTTTATAACAGTGTGGAGATTCAGTCGCTTCAGCAAGAGTTTTTCTCTGTGTTTGGACACTTTATCCTGTTTAAAATGAACAAAACAATAAAAATGTCCTGTTTCAAATAAATAAAACAATGAACAGAAACAAAATAACTTCTCTTCAACACTTGCTTCAACAGTTTCTTTATATGAGAGTCATTAACAAACAGAAATCAGATAAGTCTGATCAAGAAACAATAGCCACTGATCAGCTGATTAAAACTAGTACTCCATTTCTTATATATAGTGATGTATATTTATAATGGAATGACATTGTGCTATTCAATCAATTAAACTTTCATTAAAACACTTATTACACACTTTTACTTTATTCAAGTATCTTCTTAATTTGTTTGTTTTATTTATCTTATTGTCTGTTTATAGCACTTTTTTGCACAAGACAAATTTCCTCTCGGAACAAAAAGTTTTTCCTATCTTTATTCAAAAAATAAAACTTATTACTGTGAGTTTTAGTAAATATTACTACGTTGTATGAGGGTTAAAATAATATTGTCAACAGGTACATAATTTGGCACTGAATGAAAACACTGAGACTTTAATCAATCGCTTTATATAAGGCTAAACGCTTTAAAACAAACCTTTCTCCAGTTGAAGCACAGCGCGAGAGCGGCGCAGGCTTATGACGTCACATGTCACGCCAAAATAAAAGTCTTTTTTTTTTTTTTTAACTTTTTTGCCACTTACTCTTAGCCATGAGTCATGACTTATTATATATAGTTTTTCTCTGCGTTTGGGCATTTTATCCTGTTAAAAATTAACAAAGCAATAAAAATGTTCTGTTTAAAATAAATTAAACTATAATAGTAACAAAATAACTTCTCTTCAACAGTTTCTTTATATGAGAGTAATTAACAAAAATAAATCCAGTAAGTACGAGCAAGGAACAACAGCCACAAATGAGCTGATTAAAACTAGTACTCCATTTCTTATATACAGTTATGTATACTTAGAATGAAATGAAATTATGTTATTTAATCAATTAAACCTTCATTAAGACACTTAATACACGTACATCGTTCAATAGTTCTTTTTACTTTGAGTAAAATAGTATTATGTTGTATAAAGGGTTAAAATAATATTGTCAACAGCAGGTACATCATTGGATGAAAATCCTGAAACTTTAATCAATCGCTTTATATATATGTGTAAAAGCTTTAAAACAAACCTTTCTCCAGTAGAATAACTTTTTTTCTATTAATGCTTAAACTGACAATTCAAGCACATCATAACAAAGTCAGAAAGATCTTTAAAAAGAGCAATAATTTACATAGTCATAAGAAAAAAATATCTAAAATCACATACAAATACAAATAATACCATTAGACAGAAAGGGAAAAATATTAATAGATTTAGACTAATAATACTAATACTGAAATTACTAAATTAAACAAACAAAATTAAATGAATAAAATTACAATGACACTTAACCAAATAACCGTAAGGAAAGCAAAATTGAGCATCTTCTTTAAATACATCTGCATAATATTTCAGGAGTCTTAGATTTTTTTGTATTATTCTTAATAATATAAAGTGATTTTAGGAGGGAGTTAAATTCTATTCTAAAATAAACAAAGGATGGGTAATTATTTGTGAATCTCTGTTTGTGAATGAAAAATTTGCCATATAAGATAAAAAAAAGTATGATGCGTTCCAGATATTTAGCTTTTGGGTCTTTTAAAGTCTTTTAGATTAAAGCAATTCACAGCATTGGCAGAAGCAGATATATGAGAATTTAGAAGTGACCAAAATTGCTTGGATATTGGACAATCAAAAAACATGTAGTAGTGCAGGGGTGGCCAACCCTGTTTCTGGAGAGCCACTTCCTGCAGTTTTCAGTTGCAACCCATATCTAACACACCTGCCTGTAATTATCACGTGGTGTTCAGGTCTTAGTTTATTGCTTCAGGTGTGTTTGATATGGGTAGCAACTGAAATCTGCAGGAAGGTGGCTTTACAGGAACAGGGTTGGCCACCCCTGTAGTAGTGTTTCCTCTGCTTGTCTGCAGAAAGAACAGGAGCTGTCGATGTCCAAAAAACTGTAAATACTAGAATTTACAGGGTAGATTTTATGGAAAATTTTAAAATGCATTTCTTTTGCCTTGTTGGAAATGCAATATTACCCAGGTAAAAGCCAGGTTCTATTACAGTCTATATCCTTAACCAAAGACCTCCAGTAAAACTTTCCTCTAGACGAAATTTTCCTTTTACATTGGAAAATTTGACGCGCAAAGATATTGTTACGTTTCTTATCTAACAGACTAACACCTTCTAAAAGCAAATTTACAGTTAAATGTACAGTGACTTTTAACTAGGTGAACTAAACCGGGTGATATTGCCTTAACAATTTTATTAAATTCATTAGGAGAAGTTGGAAAACAGTGGTAGGTTATAAATGGTTCATGAAAGAATGTTCCCTGCATCATCAAACAACCAAAGGATCCATTTAATATTATTTTGAAACCAACTTTGGAAAAATAATGATTTGTTTCTGATTGTAATATCTCGGTTATTCCATAAGAATAATTTGTGGAGAGAAAAATTGTGAACATAACCAAGCTTCCAAGCAAGCAGACATTGCTGGTGGAATTTAGACAAAGCCAAAAATAGCTTGTAGGGAAGATAATTAAATTTAAAAAGAAACAAAAGACTACAGATTTTGTCAAAAAAAAAGTAGTTGGAAATAAAAAAAACAAATAGACGTTGGATTGGTTAGTCATCTCTTTATCCAATTAATTTTAAAAATGTATATGGTGTCAGAAAAATCTAATAAATTTACACCCCCTCTGCTTTACTATTAGAAAGAACTTCCTTTTTTAATTTAAGAGGTTTGTTCTTCCAGATAAATTTCAAGAAAACAGTATAAATTTCTTTGGCCACTTTGTTTTCAACAAATAAAGATAAAGTCGGAAAAAATGAGAAAGACCCTCTTCCATATAATGACAGGTCCCATTGTAGCCAGGAATTAAGAATATTTTTAGTTTTGCTGATCCTAGACAAAAAAAAAAAAATTCAAGTGCTGTCTCACTAAAAGATTTTTAATAACATAAATAAATAACCATTTCATTGTGGATTTAACAAGGATATCTTCTATATATTCCTAACTCAAATTATGAACAGGCATTATCTCACATTTGGAGATATTCAGCATAGACCAGAAACACTTGAGATATCAGAAATTAAATTTAAAGCCTTTCATACGTTTGAGTCATCTTTTAGAAATAAAGTGGTGTCATCTGCCAATTGTGAAATCTTAATCTCCCTTTCAAAAACAGAAATTTCTTTCAAATCTTGATTTTGCACAATGCTTAAGGTATAATAAAAACTAATAAAAATAAAAAAGGAAGAAATTTGTGGGTGAACTATTTAGTTCTAACTACTGATTGACTTAATGTTTAACTTTGAGCAAAAGCAGTTGTCTCAGTTCTTTAAAGGATTATTTAGTTGAAGTAATAACTGCTTACCTTGTGTTTGGTTCTGATGTACCAGTTTTGTGATTGTGAAGAACATAAACAATAAATGAGTAAACAACACATTTTAAGTCATCCTCCATTTATTTACATTTATACAAATTATATTTTTATTCAGGCACTGAGGGAAAAGTCATTTCTGGAGGAATGCCCCATACTGTTTACATAAGACAGGATGAAACATCAGAAAAACAGTCATACATACAGTGAAAGAAAACATAATTACAAAAATGTAAAGAAAAAATGTAAAGGAATTTTTTTAAATAATGTATCAATTATGCACAAAAAACATTTATACACCTAAGCTTTTAACTCTTATTGACATCTACAGCTCTTCTACACTACAAGTGAACGTTGCTTTGTTTGACAGTTACAATCCTGTGCTGTAATGTGACATCTTCACCTTCACCAGGGAGTATCATGTTTATGGCTCAGTGCTTGTTATTAAGATTTTGTGTGTTTTTTTTACTGTTTGGTACTTTAGCATCATTCTTGTTACAAAATCCATCAGACATCCTGTATCCTTCAATTTCACACAGCAGCTGTCAGTTCTCCTCCAACAGGTGGTTTATTTCTACACGCGTCCATACACAGTTTACATTCAGTTTGTCTCAGCTACCTCCTTAGTGTTGTGTGTCTTCTCATCAGTATCTCTCACCATCTTCAACCTCAAGTGTCTCCTTCTTAGCATGTTGGTCGTCCACATCTTCAGCTGACTGCAGTGTTGGTTTTCTTTCCCTCCTCTAAGTTTGTCTTGCAGAGTGTGCAGTGTCTGTCTGTGTAGTTTCTGTGTGGCCCAGATGTAGAGATGATGCTCAGTCTGGGTCAGTCTCCATCATCTCATATGCAGCTTGGCTGGCAATGACAAAGTTAGAAATATATATACAGCAAAAATATAACACAGAAAGAATAAGTAAAAAATAAATGTACTATAATGCTACATGCTTATGAAAAATATGACATATTGGAGCATAAGAAACCTGAATTGAATTTTGAACTTTTAAGCATTAACTTTGTCATCCAATATATTTATATTTTTCTACAGTGGAAAAGAACTAGGTTTTTTAACTGCAGTTTCATGAAGTTACAGTCTGCAGATTTAAAACATTTAAGGGAATGATTTCAACAAAAAGCTATATTTGTTTTCAGAAAAAGAACAGTCCAAAATGTACTTTTTGTCAGGGAGTGAGTACATCAGCAAATCTAAGTTGTAAAAAAGTATTTTACAATATTTTTCCAATCAAATACTTTACTATCTTAAATCCATACGAACTAAGTTGATTCGTAAATATTTAAATGCAGTTCTACCCCCACAACTAAAGTGTTACATTGAATTAATAAAATTATTTGAAGCTCAAGCAATGACAGTTGTAAAGTTACTTAATTTTTTTTTCGTACTTACCTTTGTGATAATGTTTAGAGCATAAACGGAGAAATTAAGATATATTTTGCGTCTCAATGCAGCTGGCCAGGACACCCGATGCGTCTGTTGTTACTGCTACAGTCCGTCAATATCCTTTCTTCCGAGCGGGAAATTTAAAATATCTGTCGTCGTGATCATTTATTACCTTTTTGATTGTGTGATTTACTGTTACAGCCCTTAACACAACAAGAACGTAACACTGTACTTACTCTGCGAAAGACGCTAAAGCCACATAACAGCTCACGTTAACTCGGATACAACACAAATGGCGGCTATGTCCCATAATGCAATTCGGTGTTTACGACGGTGACGTCACCTGACAAAGACCGATAAGCAGACAATAATATAAATAAAACAAACAAAACAATTAAGAACATACCTGAAGAAAGTTTAAGTGAAATAACAGTAAAGTGTGTTATAAGTGTTATAATGAAGGTTTAATTTATTCAATACCATAATGTCATTCTATTCTAAGTATACATCACTATAAGAAATAGATAAGAGGTAAAGTTGGTTTTATATTCACACATTCGTTCATTCAGAAGTCTCTATATTGTGTACTATGTTACTTTGAATATTCGATCAGATTTATTAGCATGCAAGTGTGACTTCTAAACAACATTAACACTGTTTATTTGACTGTGAACAATGTTGTACTTTGATAGTCATTGGCTGCTAATATGATTTCACTATTTAGAGTTTGCAAAAAATTACTTTTATGAAATTATATTATAAAGGGAAAAGTCAGAATGTGTGAATATAAAACCAACCTATCTCTATGAAATTGAGTACTAGTTTTAATCAGCTCATTTGTGGCTATTGTTTCTTGCTTGAGAAAAGTGTGTAATAAGTATTAATGAAATCTTTTACCTGATTTCTTATAGTTAATGACTCTCATATAAAGAAACTGTTGAAGCAAGTGTTGAAGAGAAGTTATTTTGTTTCTGTTCATTGTTTTCTTAATTTTAAACAGGACATTTTTATTGTTTTGTTCATTTTAAACAGAATAAAGTGTCCAAACACAGAGAAAAACTCCTGCTGAAGCGACTGATCTCCACACTGTTATAAAGATGCCGTTTATTAAAGAGGAGAGTGAAGATGTGAAGATTGAAGAAACATTCACAGTCAAACAGGAAGATCTGCAGGAACAAACAGGTTGATTTTCATTCTCAAATACCAACTCAGTCATTTGATCCTCATTCAGATATATTTTAATAATAAGAATACTAAATATAATCCATCTTGCAGCCCTGAGTGTGCTGCCTAATTCTCCTTAATTCACATAAGCACTCATTGAAAGACAGGAATGAGTTTCTTTTGTTACTTCTTCTCATGTCTTTTGTCATTATTTTATGTATTATTAGTCTCCCATTTTCTTTACCTTCTTAAGGTTATTGCTTTTCTTGTTCTCCTACTGTTTGTAAAGTGTCCTTAAGCACTGGCACTATATAAAATAAATAAAAACAATAAACAAATAAAAAAGTTTAACTGAGCTGAGGATATTTGACTTACAGTATTCCCATAGAACAGGGGTGTCCAAACTACGGCCCGTGGGCCAATATTAATAGAATCTGGCCACTATACAAAAATAAACGTAATTCAATAAATAACCACCGGGTATCGCTATTACATGCCTTAAATTAGTCATTACTTCTTGTTATGAAGTAAAACTAACCAACCAAACTGAAGGAAACATAATTGATAATCACATTTTGGCGAGCCATGGCGCACCAAGAAAAAGGAAAATCAACAGTCAGTGCAAGAAGTTTCAGTCACGTTGGGGCAAATAATTTTTCTTCACAGAGGTCAGCGGGAAATGTATCTGTTTAATTTGCCAGGAATCAGTTGCAGTAATGAAGGAATATAATATTAAAAGACATTATGAAACAAAGCATCAGGTCTTCAGCTCTTACACTGGTGCCGAATGAGATCAGAAAGTAAAACAATTAGCAGCGCCCTATCAGCTCAACAACAGCAGTTTTTTGTGCTATTAAAGTGCAAGAAAATTCTACACTGCACTGCAAAAAATGTTTTTTTATTTTTATTTATATTTTTTGTCTTGTTTCAAGTCCAAATATCTAAAAAATCTTAAATAAAGGAGAATATTCTAATTTGTTTTGAGAAATAATAAGCCAATATTAAGTGAGTTTTTCCTTAAAACAAGCTAAAATAATCTGCCAATGGGGTAAGCAAAATAATCTTGTTTTTCCTTTTGACATAAGATTATTTTGCTTACCCCATTGGCAGATTAATTTGCTTGTTTTAAGGAAAAAATTGCATATTAGGGAAAATATTAGCATTTTATTTCTCAAAACAAGACAACTTTTTTTTTTTTAGATTTTTTAGATATTTGGACTCAAAACAAGACAACAAAAAATCTAAGTAAGAAAAGCATTTTTTTGCAGTTTGGCGAGTTATGAGGTAGTTCAGCTAATCGCACAGCACAGGAAACCCTTCACTGAAGGAGAATTTATAAAGGATGAGTGTTGCAACTGTAATTTGCCCAGAGAAGATTCAAGTTTTTTAAAAACTTAAGTCTTTCTAGAAACACAGTTGGACGACCAAAATAAAATAATTTCTTAATAAAATACACGCACACATCCATCCATCCATATATATATATATATATATATATATATATATATATATATATATATATATATATATATATATATATATATATGCGTGTCTGTGTAATGTATGTAAAATTTGGCCCGGGACAACATTTGTTTTTGCATCTGGCCCTCGGCCCAAAAAGTTTGGACACCCCTGCCATAGAAGATATCTGCTATTACAGTGAGGGTGTTGGCTTAGTACTTTCCATTTGCATATGTCACGTTAATCACAATTCCCCTTTTTTCGATCAACTTTATGGGTTTAAAGTTGTTTCTAGAAGTTGTTGCTAGTTCTCACAGATAGTATTTGAGTTAGAATTACATCATTATTATAATAATTACCAGTACTATTTTATACAGGGTTTCCGCTGGGTCTTAAAATGTCGTAAATTCCAAAATCTAAATTTCAGGCTTTAAAAAGTCCTAAATTTACTGAAATATTGTGTTGTGGGTCCTAAATCTTTTTAAACAAGTCTTCATTTTCCTTTGTTCATGTTTTGCTACCCAATCTGGCCAAAACCCATACAATCACCAACAATCCATCTCAATAAAACTTTCCACTTTTTATTCAAAAAGGTCATTTTAACTCCATTTATCATAATGGTTTAATTATTTACTAATGCACTATGCACTAATTTGAAATCTGCTGAATGAAATGGACACTAAAGTAATTAATTATTATAAAACATTGTACAGTATTCTAAACTATATGATGTTCCTGTGGGACGACATGAGGGGAAAAAAAATTATAGTAGAACAATAACATTTAGCATTGCACTGACTTCAAGTGGCCAACAAACTAGTCTGAAAATGACTTTTGCTGATTAAGAAATGGATTACAGCATGCTGATGATATGCAAAAAATTGTTAACCCAGGGTCATTCTAACTCTGGGTCATTCTAAGGGTGCTTTCACACCTACACTTTTGTTTCGGAACGTATCTCGTTTGCCCAGTCAGCGCGGTTCGATTGGCATATGTAAACAGGGCAATCGCGCTCTGTTCCGCGCCAAAGTAATCGCTCTGAGATTGCTTGAATAAGGTGGTCTCGGCTCGATTGAAACGAACCCTGGAGCGGTTCGATTGCAGTGAGAAAGCGATCCGATCCGAGCGCGGTTATATGACAGTGTTTTATGGATATGTAATAGGCTTACGGTTATATGAAGAGAGAGTTATGAATAGGGCAGGAAGTTTCGCGAGTCTCCGGATGCCCGCAAATGAGTGATGATCTCCCGGTAATCTTGCGTCTCCCTCCCGGTCCTCAAATAGGCATCGTCACGCACCCTTCTCACCTCTCCTCACTGCATCTCTCCTCAGACACGTCACGCGTGCGCACCCTGTTAATCACCACCAAACCACCACCTCTCCTGACAGCTTAGCGGGACGCTGCAAAATAAACCCTGACACTGACCAAGGAGAGTTTACTCGCACGTGACTTGTTTTAGCTCTTTTAGTCCGTTTAGAAACTTTGCAGTGTGAAAGCGAACCGCTCCAAGAGCAAAGAGCAACAATGTAACATTTGTAATCTCTGTTTCGGGACAACTGAATCTATTCACAGGTGTGAAAGCACCCTAACTCTGGATAAACAGAATCCTGACCACCATATAACAGGAAGAAAAAGAAATCGTCTTTCTCGCCTCATTATGGATTTAGTTTCATCGGCTAGACACCGGCCTCACAGCTCCGTGGTTGTCAGTACTGTCACTTATTGTTCTGCGATCGGTAAATGTAGCTTGTGTGAACGCTACTTGACTAAAATAATAGCTTTGCTACACAAAAGCTATTTAATTTAAAAAGTAGTGACACTACCACCACACTACTGAGAAATGTAGATAAGCTAGTAGCGTTACTACTTGCAGTGACGTTACTGCCCAACACTGTGTGGTGGCAATATTTCTAATGTAGAAATGTGTTCATTACTGATAGCCAAAGCTGTTTCAGTAACCAAAGAGGTCTCCAGTGTACAGAACTGCACAATAGGTGATTGGTGCTGATGAGCAGTACTACACACGGTGTGTTTGGCACCCCTCATATAGTAATCCAGGGCCGTAACACCCATCGGTACCACGGGTACTCTGATTAGGTTTTTCATATAAATACTTGTGCTTGACACATTTGTTTCAGATTGTTATTTGCCTATTACAGTCTAAATGATGTAAATTCTAGTACATAATTTTTTAACTGTACCTTTAGAACCTTATAACAGCAATAAAAGCAGCATCGAAGCAGTCTCCTTTTAGTCATTCCACCTCTTCACGGAGACTGTCAGACTGATCTGGTGTATTAAAAAACTATTGTGGGTTCTGGAACTGAACAATAATGGTGTTCATGATGCTGGACATTCACTGGCACTAGATCCTCATCAATTTAAGAGTAAATCTCCCTTCTTTGCCATCCTCTGATGCGTTTAGGTTTCGCCGCAAAATTAAATTTTTGCTGTAGAACGCGCAATGCGGACATAAAGAACCTGACTGATATTCTACCGGAACCATGTCAGCAGAGTTCATGCATATCCATAAACTATAACTTCTATGTTAAACGGTTTTGAAACAATTTACATTGTAAAAGCACTAGATAAATAAAGATTAATTAAATTGAATCTGCTTAAATGTGGACACGTTAATGGACCAAACACAATATGATTTGATTTATTTTACATTTACTGTGCATCAAAATTTCAGTGTGTGTAGCCAATGTTTCCAGTGTCTTTTCACTTTTCAGCTTTTGATGAGAGTTTTTAAGACTTGATAACAACTAGTGTTTTTTTTCAGACCTAATTGAAGAGAATGAGGAGAGTAAAGAGGAGGAACATCATGTCAAAATTGAGGAAAAAACTCATTTACAGACTGATGGTATTTTGAAAAGGAGAGACAAGAATCATTTCACCTGCACTCAGTGTGGAAAGAGTTTTGGAAGAAAACACAATCTTAAGATTCACATGAGGATCCACACTGGAGAGAAACCATTCACATGCACTCAGTGTGGGAAGAGTTTCAACCAATCATCAAACCTTTATAATCACATGATGATCCACACTGGAGAGAAACCATTCAAATGCACTCAATGTGGGAAAAGTTTTAACCGCTCATCAGACCTTCATCAACATATGAGGATTCACACTGGAGAGAAACCATACACATGCACTCAGTGTGGGAAGAGTTTTTACTGCTCATCACACCTTCATCAACACATGAGGATCCACACTGGAGAGAAACCATTCACATGCACTCAGTGTGGGAAGAGTTTCAGCCAATCATCACACTTTAAGCAACACATGAGGATCCACACTGAAGAGAAACCATTCACATGCACTCAGTGTGGGAAGAGTTTCAGCCAATAATCAAACCTTAATCGACACATGAGGATACACACTGGAGAGAAACCATTCACATGCACTCAGTGTGGGAAGAGTTTCAGCCAGTCATCACACCTTAATCAACACATCATGAGCCACACTGGAGAGAAACCATTCATGTCTAATCATCTTGTTTAATCCCGCCCCTTTTCGCAGTGCCGTACAACAGAATTTCGCATACTCAATAGTGATGGGAAGTTCGAATCATTTTACTGACTCGGATCTTTGAGTCTCGTTCATCGAGATGAACAAATCTTTTTTCGAGTCATTTCGTTCATTTGGTTCAATTTGCCAAAATATTATTAAAATGTTACGAATTGCTTCCAAACACATCTACAACTAGCCCAGAAGGTTCATCACACGACAAATAAGTCATAAATAAATTATAAGAAGAAGAAAATAATAATTCAATGTTTACCTGCTCTTTTGTCTATAGGCATTGTTGTCTGTTTGCTCAGCTCACCTCTTCATGTCTTCAAATGTCAGTGGTGCGTTCAGGTTACACTGACAGTCACATATAATCTTAACCAATGTAAACAGTCTGAGCCGATAGGAGCCATGATAATTAGTTCACCTTTCGAGTCTTCTGGTTGTTGAGTCGTTCGTTCATCACGTGACAGAATAACTCAAACCGGAGGACTCGAGAGTTGAATAGATCAATTCTTTTTTTTTTTTTTGGCTCTAAACGCATATGATTGGCCCGTGATGAACGAATGATTCAAACCCGAGGACTCGAGAGGTTAACAGATCAATTCTTTTTCTGGCTCTAAATGCATATGATTGGCATATAAATGCATATGTTAGGCTGTAGTCTTTCATGTGGTGAACGAACGACTCGATAGAGGACTCGAAAAATGAACTAATCTTGTCTCGCACTACACATCGTGCACATGAGAGAATTAATAAATCTTTTAGTTCATCCGAGTCATTCATTCATTTTGTCACATAACATGAAAGAAAGCATAAGAGATGAGTTATTTAATAAATCAAATAGTCTTTGTGAATAGTTTTGTAACATGATGCTGCCAGCATTAGACACTTAAACACTGTTTATGTGTTGTTTATTGTTTTATTATTATTATTATTATTTTACCAGAAAAGCTTTTATAACAAATCCGATTACTTTATAAATCACGACAATAAAATAAGCAAAAGAAAAACAAAATAGTGCACATCAAGCTAGGCTTTTTAATAAATAAAAACAAGTAAGCTTTAAATTAAATAACACGTTTGTGCCATTAAAGCTTTATATCAAATATGACAACTCTTCCCAGTAGATGTTTTTATGAGCAATAACATAAAAAGATGTTTTAACAGCAATTTAAGTGAAAGATATTATAAATAAAAAACAAAAGCCACAGAGCCTAATGAGCTTAACAACTTGGCTTGAGAATACAACAGTGCATTTTTAAAAAAAAATTAAAATTAAATAAGCTTTAAAACAACACTGTGTGGCTTTACTTGTTGGACTTGGCTTAAGGTTTGTTAGCATTTAAAAACACAAGCTCTGAACCTTTGATAGGCTGAGTCTGTTTCTTCTTTTGTCATTAGTTGTTGGTCGCAGGATAAAAGATGCTAAATGAGTAAATGTAAATGCAAACTTTATACAAATATTAGACCAATATATAAAGTCTGCATAGAAAAACATTATTAAACAAAAAATGGAGTATAAATGAACAAATTACAAATCACTTGTAATTGTAGAATTTAATTAATCTATTGCCTAGCTTAGTGTTTGTTTTCTGATAGCAAGCCAGCAAATAGACAAATCAATATATATATATATATATATATATATATATATATATATATATATATATATATATATATATATATATATATATATATATATATATATACTAGATATAAACCACATATCCAGTAGAAAAAAAGTAACAATAACTTAGTGACCATAGGACAGAACTTTTTTTAATTTTTTAGAAAATGCTTTTTAGGTACACATTGTTTGATGATTTTATAAAAAATTTAAAATATAATCATATGATGCAACAAAAATTCAGTTTTACATAAATATTATTGACTGAGGTTCTCGTTGCAGAGTACAGGGGAACTACAGTTTAAGAATAGAAATGCACATAATAGTGTAAGGATGGCTATATCTCTCCATAATATTCAAATCTGCAAACTGTTATGGAACTCCACACGAGACAAGACCGTGAGAATAGTAAGGCACTAAAACAATAAACTTTCCAATGTGAGAAGAAGATCAGCTAGAAAACCAGTTGTTCAGTTTGTCTCGATCATGCATCCTGAGTCGCCCTCTTTGCCCTGGACTTTACCTTCTCCACCAGAGCAGCTCACTCACATTCAACACAGAATGTTTAAGTTTTTAATATGGTGTATCTTGTGGCTTTATATTCATGTTTGGTGTGATTTGAAATGTCTCTGTGTGATTGGTAAAGTGGTCTTAATTTCACTGTAATATTTTACAATCTCCCTTATTTCAGTTAATTTGGGTTTTGACTTTAAAAAGATCTTTGCCAGATGCTTCACTCCAGGAAAAATGGTCTTCGCATCAACTCATGACCAGGCAAGAGTCTTAGTGAAGCTTTTATTGTCTTGATTTTAAGATGATTTGAGTATTTAGGCAAAGGGTGCAGAAGTGTCCATGTGATCCTGTAGACAGGATACCCCATTGCAGGTTGTGAGTCTCAGAGCTCTGCATCAGGACTTATATGCTGCAATGTGTTTCTACAAGGTCAGGTATTCCTCTTTAACTCTTAAATGTATCTTTGAGTAATTGATGTTGTACAATCTTGATTGGCTTATTTTGTTTAATTATGTGAACTGGAATGGAAAATCTTTTCCTGACAAATAAATGTAAAATTCTTGTTTAATTCTAATATATCCTGAAATCATTTAAATCCAGTAGGCTGATGTTTCCGCAGCCTACAACCAGGATTAGTCATACATTCAGGCGCAATGGATGGAGCATGGGCACAGCATTAGAGACCTGTTGATTTCTGACAATCACTGATGATATCATCTAGGGGCTAAATCAAACTTTCTTTAAGTATGAGCAAGCATGGGGCGGCCTTCTATTACTTGAAGGAAATTAGCATATCTGCTAAGAATCGGAACTGGAGAAGATGTGTCCGTGAGCAGATGAAACTGGCCAGCATACTGACTCTAAGCGACTTTGAGTAAACAATTAAACATTAATTGAATATAAGGATTTATTAGGTTAATCAATCTAAATTAGACCTAATCACAACCTATAAGGTAATCAGCTTGAATTAGATGAATCTAAATCTAAAACTATTATAAATTGGAGTCAGATTAAAATTTAGAGCTAGAAACAAATTAAAATAAATTATAAAGAACAAAAATATTTCTTTTCACATGTGCTAAAAGGTTTACACGCATTTAACCTTCACCCATGCTGTTAGCTCTGTCATGGGACTAATAGATGGACTCTTACATGTGTGTGTATTTATATAGTTTATAACCATAATAGTTCTACAGTTTCTTCTATTTCACTTGTTGGTTTCTATTTTATTGCATATTTTATTTAAATAGTGTATTTATTTTGTTAAAGAGCCCATATTATGGGTTTTTGAAAATGCCCTTCCATGTAGTGTGTAACAGCTCTAAGTGAAGTGAAATATCCAGCTAAGGCTTAAATCTGTAAGTGTACAGTGTTTAAAACTGTTGATTCATCTATAAAAGAGTCGACTAATAGTGCTTCAAATGAGTCGTCTTGATAACGAGTCATTAGATGTTTCATGATGTTGTATCTACGAAACACAAGTAGTTGCGTGCGCAAACCCGGGAGATTTGAAACCTGCGGCCTCGCCCACTAACACAGAAAAAAAGCCACACACACACACGCACGCGCCGGTCGAATGTGACGTCACACTGTGCAGATGGATATTATTGAGTCTCTACCCAAAGATGAAACCTCAGCATTAGCCCAGCCTTGAGCAGTTTAAGTGCTTCTGGAAACTTCATGCTTTAGACTGGGTGTATATTACATGCTTAATATTCAATTTTTAGACTGTATGTGTGTGTGTGTGTGTGTGTGTGTGTGTGTGTGTGTGTGTGTGTGTAGGCCTATTATTATTTAAAATAAAATTTTTAAATAAAATTGATTATATTATGTACAAAATATTATTCTTTATAATTATATCCAGTTCCCCTAAAAATTTGCTTAAATACCATATACATTTATTAAATAAATAAAACCAAGAAGTAAATAACTGTTTGGTCTGACAAGTTTTCAGGACATATCAAATTTCAGCACAACACTAACTAACTAGTCTCACTCACACACACACACTTGTACACACTCTCACTAACACACTCACTCTTGTACATGCTCTCTCTCACACACACCTACATTCTATCTCAATTCAATTCAGAAATACTTTTTTTAGCATGACTGTAAATGATACAATGTTGCCAACACAAACACATAGACATCTCACAGACACATGTACATGCTCTCACTCACAAAGATAAGCCCTACCTCTCACACACACACTTCTACATGCTTTCTCATAAACATGTACTGGCTCTCTCTCTCTTACACACACTACTACATGCTGTCTTTCACTCACTCACACACACACACACACACACACACACACACACACACACACACACACACACACAAACAAATGTGCATTTGATACTTATTTATATAATTTTATGTGCTCATTAGGCTTACGATAGGTGGTTGCATTGTAATTATTTGGTCATAAAGGTATTAATTGTTTTAAATAGTTTTTCAGCTAATAATGTTTGTGATGTCATACATGCTACAAAAGGCTTTTGAAGCTGACAAGACGTGGAGCAACCATGACCAGAGCGTTCCAAAGAGAAGGTGTCTCTCAAAATGCAGTGGCCCAGCTCGCTGCAATTGCAGAGCTGTACTTTGCTAACAGGGAGCAATTTAACAGAATCAGCTTCACACCAGGAAAATGAACAGAGTTCGCTCAAAAGTGTAGAGAGCTCATTTTTGGAGATTTTTGCATAAAGGTTGTATCAATGAAAAGGAAGGGTTCTTTTGTATCTTTCTTTGTTCACTAATGCTCCGGTTTACTGTTGGTAAAATGTAGAAGCAAAAACCTACAGCACAATAAGCTGAGCCTATAATGCCAAAAAATATATATATATATTGAAATCAGATGCAAAAGCCTTTAAATTCCGACTAAATTCATTAATTTTCTTTTCAGCTTAGTCCCTTTATTAGTCTGGAATTGCTACAATGGAATAACCCAAGAGCTTATCCAGCACCATCCATGTTTTACACAACAGATGCCCTTCCAGCTGCAATGCATCACTGGGAAACATCCAAACACACACACACATATATATATATATATATATATATATATATATATATATATATATATATATATTTGAGCCTTCTCAATTTACCTTTACCACATGTCTTTGGATTTGTGGAGGAAACCAGAGCACCCGGAGGACACCCACACAAACACAGGAAGAACATGCAAACTCCACACAGAAATGCCACCTTACCTAGCTGAGGCTCGAACCAGCGACTTTCTTACTTTGAGGCGAACGTTCTACCCTCAGCGCCACCACATTGCCTGCTATTTAAATTGTTATTCTAAAATTAGTTTTTTTTCAGTCTACTGTTTGAAAGATAATGAAAAAAATATTTGCCACAAAAATAGTTAAATTGCAGAGCTGAGACTTAAAAATATATAAATTTTAGAAAAAAATGTATATGGTGGCTGCATGGTGGTGCAGTGGGTAGCATGTTCGCCTCACAGCAAGAAGGTCACTAGTTCGAGCCTAAGCTGGGTCAGTTGGAGTTTCTGTGTGGAGTTTGCATGTTCTCCCCATGTTTGTGTGGGTTTCCTCTGGGTGCTCTGGTTTCCCCGACAGGTCCAAAAACGTGGTGCAGGGGAATTGGGTAGGCTAATTTGTATGAGTGTGTGAATGAGTGTATATGGTTGTTTTCCAGTAATATGTTGCAGCTGGAAGGGCATCCGCTGCATAAAAACATATGCTGAATAAGTTGGTAGTTCATTCCACTTCGGCAACCCCTGATTAATAAAGGGACTAAACTTTAAAAAATGAATGAATGAATGTTATATGGCAATTAAAGGTTTTGCATCTGAACTCTTCAAATGTAACAATTGTTTTTAGTTGTCCTGAAGTAAATGTTTTCCTCGGCTTAATTATCTGGGCTGTTTATTTTGTTTTTTGACAGCAATACATTAAAAGCAGTTGGATGAACTAATGACTCTGGTATTTATTTTATGTTCTTGTATGTGTGGTGCTGTTGTGTCTGTCTTCAAATATTTGCATCAGTGTTGCTACTACCTGTAAGTTGACTATCTGCTGAACATTTACAGAATAGTAACCATGCTGTCTGTGATGTTGGCTCCTTACAGTCATTCACCAGCATTTCTTAATTTTTCACTTTATATTGATGGGCCTAGTGTGACAACAGATGAGCAGATAAATGTAACTTAAACTACACTAACTGTCTACTGAAAGTTGGGTTAAATGCAACGAATAGTTAGTTGAAGACTTTTGCAAATGCATGTATGAAATTTTTACCTAACCCTAACTTTATATTTGTTTAAAGTTCATTTTAAATTATGTTGTGTTGCTAATAGGCATCTGAATGTTTACTGAAAGTCTATTGATAAACTGATTAACAACTACATGCAGACAATGACAACAAAAAAATCTTGATGGTAAATGTTCTGAAAACTTGTTTAAGATTTGTTGCATATCTACTAATACACTGTAATACACTACAACCTAATTTGGTAGCATGTAACTTATTAAAAGTTTAATAAATGTTGAGGATTTGTTGCATATCTACTGATAGATTGTTGACCATCTAGAACTTATTTTGGTAACACAACTTACTAAAAGTTTAATAAATGTTTAGGTGTTGTAAAAATTGTAATGATTGCCTAGAAACATTTAAAAGACAATCTAAAGATACTACCCAGATGAGAGTAAACAGATAAGAACTTGAAAAGTAACTTATGGTCAACAGACTATCTAAAGGGGGACCATCAAAATAAAGTGTTACCATTAAGGGAAGATTGTATCCAGGCACAAACATAGAAGATGGAACAAGGTTTGTAAAAAACAGATTTCCAGAAGAGATGGTCTCCTTACCATACAGCACCAAAATCGAGACGGCGGAAGGGCCACAGCACTTTAGAGTCATGCACACCAATCAGGTAAAAACCTGTCGACTATGCATGAGCTCAGACCATGTGATGAAGGAATGCCCAGAATTCAGGTGCTTCAAATGTGACGAAAGGGGACATTTCGCAAGGACCTGTACAGCTGTGTTGGGCCCGGATTGTAAATTGGCCCTAATACCTGCAGGGAGCTTGTCACGCTGAGTTGGCTTTGTCCCCTTGATTGACAAACGCGTACACCTTGTTTTATCCTTGCAGGCCTAACTTCGCTGGCATAAGCGCTTGTGGGGTTTCTGTAGTGTAGTGGTCATCACGTTCGCCTAACACGCGAAAGGTCCTCGGTTCGAAACCGAGCAGAAACAATGCTCTTCTTTTGGCGAGAAAGTTGGGTTAAATGCAACGAATAGTTAGTTGAAGACTTTTGCAAATGCATGTATGAAATTTTTACCTAACCCTAACTTTATATTTGTTTAAAGTTCATTTTAAATTATGTTGTGTTGCTAATAGGCATCTGAATGTTTACTGAAAGTCTATTGATAAACTGATTAACAACTACATGCAGACAATGACAACAAAAAAATCTTGATGGTAAATGTTCTGAAAACTTGTTTAAGATTTGTTGCATATCTACTAATACACTGTAATACACTACAACCTAATTTGGTAGCATGTAACTTATTAAAAGTTTAATAAATGTTGAGGATTTGTTGCATATCTACTGATAGATTGTTGACCATCTAGAACTTATTTTGGTAACACAACTTACTAAAAGTTTAATAAATGTTTAGGTGTTGTAAAAATTTTAATGATTGCCTAGAAACATTTAAAAGACAATCTAAAGATACTACCCAGATGAGAGTAAACAGATAAGAACTTGAAAAGTAACTTATGGTCAACAGACTATCTAAAGGGGGACCATCAAAATAAAGTGTTACCATTAAGAGAAGATTGTATCCAGGCACAAACATAGAAGATGGAACAAGGTTTGTAAAAAACAGATTTCCAGAAGAGATGGTCTCCTTACCATACAGCACCAAAATCGAGACGGCGGAAGGGCCACAGCACTTTAGAGTCATGCACACCAATCAGGTAAAAACCTGTCGACTATGCATGAGCTCAGACCATGTGATGAAGGAATGCCCAGAATTCAGGTGCTTCAAATGTGACGAAAGGGGACATTTCGCAAGGACCTGTACAGCTGTGTTGGGCCCGGATTGTAAATTGGCCATAATACCTGCAGGGAGCTTGTCACGCTGAGTTGGCTTTGTCCCCTTGATTGACAAACGCGTACACCTTGTTTTATCCTTGCAGGCCTAACTTCGCTGGCATAAGCGCTTGTGGGGTTTCTGTAGTGTAGTGGTCATCACGTTCGCCTAACACGCGAAAGGTCCTCGGTTCGAAACCGAGCAGAAACAATGCTCTTCTTTTGGCGAGAAAATAATCGCATCCACTGCACCCCCAGCAATGATCGTCAACAGGTGCCCAATCAAAATGGGTTATCTGCTTGTTCTGCCTGAAGGTTTCCGTAGTGTAGTGGTTATCACGTTTGCCTCACACGCGAAAGGTCCCCAGTTTGAAACTGGGCGGAAACAACCTTTGGCTTTTATGACAATTGTCAAATCATGCTTCTGTTGAGTACTGACGTTCACTGAAAACATTCTTTCTGCAGAGCGGTGTGAGGCTAGAAGTTTGAATTCATCTCAGTGTTTACCTCCCCTCGCGGTGTCGCAAACTTGCGTAGAATCTGATTTCTTTTAGCTTTGTGTTGTGCATGAGCAGGTGGCCAGTGCGTTTGCTGGCCCTCCACGGTGCAGACCGTACAAGACAGCCCTATAAAAAAAGACTATAAATACTTGAAGCAGCACTAGCCTATTGGTTTTCGTAGTGTAGTGTTTATCCTGTTTGCATTACACACTAAAGGTCTCCTGTTCGAAACTGGGCGGAAGCATACAATTAGCGGACACTTTTGTCCAAAGCGACATACAATAGTGGAGGTATTCAACAAGACGAGGCAATGCATACAAAAAAGGGCTATTTATCCCAAGTAATTTGTTTGTGCTCAGAGAATTTAGTGCTGGAGTAGGAGTTTCGTTTTCTTTAGGGAGAGGGATATTACCCTTGGGTTCGGGTGTGCTCTGAAGAGATGGGTGTTAGCTGTCGTTTGAAGGATACCAGTGTATCCCTAATCCGAGTGGGAATGGGAAGGTGATTCCACCAGCGTAGAACATTGAATGAAAACATTGTGGAAAGTGACTTTCAGTCTCTCTCCGATGGCACCACAAGACAGTGCTCTCACCCTAACCGGAGGCTCCTGTGGTTATCACGATGGCTTTACAAGCGGAGGGACTCCTGTTAGAAACTGGGCGGAAACATTCAGATTTGCTTTTACGCACATTCTCAATCGGCTCTCTGCTCCCTGGATGATCCACGATGCTAGGGCGTGGATCTGTCAAATGTCATGATTTGACGTTGTACGAGGATTTGACAAAAAAAAACCTCTGCAAACCAACACCATCCCAGAACAATTCTTTTGATCCCCTTTCGGTGGACTTGCATTAAAGCCCACGTGATGCGGCGTCTTCTCAGTGTTACTGTATCATTCAGACATGGGGGCAGAGAGTTAAAGACTGCAGCCCAAACACACTGCCACAGGTTCGGTTTGTCAGAAGGTTTGTCAGAAGTGGGATTCGAACCCACGCCTCCAGGGGAGACTGCGACCTGAACGCAGCGCCTTAGACCGCTCGGCCATCCTGACATGCGAACTTGGCAGGAGCTGTCTCCTGGGAGCCACACCGCAGTACCGTGACATGGAATCTGGCGTTTCACAGCTTGCCCAGCTCCGGCTGTCCAGCTCATTGGCGCAGCAGGCAGCTAAGCTGTGCTCGCCTCCTGGGGCTGCGCCTAGTTTCAATAGCCAACACTTGACAGCTGTCATTGCTTACGGCCACACCACCCTGAGGGCGCTATAGAGCAAACAGGCCCTAAGTGAGTTGGCAGCAGTAAGGAGAGAAAGGCTCTCCCCATTTTGTTTGTCTACCTTTTTGTTTATTGACCTTGAGTGTTTTTGTTTGTTTGTTTTGTTTTTGTCTTTAAAAACCACCTAACAGCAGCATTTTGCTGACTGAAGGGTGGTTATGTAGTGTGTTTTATTTTTAATCATGGACAGATTCCCCGGCAACGACATGGAAATGGAGGGACTTGCACGAAAGGATAAAGAAAATGGGCTGGATAATAGACGAAGAGATAAAGAAAATGGACTTGACAACAGACAAAGAGATAAATTAAATGAAGAGCCTGGCCAACGAAGAGGTGAAAAAGGTAAGGATAAGCAAGAGATACAAAGAAGAGTATGCACAAAGGAAGCAACAGTAACTGTAGAAGTAGAAAATGTAAAAGATGCAAGAAGATTTGATATAATCAAAGCAGTCACGGAGCTGATTGGAGAAGGAAGAATTCTGGCGTTGAGACCCAAACAAACAAGAGAGGATCAAGTAACAGTGGAGACTGAAGATGACACCGAAATTCTAATAGACAATGGATTGACAATTCAAGGAGTGAAATCTGAAGTACGGAGGTTACAAAACAGAGACTATGTTGTTTCGTTCAAGCATCTGCCTGTTTACCTAGCAGATGAAGAAATTTTAAGCAAGCTAGAAGGATGGGGAGTTTTCCCCATATCTAAAATTAAAAGAAGATTGTATCCTGGCACAAACATAGAAGATGGAACAAGGTTTGTAAAATACAGATTTCCAGAAGAGATGGTCTCCTTACCATACAGCACCAAAATCGAGACGGCGGAAGGGCCACAGCACTTTAGAGTCATGCACACCAATCAGGTAAAAACCTGTCGACTATGCATGAGCTCAGAAAATGTGATGAAGGAATGCCCAGAATTCAGGTGCTTCAAATGTGACGAAAGGGGACATTTCGCAAGGACCTGTACAGCTGTGTTGGGCCCGGATTGTAAATTGGCCCTAATACCTGCAGGGAGCTTGTCACGCTAAGTTGACTTTGTCCTCTTGATTGACAAACGCGTACACCTTGTTTTATCCTTGCAGGCCTAACTTCGCTGGCGAAAGCACTTGTGGGGTTTCTGTAGTGTAGTGGTCATCACGTTCGCCTAACACGCGAAAGGTCCTCGGTTCGAAACCGAGCAGAAACAGTGCTCTTCTTTTGGCGAGAAAATAATAGCATCCACTGCGCCCCCAGCAACGATCGTCAACAGGCACCCATTCAAAATGGGTTATCTGCATGTTCTGCCAGAAGGTTTCCGTAGTGTAGTGGTTATCACGTTCGCCTCACACGCGAAAGGTCCCCAGTTCGAAACTGGGCGGAAACAACCTCTGGCTTTTATGACAATTGTCAAATCATGCTTCTGTTGAGTACTGACGTTCACTGAAAACATTCTTTCTGCACAGCGGTGTGAGGCTAGAAGTTTGAATTCATCTCAGTGTTTACCTCCCCTCGTGGTGTCGCAAACTTGCGTAGAATCTGATTTCTTTTAGCTTTGTGTTGTGCATGAGCAGGTGGCCAGTGCGTTTGCTGTCCCTCCACGGTGCAGACCGTACAAGACAGCCCTATAAAAAAAAAGACTATAAATACTTGAAGAGGCACTAGCCTATTGGTTTTCGTAGTGTAGTGTTTATCATGTTTGCATTACACACTAAAGGTCTCCTGTTCGAAACTGGGCGGAAGCATACAATTAGCGGACACTTTTGTCCAAAGCAACATACAATAGTGGAGGTATTCAACAAGACGAGGCAATGCATAAGAAAAAGGGCTATTTATCCCAAGTAATTTGTTTGTGCTCAAAGAATTTAGTGCTGGAGTAGGAGTTTCGTTTTCTTTAGGGAGAGGGATATTCCCCTTGGGTTCGGGTGTGCTCTGAAGAGATGGGTGTTAGCTGTCGTTTGAAGGATACCAGTGTATCCCTAATCCGAGTGGGAATGGGAAGGTGATTCCACCAGCGTAGAACATTGAATGAAAACATTGTGGAAAGTGACTTTCAGTCTCTCTCCGATGGCACCACAAGACAGTGCTCTCACCCTAACCGGAGTGTAGGAATAGTTTACAGTTTAACCCAAAGAATGACCAGTCTGGTAGATGAAAAGCCGGAGTCAGAGATTTAAAAAAAAATAAATTAAGTTTACTGAAGATAGTTTGCAGTTTCATTCGCAGAAGCCAGCTTCAACACTCTCAAAGAGTTCCTAGGCCGCTCTGCTTACAATCACCAATCAATAACAATTATACTCTCACATAACGTCATTAACTGCGTCATACATATAGGTGTTCTAACCTGATTAGTTAAAACACAGATAAACTAAGAACATTTCCACGTGAGGTTCGTGCGTACAATTCTGAACAATATCTAAACAAACGTCAGACATCCTTTAGACTGATTAGAGCTGACTCCAGACCTGTGAAACGGATCAACAATCAAATAGAACACACACACTTAAAGTTTAATCTGTTTCTTATCCAAGGCTGAGTGTACCGTCAGCCGTCTTTATCAAAACTGGTTAAAAACTGGTATAATCTACATTCAGGCAGTTATATTCTTACTATACAAAGTCTATCTTGAATAAAAAGTAGAATCACTTTAAAAGATTTAACCGTAAATCTATAGCAAAATCACTTTAGACTTTTTAGACAATATTAACTCCTAGAAATAACAATAGAAACAGTTGTTTCCAGTCCTCAGTTCCACTCAAGATTTCCATGACCTCTGACCTAGTTTGCTGGCTCCTGAAAATAGGTATAAAGAGACAGGCAAATGCACTGAACATTCTTATATTAAGCAATGTGTTAACTTATTCATTAATTAAAATCAATTCACAGTTAAATACTAAGAAACAGGATGATGAAAAGGATAAACGTTGTTCCATGATGAGATAGACTGGAAAGCAGAAATCCGAATCCTTCAGTCCCCCCTTTTGACCCGAATGGAGTCCAAACTCCACTTCCGGTCAGCCAGTGAGGTCACTAAGGAGAGTGAAAGTAATGACTCATGCTCCCTTAATAAGTTCGCAGAGTTTCTTCGCCCCTTCTTGGACAAGCTGGAACCTAAAAATTCCAGTCCCCAAGCTAAGGGCTCTTTCACTCTTCACCCACAAAAGGAGTTCACGTTTATCATCATCATTAAGGGTCCTGCAAGCAGAAGTGAAAACATACAAAAAACAACAGCGGACCAAAGTCCAGAATGTGAACACAAATGCGCAAGCCCTAAAAGTCCTCCAGAAGTAAACAACTCATAATTTCCATCGATACTTCCTCTGATGCATCTACAACTTGCTCCAACTCTAAATCCAAACACACAGGCTAATTCTAGTGCTCAGAGATCCTCTGATCAGACACAAAAGGTCATCCACTCGACCTAAGCCACACAGGATTCAATTTCATGACCTGCAAAACATCTTTATCTTCACCAGTTTTAAAGCATTCATCAGTGTGTTCTGTAACTTCAAATTAGAATAATGAAGCATTTTTACATTAACACACATTAAACATGCCAACAGCACAATAGTCCAATTCAGCACCATTACCATGTTTAATCATCACCTTGCTGAACTCCATGTCAGTCAAGTCCACTTAAAATATATTTTTATTCAAATAATGATGTTATTGGAGTGATGCTACACATTCCTCTGTATCATTGATAGGAAGTGTACAAGCACCCTTGTCCTGGCCATAATGAGCCAAATTCACCTTCACAGTTAACAAACTAATATCAAATCCACTCTCTGGAAGCCGGGCTAAATGAATTGAGCCAGACCCTCAGTCACCTCAAAGAGTCTAGATATAGATATTACTTGTTACCTAAAGACCAAGAAAGATGTAATGGTTTTTACAAACTATTAATCCAATTCATTAACATGCAATAAGAGGGATTGTGAATCCATTTCTTTTGTTCCCACGTTTTAGGGGTTTAACAAAATCTTAGTCAAATTCAACAAAGATCAAACCTGAGTAATTCAAACTCAAGCATCTTTTAACAGAAATAAGACTAAACCTTATAATTATCTTCTCAACTTGTCGTTTGTACCATTTACTTTACTCTGACTAAACCAGTCAACATAATCAGAAGCAAACAGTATGATTTTGTATAAAATTCATTTGATTCTTACTGTCTGGTCAATTAGAAATGCTCACAGGTTAGCTATATGCTCAAACTTTTGATTATTTGAAGATCTTTCATACATGTCATTTGACAGTGAAACCTGTTTGAACGCATTACCAATTGAACAAGAAAAGACTGAGTTAACAAATCTTTTACCACATATAATCAAGACTCTTGCTTGGATATGGACTACAAAATTTTCATTTAAAGACAGTCTAAGTTTTTGTAAAACTTGTCAGTATTCACAATAATAATATTGACTTGAGTTGACTTGACTGCTTAAAAATGCTGTTAAAGTTGACGCTGCATTTCTGTTTATTAAAATGTTCATTTTCGCTGCAGCAGTATAAATACTTCTTACTGAATTCTTACATCAGCTATTTAATCATCAGATTCAAACACTTTCATTCAACTTTATCTCTCTGTTCTACACAACATCCAAACAATTATGTTCCTCTGCACTTGAGGACACACACACAGACAGAGAGTGTTTTACTGCAGCATTTGCCTTTAACACAAATGACTTCAACTCAATTATCTGTGTATTTTTCCTATGCTAGAGTGAGGATGCTTTCTAGACTATTGTGGTTAGTGACTTAGCCAATGTCACTGTTTAAATGCCATCAAGTCTAAAATATTTACCTAAAACATTCAGATAGAAAAGAGTTAACTGTAATTAACCTTTGCATTCTCAGTAAATTTAGACATGTGTTTGTAACCTAATATGCATGGCAGTCTTTAATTTCACATCTATAAGCTAATAAAATTATTATTATTATTATTCCAGAGAGTAATCTGAACCAGGAAAAGAGGTAATTATTAATCATTGCAAACAAAGCAGGATAACCCATCCATTTAACGCTCATCTCATGGTCTGCATCATCTTTTCCTCAGATTAACTCAGCATTATAGACTTCTGCAATGTCTGGCATTTCGCTTATACAATCTGTAATAATATACACTCATTTCAGAGGTTAGTGACAATATTCATACAACAGGGACGAATCATTCCCTCAGGACAATAAGCATTATTGTACCATAGATATGAATATTGTGACAGCTCATAACTAAGTTTGCTTTAGGTGTTGAACTCGCACAAACTTATTCCTAAAATTCTTTGTCCAGTTTCAACTAGATTTACATGATCTTTTATCAAGTTTCAAAGTTTCTGTCCACAATCAATGTGTTTTCTGAGACAATCAGCTGGTGCATTTTGTTTTCTTAATATTGTTGCTAAGCAAGTCGATAACAGAAACAAAACACAACTCACGGCTTCACTCAAACAGTCTCTGTCTCTCTGTTTCATGCACATAAATTTTCAATAGTCTTAGACTATAACATTAAAATTATTACAATTCAGAATCTTTAATCATTCACCAACGTTCCAAATGTCAAAAGTTTGATCTCTTAAAACTCAGTTGGAACTGTTTAAAGCCTAAGAGAATTTCTTGTAATTATTTTACCTTAACTGCTTAATTCCATTCAGCTGTGTTATCCAAACCATCTCACAGCCAGTCTTTATCTTTAGCCAACACCATCTCGAAAATGTCCTTTGCCATGAATAAGGACCTGCATCACTAAAATACTATGAAAAATCAGACACATCATTTAAAAATCATCTCAGCTTCACATTCAGGAATTCAGCATTCTTAAAATTCAGACATATAAAATATCCAGTGCTGTTAAAGCAGCCAACCACATTGATATTGGTAAAATTTTAAGAAACTTTACTGTCTCCAATGGTTCTTGAAAGCCCATTGCCATTATCTTTTTACCAATCATCTCCTTCAGGGTATCATACCCTGGCATAGTTCGTTGATGCTTGTCACAAGGACTGACATGTCCTCAATAAAAGCAGGATTCTCGTGATCAGGTCTGGACGGGGCCACTGAGGCAGACTACTGTAACTTCAAACAGTTCCCCTCTAAGGATGCTTTAGGCCGATAGAGCATCACGCCAGTCCAGCACCATCTTTCACATTAAACATCCCCCTTTTCGGGTAAATGCCCCAGGGTTTACGAGGGGTCCCATGCCTTAGGTTGTTTTCCGCTTTGGCCAAGGGAAAATCTTACCCGTCTTAGGGAACCCCCCTTCGTGCCCACCGGTCAACTGCCACTCACACTGCAAGCTCCTGTGCAGGCTTCCTCCTTGATTCAGAATTTTCTGCAAACTTGGGAAAGTGCAGTCAAGAACCATGAAAGCCATTGAGACTACCTACTAGAATTTAAACATTGAGACAGGTTAATCAAACACTTAAATCAACTGAATATCAAGCTGAGATTATTCAGGGAGTTTAGATATCTCCCTGATCCATTCAGTGTCAGGGTCTACTACCTCAGTACAGCCATCAGGCCCTGTATGTGATGGTGGAGACTAAGGATAAGACAAAAGTTACAAACAGTAATAAACCACTAAAGACAAGACAAGAAATTTCCAAACAGTGTAACAACTGTTCAAATTAATTATCTCAATAGCTCAGCGGGTATATTAGTGCTTTTCAAGATGCTTTAACAAAAGCATTTTCATTCATTCATTTCTCTGTTCACTTAGTCCCTTTATTAATCCGGGATCGCCACAGCGGAATGAACTGCCAACCTATCCAGCACGTTTTTATGCAGCTGGTGCCCTTCCAGCCGCAACCCATCACTGGGAAAACAAACAAAAGCATTTTGCAATCTCTTATTTGTTAACTTTGATTTTTAATTACTAATACCTCTATTAGTGTATACAAATTGAAGTGTAGAATTTCTGTATTCATTCTAGCATTTCCTTTACATTGGGATTTCCAACTGAGCACTGTGCTTATCAATTGTTATGGAACAGGCAGATAACAGCTCTTAGCTGACATCTAATGAAAGAGAAAGAGAGTTTTGAGCAATCTAGAACGAAAATGCATGTTTACTAAATTTGAACATACATTAAACATAACATTAACCTCAATAACATAATTTCATTGTAATATCTTTTTACTCAAGCCCGTCCTAAAACATATAAAACAGAGTTGACATGCATTTTCAAAGTAATGCTGTTACAGTGAACAATAGTTTTAGATCTTTCAGGGGTTAACTGCATCCATCAAAGTATTATTTGAAAACCCCATTTATGTTACATATATATTATTAAAATATATAAATCCAACCATGAAGCTGCTTGTTTGCACAGACTTACATGGCATATTTTTATACTTTTACTTTTACAGCCAAAACCAGTCATGTTGAGGGCTAAACCAAGATAGCAGTGCAGTCACACAGAATCTTATCTTCTAAGACAAAACATAAGCTATTCTTTATTCCCATAATGTTACTGCCAGTTTCTGTGCTTGCGATTTTGCTACTAGACACTCAATATTTAGATTTTAGCTTTTCAATGACAATTAAATGCCAAAGGAATAAAAAATTTTTTTTTCTTTAAATCAGTTCTAAAATCATTTTAAACCTGAGAGCTTAGCTGAGCCATTTACTGCATTCTGCTCTCATCTATTTCTTTTTATATCTGAGTTCAACACCAAAAGCAACAAGAAATTGAGAGGGCACTCTTACCAACAGCGCTTGGCTTCTGCTTGATGAATCTGCAAACCATCCCAAGATGTGCAAACTGTCCAGACCGGTCTAATCCAGTTAGGGTCATAATTTTCTCGGGATTGCTCCTGGTGCATCATTGATCAATCGACCTCGCCCTGATATTTCTAGGTATCTTGTCTGACTTTTGTGGCCACAACTATCTAATGGATACCTATTATAATGTTATTTGTTATTTTTATTCAATTATTTCTTTCCCTAATAATCTGACCTACACTATTCTTATGGCATGCCTTTTTGTCTGTGATGTAGTTAGATAGCAGTGGTGGAACTAATTACAATCTCGGGTTAATTTAGTCCACTACTGAATAAAAACCAGTCCAAGTTTTATCCCCGAGAATGTGCTAAAACACACCCATAAACTGAGTATTTTAACTCTGGGTGAAAGAGGAGGTACACCTCTCAACTACTGTTACACTTATCACTTATCACTTATAGGTGTACCACAAAAATGCACCAGCTCGCTAAGGGATTCCACACAAATCTACCACAAATTTCTGTGAATCCACTGGTGCCTTTCATTCACGTCTGAATGAGAAATCCACACTTTCATTCACGGCTGAATGAGAAATCCACACTTTCATTTACCTCTAAATGAGAACCAACAACATTCATTCACGTCTGAATGAGAACCAACAATGTTCTGTTACTACCCACTACTTCACAGACAATCCCTAGTCTTATAATTTAAAATCTTCCTACCTTCATTTTGTTGATTGATCAATGGTGTTACCAGTAAACAAGTGCCACGCGTCCTCCACCAAAACTGTAGGGATTGTCTACAGTTTAACCCAAAGAATGACCAGTCTGGTAGATGAAGAAGAGCCGGAGTCAGAGATTTAAAAAAAATAAATCAAGTTTACTGAAGATAGTTTGCAGTTTCATTCGCAGAAGCCAGCTTCAACACTCTCAATGAGTTCCTAGGCCGCTCTGCTTACAGTTTCAACAATCAAACAATTATACTCTTTACACAAGTCCAGAAAGGGTGGGATCCAGGTAAACAGTTCTCATTGGTTACAACAGAAATAGACAATTCTAAATACATGCGTCAAAGAAACAAAGTATCTACTTCCAGATATGGATGGCCTTAATGCGTGCGTCAAAGAAAGCATTGTATCTGTCTCCAGATATGGATGGCGACCTGATGCCTAGAGGTGAGGTCGCCTTAAGTTATTAGGAGCTGATCTCCGACCTGTAAAAAGCAAAACCAGGAACACAATAGACACAAAAGACCATCTGTGTTAAAGACTCAAGGATGTTTCTTGTACGTTCAGCTGTGTTATCAGGCTGGTTGAAGACTGTTTCCATCAACAGTCTGCTGCAATATCTTGGCTACACACAGTCTGTCTCCACACAAAAAGGAATTACATTACTATTAATTATACACAAAAACAGATCAATCAAACAGCTATAATATTATAAGCAATATATCAGGACAATGAAACAGGTGTCTTCTTCTCCTCTGTATTGGACCTCCAGTCATAAGAACAGATAGAGAGAGAGAGGTCTCCATGACCTATGACCTGGTTTGTGTGTCTCCTGAAAACAAAGTTAAAACAGACAGGCAAAAAGAGAAACAAGGACACAGAACATTCTTACAGTAAGCAGTTTTAACTTATTCATTAGTTAAAATTAGGGCTGTAACGATACACGATATGAAATCGAAATCGCGACACTCAGATCTACGATCTTGTGTCGTGGTGTGATAAGGGAGAATCACGACACACCATGTGACTACCTTTCCAATAACGTCACGCGTGCCTGCAAAAGTTGAGCTAATTATCACTTTTTTTTCGTTCGACATACGAGCACTGCTCCGTTTTAGCCCTTGCAATATTTAGCCGGGAGAGCTCGCATGGAGCTCTTAGTAAGGGACCGTCTGAATGTGTCAGGAATATCAAAAACAAAACCAACTTAACCCCGCTTGACAACCGACAACGCCAGAAACATTGCCAATGCTGTCAAAGCGGCCTGATTTTCAGCGCATATACGATGATTTGCTCACACTGTTAATGTGGCTGCGCAGAGAGGGATGGGCGTTCACCAGATGTCAGGTAACAGCCAAACTTTTCTGTAACCGTGCAGTGCGCTTTCTGTTTGTACCTTTGGGAGTGCTGACTGAAAGGTGCGCGATGCGTGAGGTCAGAAAACACGACGAAGCTTTCAGTTAAGATGAACACAGTTTCTATAGTTATAAGCTGCGTCCCAAATGGCACACTATACACTATGCACTCATGCACTATGCACTTATGCACTTACACACTCAACAGGATAGTATATGTATGTAGTGTTGTCCCAAATGGCACACTAATGTTTTTTTACTAAGCGGATATTCAAACCGTTTCCCTGATGACGTTTGACGGTTGCCAAATCAGTGAAATAAACAACCCAATTATCAAATATTACCTGCCGTGAGTATAACCGCATTCACCATCGGGAGGCGCTATAATCACTCTCGTAGGAGAATTTTGCTTTCACCATCCAAAATAAATAAAGTTATCCAACATGTGCGTCCGATAGCTCCGCCCCTTCCGCTACGTAAGCAAACCTGCGGTCGTTGAGTGCGTGAAGTGTCCATCATTACACACTTCATTTTAGCGGCTGAATGAGTGCATCATCCGGGTAATTAAAGTGCACTTATTATTTTTAGAGTTTTCAGTGTGAACACACTACTTACACTATTTATACTACAAAATGGCGTAGAATAGTGCATAAGTATGCGATTTGGGACGCAGCTATACTTTATTTACAGATATAAGGTATATGGCTCTGTATATAATGTCTCTATCTTGCTGGAGTTTATAGCCGTTTCGCTTTACTTCAGGACGCATTAATGCCGCTCTGAAGGTCTAATCGCTGTTTTAAGTTATCCAGAGCTGTATGAATGTACAAATCTTGAATATCACAATAGTATTAAATATTACAATTGTAACAACACAGACAGCAACACTTTTGCACAATCGATAACCAGCTGATTCAGTCGTGTCATAAGAGGACCGCGCCTCTTTTTTTTTCTCCTTGTCAACATAAAGGCAGTGAGGTGCGCCTTGTATTCGGCCCCTTGTTTAACTGCAAGGCATACTTAATTTGCGGGACGATAACGTATAACCCGTGACTTAAAATGGAAGCAAAATGGAAGAAGAATATTGCTGTTTGATACAGACGTGTTGATGCTGCAGCGCTTATGTTGACCTGGATCTGCGTAATAAACGCAACAAATAGGCTTTACTTTTTATTTTACAGCTTATAAAGCATGTATGCACATTAATGCAATATCATATTTTAACAACAAAACTGTTTACAAAAAGTCTACATATGCGCACGTGTTGCTGTCTTTTCAACACGCAGCGCGCGCACTTGAACCGCGAGGGAGAGAGAGGAAAGCATAGGTTATATCAGGACATATTCTTTAAAATAATGATTTCTATTAAAAATGTAAAAGGTTTTGTGATTTATAATAATAACAGCGGGGCATTAAATAAATGCATATTTTCCGTGGAGCGGGCAATTTGAGGAAGTTAGCTATTTTTATTTGACGGAAGAAAAAAAAACATATGATTGGAAAAAAAAGCCTATGCCGGTTATTAAAAAGAATCAGTCAGTATTTTCGTTTTGTAATATAAATTAATTATTTAAGTGAAAATAATTTAGGGCAGTCCTATTTATTTTATACATTTTATTTAGATTATTCTGCTCTTCTGTGCTCAACACTGCAGGTGCGTGAAGATGCTGTGTTGTTGTGTTCTATTTTTAATATGCTAACATATAAAATAAATCAGTATTTTAAAATGCAATATTTAATGTGTCAGACACAAAATAGACACGTCAATTTGTTTAATATAAAATTAATAGTAATCTGACCAGTTAACCGTTAATAATCGATTAATGAGTGGCGGTTGTCGGTTAGCAAAATTAACGAAATGAGCATCCCTAGTAGCCATTTAATTTACTTTTTCTATGTAAGAGAACTTGATTGAAAAAGAATTTTCAACATGCTTGAACCATCTACACAATGGAGTTTAGTTCTGTTTGGCTTTTCAACAGTATTTTGTTACAAAGAAAACAAAAGTGATATAGCTTTGGCTATTTATTTATTTTATATATGGCTATTTATATTGTTAATAATTTGCATAGGTAATATTGTTCTTTGATGTTTAGTTTATAAAAATTTTTCAAATGTTATTTAATAAAAAAAGTTTTAAAAATCTTTTTTTCCCCACCCCACAAAAAAAAAAAAAAAAAAAATCGTGATACGAACCGAATCGTGGGTTTGGTGTATCGTTACAGCCCTAGTTAAAATCAATTCACAGTTAAATACTGAGAAACAGGATGATGAAAAGGATAAACGGTGGTCCATGATGAGACGGATTGGAAAGCAGAAATCCAAATCCTTAAATTCTTTGTAGAGCCATCGAAGCAGGGGCAAGTCTCAATGATGCCTAGCCGATTATGCATGAGCTCGCCGCATACATGAGTGATGGTCACCCCCTGGAGGCCAGAATCTCCGCTATCGGTAAAGCATGCTTAAAATTACACATGCTATCTATAAATAAACCACAGATTTGAGTTTGGAAGAACTACATTCTTGCATGAAAAACTGTTAAAACTTTATTTCGTGACACATTAAACGCAATATTTAAAAGATTATCTGGCTTTTCTCATCCGCCATTATGACTTGAAAACAACATCAACAATGTTTATTTGACTGTGAAAAATGTTGTACTTTGATAGTCATTGGCTGCTAATATGATTTTACTGTTTGGAGTTTGCAAATAATACTTTTTTTATATTATTATATTATTATATAATTATATTATTAAGGGAAAAGTCTGAATGTGTGAATATAAAACCAACTGTACTTCTATAGCATTGAGCACATAAAGCAGTTCAACCTGCAAGATAATTGCAGCAAATCTGCGAATGCTACAAAGGTCAGGTATAATACACTTACTTTAAATAGACGCACAACAACCGTAACATAAGCAGAATTAAACAGCAAAGCTCTGCACTCTCCACCTCAGACTGAGCGCCATGGGCGGGATATTTACCTGCACGCTGATCAGTGAAAGCTGATTGGCTGCCTGTATGTGGCTCAGAGAAAGCTGACTGTCTTTAAGCGCTTAGCGAAAGCTGATTGGCTTCCTGTTTCTCAATCAGTCAATTGACAACAGAGGGCACCGTTTGTGGACAAAAGATTATTATAATTTTATTTTTGTTATGCATTAGTAATTTACAAATACAGCAAAAACAGACATTTAAATTAAAGGTTTGTTTGTGTGTGTGTCTCTGTGTGTGTGTGTGTGTGTGTGTGTGTGTGTGTGTGTGTGTGTGTGAGAGAGAGAGAGAGATAGTGTAAAGTAAAAAACATGGGAGAAATCAAAAAGTCATGACTGCAACAGTAAATGGAAAAAAGCTAAACAAAAAATTATTTTATTTTGGCGCTGCTTCAGTGCTGTAATTCATCTGCAGTAAGGTTTTGTTTTAAAACGTTTACAGATAAAAACAGATTAAAAGTTAAAGTTTACTATTTCATTCTCAGTATTTACAGGCTATGTACAAATGCTCATGAATACTCCCCAATACAACCGGTGCACTTAAATCAAGCCAGTCTGTACCTAATGCACTAACACCGAGTCACATGACAAGAAATAAAAAGGAATAACCAAAAATTCAGTGCCCATAAGCAGAATTTTGTACATAAAGCACTAAATCACTGGGCAAAAACCCAAAAGTAATAAATGTCAGCAAAGTAATATGTAAAGCAAAAAAAAAAAAATAAATAAATGTAAAGCAAAACAAAACAAAAAGCAAAGCAAAACAGCAGCGGCATGTAGAGTCTTTCACGAAGAATCGTCATCAAGGTCGTAATAATTTGCTTCTTGTGCGAGGTCGGCTGACACCAATACAGGGTTATATGGTTACTCGCACAAGCATCACAGCTTAATTGTGCTGGTTAGCACTCACGCACCCACACACTGCTGCTGCTTGCTCCAGCAGAGGATTTTGGGTAAATCTCTTGTCAGTCTTCAGCTCAGTTTCACAAATGATCCAGGAAAAACCCAAAACCCAGGGCAGAGCAGCTCAGTGAATGTGGTCTGGACTGAGTTGATGAGGCTCATTGTGTCTCTATAGATGTTGTAGAAGATCAGAGTTCCTGCACTGTGATCCACAAACACTCCTATTCTCCTGCTGAGCGCCTTCACTGGGAGATCAGTGTGTGTGCGATTGTGACTGAATATGAAACCGGAGGAAGAGCAGCGCAAACTCCAGGACTGAGCGTTACATCCAAACACACACTCATAACCATATCCCTTCCTCTTGATGCTCTTATATGACACTGATATAAACACACCATAATCGCCACTCCAGTCAATCTCCCAGTAACAGCGTCCACACACACTCTCTCTGCACAACACCTGAGAGCAGACATTAAATCTGTGTGGATGATCAGGATACGGCTGATTCTCTCTCACACTCTTCACCTCTCTGTTCTCCTCAGACAGAATGAGTTCAGTGTTTGCTGTGTTTGGATCCAGAGTGAGGAAACAGACATCTGAACACAAGAACACACACATTTATAACCACAGCTGTGTGTGTGCGTGTGTGTGTGTGTGATTGTAAGAGAGAGAGAGCGTGTGTGTGTGAGAGAAAAAGAGTGTGTGTGTGTGTGAGAGAGAGCGTGTGCGCGCGCGTGTGAGTTTTTTGTGTGAGTGTATGTGTCAAGTGTGCCGCAAGCCTACGTTTGAGTGAAGGTTTCGGCCGTTAGATCGCCCCCTGGGGGCTGGCTGCAGTACAAGTCATAAAGCCCGCCTCCTCCGTGTTAATGAAGGAGACTTGAGCCCAAATAAAAAAAAATATTACACTTGCAATAAAATGTCCCGAAAGATGGTTCTGGTCGATTAAGGCACTGGTTATTGTGCTGAAATAGGTGCAGATCTTCATTTTTGTAAACAGTTTGTTTTTAGCAGTAATTTAATGCTGGGCGTGTCATCGTGATTGACAGCTGTGATTGACAGTTTCTCAAAGCGCGGCGTCTGAGCTTCGGCAGGAGACTGAAGTAGACTGAAATGTTATTATTCGATTTCTGTGTTATTTTACCATGACAAAATGAGTTCAGCAGTAAACTATAGTTTCTGACATACATGATCCTGGTGGAACACTGTTTATTCGCTAAGTTCAGGGCTTTTTTCGGGCTTTATTAGTTTGCTGATACACGCCTAGCCACCCAGATAACAAAACACAGTTCCGGCTAGATTCTCGCCTGCCGGAGACTTATCTCTTAGAGCTCAGACTGACTAATGTTACCTCTGCTGGACCTACTCCGGATGCCTGGACTCACTACCCAATTCCAGCCCGAGTCAATCGAGCCAGATGCGGCGGCCGAGCGAGCAAGCGCTGCCGCATGCGAGCCGGAATCAGCCCGCGACGCCGCGAGTAGGTTATGCGCTGTGGTCCGGAGCTGGCGCGATTGAATATATAAAACCCTCATATTTGTTAACGTTATTACATCCATTTGTGTTGATATGACAGCAAACGCATGCTGAGAAGTTCGGGGGGCGTAGTTGATTTTACATAAAGCGTTTGATTGGAAGCTCGACTCTGCTCATTTTCGCGGCTCCTCCTCTGGCTCCATCAGACAATCCTTCTGCGCATGTCTGGCTCCAATTTCAGCAGTCTTTTGCGACAGTTTGTGCCCGTCAAGCAGGCGTTTTGCCCTCAAGGCGTTCAATGGGAAAAAGGGCTGTCACGTCGTCCATATTTTTTACAGTCATTGGTATGTGTATGTATGTTTGTGTGTATGTGAGAGAGTATGTATGTGTGTGCATGTGGGTGTGTGGGTGTGTGTGTGTGTGAGAGAGAGAGAGAGTGTGTGTCTGTTATTGTGTGTGCGTGTGTATCTGTGTGTGTGTGTGTGTAGTCCTACATTTGCGTGGTCCTGCTGTAATCCTCGTGGGTCCTCCATGATCCAGACTGTAAACACACACAGATATAGAGAATGAGCTGTTTAGTTTCCCCCTCAGCTAATAAGCTAAAGCTAGCACTGAGCTGCTCAGCTACACGCTCCAAACTCTTGAGCTAAAACACACAACACTTGTTGGTTGAGCCGGGATGCACAATGAATGTAACACAGTGCGTTCTTTTCCTCTGCTGTTGGTGAAGCGAGCGCAGATACTGCTCATGTTGATGGAGACACCCTGCTGCAACATTCATTTATTACAGTGATCACACTTAGCTTTGCCATCGTTCTTCAGCACATGCAGCCTTTGAGCACATGTTGCAGTCCATCTCTAAACTATGTTCAGATTATTAAAGCTGCTCGCCAGCGCCCAAGTTCCTGACAGATTAGCAAGTGAAAAATACACATGTGTGCACAGAGAAGAGGAATCCAGATGTTGATTTCAGAACAAGAGTCTGAACATTAATCCAAGTGTCTGATTCCAGAATCTGAATCCATCTTCAATCCCCAACCCTATTCCTGACCTGATATTTTAGGATTCTTCAGCAAAAATGAAGGAAGAAGTTTCTCTGCTCAGCTCAAATGCTGAAACTGTACAGTGTGTCCCGCTTAATGTCACTGTAACTGAGCCAATACACTCCAACATTTACAGAGGAGATTCATTTCACACTCAATGATTTGCTCTTCATAGACATGACTGGAATACTCTACAAGCTGTCTCTTCTGTCTGTCCTCACCCCATAACCCTCACAGAAATCTGAAGCTGATCACAAAAGAGCTTTCTAGTGTCTTTTTAAAGCCATTCAGTGTAAAAGCACAAGGCCAGTGCTGCTCCACATACTTGAGTTTGTCCAGTGTGTAGTTTGGATCCTCCAGTTGTTCAGAGAGCAGCTTGACTCCTGAATCTCCTGGATGATTGTAGCTCAGATCCAGCTCTCTCAGGTGTGAGGGGTTTGAAGTCAGAGCTGAAGACAGAAAACCACAGCCTTCCTCTGTCACCATACAGCCAGACAATCTACAAACACAGCAATAGTCCACATCACACAGTTGGACAATCACACATCTCTGTGTTGTGAAGAAGCTGACTGCTGTTTCTGCTCATGTCAACAGCAGTGATGAACACACACATCCTGATTTGCTCTCCTTATTGATCGAGCCCTCGCATCAGCAAACACACACACTCACACACACTCAATAAGGACTCGACATCATCTGTAGAAGTGTACAGAGCAAAGACATTGTTCATAATACACCACATCAAGCTGTAAAGTCTGCTGTGAGGAGGAAGAAGACACACTTGAGCTCAGAAGATCATCTTAAAGTCATGTATAAAACACAACAGGAAATGAGCTGATTTCATCATTTATATTGTGATTCTGTTGTGGACTAAAACAAAATGAGCTCAGACAAACACAAAGCCGCTCTCTTCATGTGTTCTTCACCTGATCCACAGTCACATTCACACTGATGCTGCATTAGGGGACTTTTATTCTGTCAGGAGAGAAACACCTGATCAATATTCATGACTGCTGACTCTCCTTCACATTCAGCCTTTAGCAGATATTGTTTTAGATGAGCGAGTAATCAGGATTATTTCAGACACTTTATCATGAGACTTTTATTTGTTTTCAAGAAACTGAAACTGCACAAATATGAAAGCAGCTCAAACCTTCAGCAGGACACAAAACAGCTTGACTTTAGCGTTTAACTCTGCTGCTTTCACACCTCCAGATCCACTGTTCTGCTCTGAAACAGGATTAACACTGGTATAATGTTTATTTGTGTTCTTGCTGCGCTTCACTTTCACACAGAAATGTTGAATGTCGACACCCACAGACAGACACAACCTGGTGAGACTGCAACTATTAGTGAAATCTATATTAAAGCTCTTCAAATATGATTTAGATTTACAGTAATTGTTTTTCATGTTTAAATCTGATTTATTCTTGTGTTTAAAGCGTTTGTCATTCCTCTACTTCAGTGTCTCAGACTCATTCAGAAATGATTATTAAATGCTGGATTAATGCACAAGAGAGTTTGGCGAACACGTTTTACACCATTTCAAATATATATTATATGTGCGGCTGTATAAGTCACATACAGCGCTCAGCATAATGGAGGACAGCCCATTCTGAAAATCAAGACTTTCCTCCATTTCTTAGTCAATATAGGCAGTGTATTCTGCTGCATTTAAACAGAACACATTTATTAAACAGTTAAATCCAGGCAAAATATTGCAAAAATAAAAATAAAATTTCCGCTGAACACTTTCATTGTTTTGCTTCTCTTGATTTTTCCTCTGTTTAATTTTGTACTTAATATTTTTCTATGACACATAAATCTGGGTGCACTAGTTGTTGGACTGTTATCATGAGTTATTTTGTTAGATTAAAATATGAATGTAAAAGAGAGATTAGTGAGGGCTGTACTTATATATGCTGAGCACTGTATATTGTTCACCCAGAGGGTTTACATGGTCACACAGCAGTAATACAACAAGCATTGAGTTTGGGCTAGCTTCTGCAGATGGACATTGCTGTACACTGCCCTTGATGGGTGAGTGGGGGAGTGTCTGTTGTCTCTCAGGTGTGAATTATTCATGAGCATTGTCACTCACATATAAAGCTGAGATCACCCAAATCAAACTTAACAAAATGTAGATCATTGTAATGTTTTCTCTAAATGAGAGAACAGAATAATTTTCACATAATTGTGCAGTAAATATTCTAGATTACAAGACTTTTAACTTACTTACTCTAAACTCTTGTTCAGGCACATTCAGTACAGTTTTTGTACCCTATTTCAGCTACATTTGTTTCTCTAAGACCCACTAACCACACATATTATTTATTTCTAAAACACAAGCATGTACATCAATATTTCGCACATATTATTGTAGCTCAGTTTGTGCTGAATACTAATAAAACACATGTTGGCCAGTTCTGTGTAATAAGCAGCTGAAATAAGCACATATGTCAGGGCATGTCAAAACATCTCAGGGGTCCCAAAATCACCTCAGACCCCTGAGGGTTAACTACAGGTATAGTATGAGCAGTGTGAAACATAATCACTGATAAACCATAATTCCTGTTATCTGGGGTTTAGTATCACCCAGGGTTAACATGTTCAAGCATGAAGAGCTCTAATATGAAACTGTCTGACCGTAGTTATTGTAGAGTGGAGAATCATTTACCTCAGTGTCTCCAGTTTACAGTTCACAGTCTTCAGTCCATCAGAGAGCTTCTTCACTCCTGAATCCTGCAGGTCATTGTCACTCAGGTCCAGCTCTCTCAGCACACAGTTTGAGGATTGTAGAGCTGAAGACAAACTCTCACAGCACTGAACAGTGAGATTACACATGACCAATCTGAGAAAGAAGAACACACATTACTAAAAACCACACTGTTAATGTGATCTGTCTGATGTAACAAAACAAAAAAAATCAATCAATCAATCAATTAGTCAGTTAGTCAATCAATCAAGGGTTTAAACTCAGACCTCAGTGTGTCCAGTTTACAGTGTTGACTCTTCAGTCCATCAGAGAGCTTCTTCATTCCTGAATCCTGCAGGTCATTGTTACTCAGGTCCAGCTCTCTCAGCACACAGTTTGATGATTGTAGAGCTGAAGACAAACTCTCACAGCACTGAACAGTGAGATTACACATGGCCAATCTGAGAAAGAACACACATTACTAAAAACCACACTTAATGTGATCTGCCTGATGTAACAAAACAAAAAATCATTCATTTAATCAATCAATCAATCAATCAATTAGTCAGTCAATCAATCAATCAATCAGGTGTTTAAACTCAGACCTTAGTGTGTCCAGTTTACAGTGTTGACTCTTCAGTCCATCAGAGACTTGTGTGCAATTTCCATTAATAGACAATGTAGTTTACTGGCTTATTTGCTGTTTCTTAAGAGGTATTTCTCCTAAACATTTAATCACTCTCAAGTGGTCCCAAACCTTTATGATCTTTTTTTTTTATTCTGCTTAGCAGAATTTTTTTTTTTTCGATAGCTGAAAACCATTAACCATTGACCTACATAGACCTACATTGGTAAAGATTTCTTTCTAGAGTCATCTTCTTTTAATGTTTAACAAGAGAAACAAAAGCCTTAGAAAGGTTTTATAACCCCTCAAGGGCGAGTAAAAATTCGTAAATTAACTTTTGGGTAAACTATCCCTTAAACAACCACTGCCAAAACATGAATCTGAATGTTATTAAAAAACACTAAAATAATAAGTAATAAACAATTATCAATGCATTTTCAAGTGTCAACATTATCAATATTGTTCATGTTCATGAACATGATATACTATATTATTTGATTTCAGGAAATGTTCATAGATGAAAGAAAGAAACACTTTGACTTACAGAGCTCTTTTGGAGGATTTGATGACTGCTGATAGTCTGATGAGACACTCGTCTGATCTCTGGAATTTCTGAAGCTCAAACTCCTCCAGCTCCTCCTCTGAGGTCAACAACACAAAGACCAGAGCAGACCACTGGGCAGGTGAAAGGTCAGCAGATGACAGACTTCCTCTACTGAGGTGAGACTGAATCTCTTTCAGCAGAGTTTGGTCGTTCAGTTCATTCAGACAGTAGAACAGATTGATGGATCTCTCTGGAGACAGATTCCCTTCAAGTTTCTGCTTGATGTAGGCAATTATTTCCTCTTTGCTCTGGTCTCTGTCATCCTGCTGTGTCAACAGGCCTCGCAAGAGTTGTCGATTAGACTGGAGTGACAGACCGAGAAGGAAGCGAAGGTAAAGGTCCAGATGTCCATTCTCACTTTCCAGAGCCTTGTCCACTGCAGTCTTCAGGAAATCAATCATGGACTTATCTCTGCTTTTTTCTGCTTGTGTCTTGTCTCGGTCTAGAATCAGATGTTGATAAAGGGCTGCAATGAACTCCTGAATGCTCAAGTGAAGAAAGCAGTACATGGTACCAAGAATGATTCCCGTCTCCTCCTTAAAGATCTGGGTACACATGCCCGAGTACACCGATGCCTTATAGACGTCAATGCCACAGTCTTTCAGATCGCTCTCATAGAAGATCACATTGTTTCTTTCCAGCTGCTGGAAGGCCAGTTTCCCCAGTGAAAGGATGAGGTTTGGATCCCAGGAGACATCTGCTGTGTTTTCTCCATCATACTTTCTTCTGCTCTGCTGGATCTGAAAGCGGAGAAAGTGTGTGTACATCTGTGTCAGAGTCTTGGGAGATTCCTGCAGTGTTTCAGCATGAGCCCTGTGTTTCAGTTTCAGTATGTTCTGGAGAACAGTGGCTGAAATCCAGCAGAAGACTGGGATGTGGCACATAATAAAGAGACTCTTTGACTGTTTAATGTGATCAATGATTTCTCTGGCCTGATTCTGATCTGTGAGTCTCTTTCTGAAGTACTCCTCCTTTTGGGCATCATTGAATCCTCGTATCTCTGTCAGCCGGTCGATACAGTCAGCAGGAATCTTACTGGCAGCTGCTGGTCTGCTGGTGATCCAGATGAGAGCAGAAGGAAGCAGATTTCCCTTGATGAGGTTCGTCAGGAGAACATCCAGAGAGACTGCTGAAGATGCATCACGACACATCTCATTACCAGCAAAGTTCAGAGGAAGACGACATTCATCCAATCCATCAAGGATGATCAGCACTTTGAATCGTGTGCTTCTTATAAGGTTCAGTCCTTTAGTCTCTGGGAAAAACTGAGTTATGAGGTCTTTTAAACTTTGTCTTTCTTTCTCCTTTAAGTTCATCTCTCTGAATGGAAGAGGAAATATGAAGCTGATGTCTTGATTTTCTTTCCCTTCAGCCCAATCCAGAACAAACTTTTGCACAGAGACTGATTTCCCGATGCCAGCAACTCCTTTTGTCAGGACAGTTCTGATCTGCTCGTCTTGTTCAGCTGCTTCAAACAAATGTTTGCATTCAACCTGTATCTCTAGTGACTGATAACGTCTGGAAGCAGCTTCAATCTGTCTGATCTCATGTTCAGTGTTGACCTGTTCACTCGCACCCTGAGTGATATAGAGATCTGTGTAGATGTTATTCAGAAGTGTGGAGTCTCCTTGCTGAGCAATTCCTTCAAACACACTTTGATATTTCTTCTTCAGGCTACATTTAAGCTGATTAATGAAGAACAGCTCATCTAAACACAGGAGCAAAGAAACAGAGAGATTTAGTCTCGACTTATTTGTAAGTGACAGTCTGACAGATCGCCATGAGTAGAGCCAGACAGAACTTTCAGACATTTTTTTTTACTATTTCTGTGGAGAATTTTGTAAAATATCTGCAGATTACTGTGGAATGATTTTGGGAATATCATAACTTTGGGATTGTCAAAATAAAAACTAAATATATAAAATAATACATAAAAATAACACCCTTTTAACTTGCAAAATAATAATATTTAACAATATGTAATCTTTACAATGCAAATCAAATTAGATTCACTTAATTGCCAAACAAAGCACACGTCTCTCATTTAACAGATCTACTAAAGGACAGAAAATATGACTTTACAAACTGCACTGTACATAAATCAAACGAACATTTTCATATTTGTCAACAATATTACTGAAATTAAATAAAAACTGAATAAATAAAAATGCACAAAGGCAAATAAATAGACTCAATGATGGGCTAAAAATCTGTGAAAATCTGCAGGTTTCGTGTGGGTTTATTCATGAGTCTCTTACCCTGGAGAGTATCAGCAGCTTGATCCTGCTTCATCTCTCTCAGGAAGAAGAGTGTGAGATCAAGAGCTGCTTCTGTGATAATGCTTCTGTTTTCATTAAAGTCTTTTACAAACTCTTGTCTGTTTTCTTCTTGTAAGATATTCTTAAATTTCTCCAGTTCATTCTTCAGAAATCTGATCATTTTGCTCTCAAGATTCTATGAGTGAAGAAAAGAGAACATGCACAAACTACTGAACAATTGAAAATACATTATACAACATTATACTACAGGACTGTGCTTTATAGGGTGTGCAGTTGTTTTCAGATGGAGTAGATTCAGACAGGCATTGAGCACTTTTATGAATGCTGAATGATTTTCATTATTTCACAGCTACAGAATGACTACATGTGTGAAGTCTGTCTAATCTTTGTATTGATGACTAGTCTACTCAGCGTTTAGTGAAGCCATCCTCATTTGTACATCTATTAAACCAAAATGACTTGGTGGGATATGCAGAATAATTGACAAATCTGTTCATTTATAAGAAAATAATGCACACAGAGGTGTAACGGAGACTCCACGAGTATCACAGTTGTGCATAATTTTATAAGAATTCAATTAACTGAAGTCAATTATTCCTTAATAAATGAAACGCTCTACATTTTTTTTAAGTGGTATATTTTAAATAGCTATTTTTATTTTATTTGTTTATAATAAATGAGGTTTTCCCACCTGGAAGATGGACTGGAGATTGTCTGTGAAGCTCTTGTGTCTCCTGTGAGTGTCGTGTCCTGAATCTGCTGACTCATATTCAACACTGTTAACAAATAAAACTACTGTAAAAAACATTTAGAGGCAAACACATACAGATATATCTTACAAACACTGAAAATAATACATGTAGTGCTCATAATGAGACAGTGGACAGATTTATCAGTTAAGTTTTCTGTTACATTAAGCTGAGAAATCACAGACAATTGTCTCTGTCATTAGAAAGCCCTGCCAACCACAAAGTAATTATTAGAAAGTAGCTTTGAAAGTTTGATTTACAGTTCATTATTACATACACTTTTAGCTACAAAACAACACATCTACATTTACCTTCAAAAGCTTCACCTTTATTTAGATATATTTACACAACAGTTCAGTTATAAACTTCTTCAAAACATCTTTCAAGCTCCACAAATGAAATAATTGACAGAAATCTGATATTAATATTGACTGAAAGATCCTCTGAATAAGATGCCAGGTGTCTGTAAATGTCTTAATGAATCACTAAAGTAATTTGATTAATTTAAACTACTGATTTATTCAGGAATGACTCTCTACTGAATTGATGCTTTACACAAAACACTCCATGTGTGAGCAATAATGTACAACACACAATACCTTTGAGCAGATGATGGTGTTTCCCCACTGAACTCTGGTGGATTCCCTTTTGAGTTGTCACTCTTCAGAGACACAGAGCTGGATACACATGATCCTGATCTCACACTGAACACACAAACACACCAGAGGAATAAACTGCAGGAGGAACTTCGGTCTCCTTTACAAGAGTTTATCAGACAAATATGAGTTTGTTCAGTTTAAATAAGGGCAAACTAATTATTGGCTTACATATAAAAAACAAAACATTAATATAATCTCTAGGTAGAAAAGACAATAAATAAAAAAAATTCCCTTTACCAAGCTACACACTAAGTTTAACATGTATATCTGTATTAATCTGTGTGTATTGTTCAAATGTAGCACCCTTTTGTTATGTTTGTGGCTGTTTTTACCCCAATGACTTCCTATAATGAAGCAATGTCAGCATCTGATCATGCAGTCTTGATTGATGCTGGTTGGAAAGAGTTTTTTACTGTTGATCATCAGATGTCAGCATTAACCCTTTAGATCAGCCTGAGCTGATCAATTTCTGCATTGTATATGTAGTTCAGTAGAGTGAAAGAGCAGATTATAGTGTGTGTGCAGAAATACACTTACTGTGTTTACTGTGTTCTGACAGCTGAGGGGCTTATTTTAATATTCTCAGACATATCAAGACAAGAGTGCAAAGGTCTCTCTCACTCCATATAAACTAGGCATTTTCGCACTTCAACTGATGACCAACGGTCAAATGACAAGTTGTACCTCTACACAACAGGCTTTAAACCAGTAGTTCTCCAACATTTTTCACCAAGAAGCAGCTAAGAAGAAAATTGTTCCCCCATTTGACCATTTGACCAGGCAATAGCAACACAAATAAGTGCATTGTTGTCAAAAAACAGAGTCAATACCTGTGTTTCTCTGAGAAAGAGTCCTTTACTCGCTCCTCTGCCATACTGCAGCTAAAACACCAATGCAGACATTAGCAGAGCTTTCAGGAAACAATCAGCCGCTGACCATCACCTGGAGATGACAATATACTGAGATGAAGAACAGCACACTTTATAGCAATCAATGCTCACTTCACTAACAACAACGCTCTCAAACACACCGCATGATGAGGGACACCACAAACTGACTTTCAGTCATTTCACTGCATATATATATATATATATATATATATATATATATATATATATATATATATATATATATATATATATACAGTTGAAGTAAAAATTATTAGCCCCCCTTTGAATTTTTTCCTCTATTTTAAATATTTCCCAAATGATGTTGAACAGAGCAAAGAAATTTTCACAGTATGTCTGATAATATTTTTTCTTCTAGAGAAAGCCTTATTTGTTTTATTTCGGCTAGAATAAAAGCAGTTATTAATTTTCTAAACACCATTTAAAGGACAAAATTATTAGCCCTTTTAAGCTAATTTTTTTTCTGACTACCTGCAGAACAAACCATTGTTATACAATAACTTGCCTAATTACTCTAACCTGCCTAGTTAACCTAATTAGCCTAGTTAAGCCTTTAAATGTCACTTTAAGCTGTATAGAAGTGTCTTGAAAAATATCTAGTAAAATATTGTGTACTGTCATCATGACAAAGATAAAATAAATCAGTTATTAGAGATAAGTTGTTAAAGCTATTATGTTTAGAAATGTGCTGAAAAAATCTTCTCTCCATTAAACAGAAATTGGGGGAAAAAAACAGGGGGTTTAATAATTCAGGGGGGCTAATAATTCTGACTTCAACTGTATATATATATATATATATATATATATATATATATATATATATATATATATATATATATATATATATATATATATATACACACACAAACACACACTGATTATCGTTAGTTGGTTTTACCCTGATTTGACACCTCAGATATTTCAGATTTGATCATTTGATACGTGTTTATCATGATAACTTCCACTTTAGACAACTATTTACTATTTTAATTAGTTATTTGCTTAGTTAGTAGACTGTTAGTGGTGAAACGTCACCAGTTAAACGCAGTTTAAGGATCATCCGCACTCTTCTGTTTACGGAAGCTCTGCTTTCACTTTCGATTTCCTGACTCTGTTTAAAGTTTATTTTGTGCTGCATGATGTGAAATTATCGAGTCAGTCTGATATAGAAGAGCACAAACACTTTTAAGGGATAAAATTAATCTATTATATTGTTCAAATGACCGTGTTTTGACCGTGTTTAATCGGTGTTTGAGGCTTTGAGCTTCAGGAGCAGACAGTGCTATAAATCACGCTTATAAACACGCTCATACACATATAAACCCTTCATCATCTCCACAAATCAGCGTAATGTAGAAGTATTAAACTCACATACAGAAGTACAGACGCTCTTGTGCTGCAGGAACACAATCTGAACTCGTTTGACGCTTTCGGTTTGTCAACTTCTTCAGTATTTTGGCAGTTGTCAAACTTAAATGCACTTTACCGCTACCTGCTGGACTGGAGTGCGGAACAGGAGTCTGACATGGAGAGAAACACGGGGAAAACAAAAAACACTGTAAAACCAAGGGAAAACATTGCTGCTTAAATAAATAAAGGGGAATTATTGTAGCCTCCATATTTTGACTTTATACTCTATACTTCTACTATTTCCAGAGTAAATGTAAGATTATATCTAATAAATACTTCTTTTAAAATTTGTCTTTTGTATTGTTAATCTTGACATTCTCCCAGATAGCACACATGCGTCGCAGAGACGTCTGCTGGACATCCGCGGTTTCATCTGGGAGACGTCTTATTTAGGTCGTTTGCTCATCGGGAAAACGTCGTATAGACGTCCTTGTCAGACATTCAAACAATGTCTATGCGATGCATCGCAGATGTTCATTATTAGAATGTTATATCTGTGAGATATTGGCATCCTCGTGCCCAATTTGCTGTTCCTCAGAGGAGGTGAAAACATCTGCTGTGCACACAGTAACTATCTACACTTATGTTTGCTTTTTTTCCTCATGTTGTGTTTAAAACTAAATGTTGTCAAGCTTAACATGTCCACCCTGTCAGAGTGAAATAGTAATTATTATTTAAAAAAAATCAGATTCAAAGATTAAAATATAGCTTATAAACTGTGTACAAAGAGCTTAAATAAGGTAACACTAGTGATGTGATGTTGTGAGCCGAGGCTTCAAAGCATGTTTTTAAAAAACGATACATCTCCCAGAAGCAGTGTACCGGAGCTTGATTCGTTCTGCCATCATCACGTGATCAGTGACGTCCGAAGCTTCATTTTCGCCTATATGATGATGATTTTCTTATTTAAAGTCTGTAAGACTTATTTAGGTTATTCACTAAAATATACACTAAAATATATCATTTAAATCGTTCATGGAGATGAATGCAGTAAATAGTCTGTATAAAAAAGTTAAAAAAATAAACCTGTGCAAACAAGCTAACCTTTATAACCAGATTATTTAACAAAAGATGATACTGCAGTAAAATATTTGTAGTTTTTAATAAGCAGTAATAAGTGTACAGGATAGAGAGGGTGTGAAAAGTGAATTGTTTGTTTTGAAACTTTTGAAATGGAATTTGTCCAATTATAAACCCGAAATACACGTGTTTGTCATGTGGTGAACTCGGCCAATCGTGTAATATCGGCGTCGTCATCAGAGCTCCTGCAGTCGCTCTTCAGAAGCTGCAGGGTCTGAGTTTGCTGTCTGATCTCGGAGTGCTGTCGCGGTACTTTGATGTCACATGTGACAGTCACGTGGCGTCGGCGCAGCATCAATCCGGACAACATTTCTAACCAGAATGCACCGCTTTAAGACAGATTTCGATCGATCTGCGCAGCGCCGCATGAAGTCGAACGCACCTTTTGTTAGACGCTGTGACGGGCGGGAAGTGTTAGGAGGGAACTCGCCATAGATATATACACTAGATATCGCATAGGGACCCTGAGCATGCGTCAATAGCGCCGCCACATTGCTACAGTGCTCCCAGGACAAATGTCATTCAACTGCACTTGTCAAGACAGTGTTATTACGTGAATGGCTCCCTCCGTCAGTATGAGAAGTGAAAGCAGGAGAGGAGCTGTGTTTCAGGACATGATTAGATCAAATTTAACAGGGAGGGTGAATAGTAAATTTCTGTACACACAAACACAAGTTTTTTGTCAGGAATGCCCACTGATCCATCAATGTAGAAAAGTGATGTAAAATTATAATTTTCGTTATTAGAAAAAAAAATTACATACTAACATCCAGGAAAACTCCCGATCATAGATATATGTGTTTATGTGTATATCTCTGGCTTTGGATGGCCACAGTCCTCCACTGTACATTGGTCCCTCATTCATTTCAAAGGAGCGCTACCCTGTAGCAAGATGGCGGCACTACTGACGCATTCTGTCCAATAGACAACAATAGGCCAGGCGACATCTAGTGTATGGGAACTCGCGCCGGCCAGAACCAAGGTAAGCTGTTCCCGCCCCTGCCTGCCACTTAGCTACCTAGCTACAGCCTGCATCTTATATATATTATAGGTAGATACAGACTGGTACAGACTGATGTGACTGGAGTGGGGTGGGGGTGTTTTATTTATACATATATACGCCTTTTTTTTAGGTGAGGGAATGGAAGTTTTGAGTGAGTTCCCCCACTTTTTTCCCTAGGACTTGGCCTTTTTGGGAGCACATATTTGTGTGAGAAGTTATTCTCCACCTTGAACTTCAATAAGTCAAAGTACAGGTCTAGACTTATAATGATCATCTTCAAACCATATTGAGGGTCTCAACTGCTTCCGCTCTAAAGCCAAATGTGGTTCAGATTTGTGAGAAGAAGCGCTGTCAAGTCTCTGGCAGCAATTAGTAGGCAAAAGATGCCATGTTCAGAAGAACTGTTCATAATCTTCACTCAATGTTCTATTAATGTTCAGGACACTTCATGTTCAGAGGAAAAAATTAAAACGGTTAAAAATGAAATTTGAGGACTTTTTTTTTGTGAAATCCCTTATGCGGCCCAGCCTCACCCAGACTTTGCCTCCTGCGGCCCCCAGGTAAATTGAGTTTGAGACCCCTGACGTAAAGTCATTTAGTGACAAATGATACAAGGTAGAAAATCTTTTATATATATATATATATATATATATATATATATATATATATATATATATATATATATATATATATATATATATGTGTGTGTATATATGTATATATAGGTAGATAGATATGATAAAACATATGTAAAACATATACACAAATGTATCGAAAACTCGGAAATGGGTTTAAAAATCATATCACCGTTATTGAAAAAAAATCTATCGTGATATATTGATATTATATTATTGTCCAGCCCTATGTTAGATATAGAGAACAAGATGAATTAAATATCACTTTTAGCAAATATAGTGAGATTAGATCCAGCATAACTCGTAACATCAAAATGGAAAAAAAAACATTGATAAATTAACACACTTCTCATTTACTAGTGTTGTAAAAAAAATAAAAATAAATGAGTGAAAAAGAAGAGAGAACCCAGTCCAGGAGACTCGGAACAAGCAGAATTCCTTTATTGAGACGTGTTGGTTAATCTGCAGTCATACAGCGTCTTTAAGATGTCCATGTGTCTGCAAGAGCCTACTCGAGGTCTGCAGTCTGCAAGTTCTTTCACAAGTCTCTCACAAGTCTCACACAAGTCTGATTAAGACAAAGATGTCCTGTCTATATTGTCCTGTTAGGAGGAGGGGACATGGCTAAACAAAGCATGCAAATTAAGAGCTGTGGTCGGCATGGTAAACTGCTTTTTCCGGCCTGATCTTATCATGTTCTGGAGACAAAACCTCCTGACCATTTGATTGAAAAGAGTAAACAATAGACACCCCATGCTGTGAAACTGACAATTTGCATTACTTTGGCTTAGCTTGTAATCAGAAAGATAAAGGTTAAATGTCCCTCCTAGCTGGGATGTTAATGAAATTATATAATTAAAAACCAGAGAATATAACTTTTCAGTTATACGTAGATTATTGTTCATTTGGAATTAGTTGATAGAAATTTATATTTCCACAGATCCCCCTTTGAGAGTTATTTAAAAACTCTCACAAAAAAATATAAATTTATAAGCCTTCCTAAATCCATTCAATGGCTTCTGTTTGATAACAGAAGCCCCATCTTCCAGTCATGTAACTTGGAAAAAGTTACAGGCACATTTAACTTATTCTGTGTCATTTCAATATCTACATAGATGTAAGTGTAGATTTCTAAACTGTTCACACGTTTATGACAATCAGTTGTAATGTCATAAATCCTACATGATGACACAAAAAAATCATGTAGTTAAACTGTAGATCTTCTGAAAGTCCATGGCTTGTGAATAGTGTTCAGTCTTTTGTGAGGTGTGTTTCTTGTGGTTCTTCTCCAGCACAGAGTTGATCTGATGACTTCCTGTCATTCATGGATCTCCGTAGTGATGCTCTAGTTCAGAGGGTTTCTTGAGAAGATGCAGTGTTTGTGTTTACCTGCACACAAGAAAACACGGAAACAGCAGACCAGCAGTATTCATGCATAGACTTGTATGATCACACAGTTCATGTGTCTAGTTATTCAGGTGATCGTATAGTGGTTGTGTTAAGTTGGTGATCGTATAGTGTTGTGTATTTTCTGTCTCCTAATCTTAAAGTTATGACACCTATAAAACAGTGAGGTGAGGATAAATGGGGAAAAAGGGAGTCTTCACCACAGGGTTCGGCCCCTGAAGCCTGTTGCTTTCAGTTCTGCCCTGGGCTCCTCACTGGTTTGTGTGTCTTGTTCTATCCCTGAGTGTTGTGGGCAAACTTTAAAATGTGAGACACAAACTATCATTCAATAAATATCAGTCCTATTGTAACAGGTATGAAAATTATTATTCGCTTTAAGTATAGAATTACACAAAATATGTGTTTTATCTAATGTGTTAGTAAGTATACCTGAGGTGTTTGTTAGTGTGTGTCTTCTCCTTTAAATTTCTAAGGGAGCTCACGCTGTTTAATTTCCTGTTTTGCGCCCCGCCTCTTCCCTTTCTGCACTGACTATGCATGGGAGAGGTGGGTGTCTGCTAAGCTCCAATTAATCTTTAATCATCTTTACTTTATAAATAACTTTTAAAGCTAGTTTTCATGTTTAAATAATATTTATACCTTTATTTTTCACATATATTTCATTATTTTTGTGTTATCACTTAATTTGAAGTTTTGATTGACTTTTTAGCCTAACTGAAGCATGTGAATGCTAAATGCATTGCACTTTACTTTTAACAGAAAAGCTGTAAGGGCGAAGACACACTGTAAAAGCTGTGCTTTTTGATTTATTCTCAGGTATGTTTTGTCACTTTGTTAATATTGTTTGAAGTTTTCTTCTATCTTTCTCTCCATCTCTCCCCCTTTCTGGACTGATTGTGCATGGGAGAGAAAAGCTGTAAAGGGCGAAGACACACTGTAAAAGCTGTGCTTTTTGATTTATTCCCAGTGAGTAAAGAGCCGTCACAACTGCAGATCTCCGACTGGTTATTCCTTAATAAAACAAAGAAAACACAACGCAGAACCGGTTACACGTGGTGCCCGTGACCATTCCGGATCATCTGATCAGCTCTTCGCAGATCGCCGTGGTTGAGTGACGACTCCGCATCGCCGATCCACTCCGGGTTTTTCCTTCACCGCCATTGCTCGCAGCAGCTCCGCGCTCGCGATAAGGAGATCGCGCGCGCACGCGCGCGTGTGTGTGTGTGTGTGTGTGTTGAACAGCGTTTGACATCGCGGGGCAGACTGTTTTGTCAGAGACACGCTAAACTGTGGCTTATCGTCGTTCATCGTTGCCTTTTAATCGCGATTGACTGTGTGAGGACTGCGTGGGACGCTTGAGTGACCTCAGTGCATCATATCCTTTATCCGTGCAGAAACAAATGATTGAATGTTACTGTTTTAAATCAGCAATGTGTCTGACTGACTTTGAATGAGGAAATATTATACTCTTGTGACAGAGCTTTTTCTCTTTGAACACTTTTTCCATCTTAACGTTTGATTGAGTGAGTTTGATATCAAATTTGACCATCCTTTATGGTAAATTTTGCGGTAAATCTATTTTGTAGTGTCTCAATTTGTGATAATTCTTAATGTTTTATGTGTTTGCATTTTACAATTGAAACATGTTTGGGGATATTGACAAAGATGATTTTAGTCCAGTGAAGCCATCAAATGTGACCTTTCCAATGGGCAGGGGTGGTGGGCTTGTCAATTTTCATGATGAGAAGGTATCTGAAATAAACCCTCGTTGTTATGGGAGAGGGAGGGGGTTAGCTAATATGAGTTTGGGCGGTATGCATACTATTGATTCAGCAATTAGTGCTTCAGCAGGCCCAACAGCTAGCTCCACCCCTATCACACGCCTAGATTCCGAACGTGCTATTTCCCCTGAGTCTTTAGGTAGTATAATTTCAGATCTGGCTCAGAAAATAGGTGAAAGTATTTCAGCTAGCCTTAATCTTGTGCACCAGCCCAGCCCAGTGCAGCCTAATCATCTTCAGTCAGAACAACCCAGTCAGTGCATTGATGCTTCCACCCTAAAAGTTATAGTTCAGAAAGACACTGCACCTCCACCATTCTTCAGGGGCGATAAAAGTGATTCGTTTACCATCCATGAGTGGGAAGATATGATGAGCAGCTATTTAAACAGAATGGAGTGCAAAACACAGTCAGAAGTTCATGATCTCATTATGAGCAGACTAGCTGGCAGAGCGAGAGATGTTGTTAAGGTGTCCCTGCGAAGCCGCCCTGATCTGAGTGCCAGTAAACTTCAAAGTGCAGTGTTTGACATATTAAAACACAACTTTAGTGAATTGGCTTACTCAAATATGCCCATGGCTGACTTTTATAATACTGTCCCAAGAGCGAACGAAAGTCCCATGGATTACTGGATACGCCTTAACAAGGCCATAGATGTTGCTGATGAGTGCTTGCATAGACGTAATTAGGGTTGTAACGGTATGAATTTTTCACGGTATGATAATCGTCTAAAACAATACCACGGTTTGACGGTTTCGCGGTATACGGTATGTTACAAATGTTACAAAATAATAGAACAGTGAAGCAAATTTGATTTTTTCCAAATAATATATTTTTAGTTACTATAAACAACACCACTTACAATGAACAAATAAAAATAAGAAAATAATAAATAATGTGTCAAAGTCCAAATAAAGTCCAAATAAACATGGTGCAAATCCTCAGTAAAAAATAGATATAAATATTTACTATACTATAAATAGTTACATAACGAAACTAGATTCAATATGGAACATCCTTAGGTTTTATGTGCCAGCATGGATATGGTTGTCTATCGATATGGATTTGGATATGGTTGTCTGCAATGCAGACAAACAGCTGCACCTTCATTTGCGTCTTTTGAAAACAGCAAGAGTTTCTGTGCTGCTGTGCATGCAAAAGTACTTAGTATGAGAATTATTTCATGAAAAACTTTTTTTTTTTGCGTTTTATTTAGCCGCGCATAAGTGTATGCCTATCTCTCATTCCGTGTTGTTCAAAAAGCTTGGTCCACAAACAAAAGCGAAACCTATGCTTATTGGTTGTGATATAGCGAGTTTAAACCAATCTGGGCATGGAGGAGGGACAATGCATCAATGTACCATGTCTGATTTGTCCGGAGACACAGTGACAAGCGTTTCTTTGTCAAATCAGCGTTGTCAAATGTTGATGACGTAACCGCACTGATTCCGGAGCCTCTGAAAGTCCGCGAATGTTATGTGATACAGCACTGAGAAAGCTGAGATTCTCTTCTTTATGCCAATCTTTGAATTGTATGAATCAGATCAGCGGATCAAAAGTTATTAAACATTTAAGAGCAATACTTATTTTTAGCCGCGGGCGGCTGTCTCGGTCTTTAAGGGTTAAAACCGTTGATATGCAATTGTTCATGGTATGATAATCGTGCACGTTCAAATCGTGGTAAACCGTCATACCGGTATATTGTTACAACCCTAGACGTAATAAGAGCATTGAGGATCCTGCTGCTGAAGCTGTCATGATGTTCATTTCACATTGTCCAGACCCAAGTCTTGCTCTGTTTTTTCAGTTCAAACCGGCTGAGAAATGGACTGCCGCTGTAGTTCAGGAGCGTCTGGATAATCATCAGAGAGATCTGAAACGAGTTTCATCCAGAGCGAATCACAAATTGCCTCTGTCTGCTTGTAGCCAGTGCACTGTTTCAACTAGCCATGATTGTGTGTCCAGTCCACCTCGCCAGCCTGTACTTACACCTGCTCAGTCTCTTCCCCCTGTCTCTCTTAATCCCAATGCTGTTCCATTCTCTCCCGACACCAGCTTTCAACACATGGTTGGCATGATGGATAAAGTCCTATCACTGTGTACTGCCTCTTTAACGTCACCCAGTCAGGTTCACGCAGGCAAAGCTGCAGACTTCAAGAACGACTTAAATCCCCCATGTAGAGTCTGTAAGTCAAAGGAACACACCACATACTTGCATTGTAGACGTCACAGACTGTGTCGTCTCTGTTTCAGCCCTGGCCATTTTAAGAGTGACTGCCCTAAATCTGCCTACCCTGTGACTCCCTCAGATACTGCCCAGTTAAACTAACCAGCCCATGTGACGAGAGGGGCAACATGGGCAAATTTAATGTAAACTCCCTCACAGATCCAGCAGATGCGCAAAATGTTTTCATGAATTGCTGCAAGTTATTACCAGAAGACAAAACCGTTTTATATGTGGGGTCACAGAGAGTGAATGGAGCGAGTGAGTTGTTTTATGCTCCTGTTACAGTTGGTGGCCAGCACATATTAAAGGGGTTATTGGACTCTGGTAGTATGTCTTGCACGCTCAGTGAAGAGGGTGAGGCCAAGCTGCAAGCTAGTGGTCTCCTTCCACATCAAGAGATTCCCAAGAATGTTGTTCTGGTTGGATGTGGTGGACTAACAACGCAGCCAAAGTGCATGTATGATTTGGAAGTTGTCATCTATGGATTTAAGTTTGTCGTCCCAACTCTTGTGGTGCCTGTACAAAAAGACGAGTTCATAATTGGAAGCAATGTTATTAAATGTATACTGCAGAAGATGAAATCGAGTGAAGACTACTGGAAACTTGCCTCCTGTGATAATAGAGATCCTGAATGTGAGCAATTCCTTGAACTTCTTACCTGTATCTCCCGCTGGTCTGGCCCCAAACAGCCTGACAAGCTGGGAACTGTGAAGCTCTGTCAAGCAGTTACTCTTCTTCCCAGACGCGAGTATCTGGTCTGGGGTAAAATGCCAGCTAATGTCCCTGTTTCTCCAGGAAGCACTGTAATTGTTGAGCCAACCACTGCACGCTCAGCCCCTAAGAACATTCTGGTTGGGCGAGTAATAACACCCATGTGGGGTGATCGATGGGTGCCAATGAAAATACTTAACCCTAATCCAACAGCAGTGACACTTCGTCGCAACTGTAAACTTGCCGACGTTTCCTCCTGTCTGGCGGTAGAAGATCTCACTGTCACACAGGGATTGAGTAAAACTTCTTGTAACGTTCCCAATTCATTTCCCGCTGAAAATGTCCCATCCCCTGATGTGGTGCAGATGTTGAAAGATTATGGTCTGGGGGACATTAACATTGATGCATGTGATGTTTCTATGTCATGGAAGAGAAAACTCGCAGTTCTCCTGGTGTCATATCATGATGTTTTCTCCAAAGATAAGTTGGATTGTGGAGAGGCGAAGGATTTTGTGCACAGGATTCATCTCTTTGATGAGCGCCCATTCCGTCTCCCCTATCGCCGCGTCCCTCCTGCGCACTATCAAAAACTGAGAGAAGTGTTGTCGGAGATGGAGGAAAAAGGGATAATCAGCAAGTCTGTCAGTGATTATGCATCACCTTTAGTGATGGTCTGGAAAAAAGACTGTAATCTGAGGGTTTGCACGGATTTTCGCTGGCTCAATGCTAAAACTGTCAAAGATGCCCACCCTTTACCACATCAATCAGATTGTCTCGCTGCCCTAGGGGGTAATGCCTTCTTCAGCACCATGGATTTGACTTCAGGGTTTTACAACATCCCACTCCATGACTCTGACCGGCGATACACTGCCTTCACTACACCCATGGGGCTGTACGAGTATAATCGTCTCCCACAGGGCCTTTGCAATAGCCCTGCGTCTTTTATGCGCATGATGCTCAGTGTTTTTGGTGACCTCAACTTTACCAGTCTGCTCTGTTACCTGGACGATTTGTTAGTCTTTGCTCCATCTGAATCAGAGGCACTAAATCGCCTGGAGATCGTGTTTTCTCGATTGAGATCCAGCAACCTGAAGCTAGCTCCTAAAAAGTGTCACTTTCTGAGAAAGTCTGTAAAGTTTCTGGGACATGTGATTGATAGTACTGGTATTTCTGTTGATGAAGAGAAAGTGAAAGTAATCTCTGCTTTTCAAAAAGAGAATTTAATGAAGGATGACAGAGTCACACCATTACAAAAGAAAATCAGATCATTTCTTGGTATGGTCCTGTATTATCAAGCCTTCATCCCAAATTGTTCACGGATTGCCAGGCCCTTATTCAATTTGACCACAGGCCTAAAACGTTCTGCGAAAAATGCTGGTGGCGGTAGGAGAGCAGGCACTTTTCGGGAGTTGACACCTCAGGACTGGACCCCAGACTGTGATTCGGCCTTTAGTGAATTAAAGACGGCCCTTGTTGACAGTGTGGTGCTGGCTCATCCAGATTTCGAACGTCCCTTCTTACTCTGTACTGACGCTTCGTTGGAAGGCTTAGGAGCTGTGCTCTCTCAAGTTCCTGTTGGTGAGGACAAGGCGAGACCGATAGCGTTCGCTAGCAAGGCTCTGAGTCGCAGCCAGACAAAATATCCTGCACACAGATTGGAATTCTTGGCTCTGAAGTGGGCGGTGTGTGACAAGTTCAGTCACTGGCTTAAAGGCCATGAGTTTACAGTGTGGACGGATAACAATCCACTGACATACATCATGACCAAGCCAAAACTGGATGCATGTGAGCAGCGCTGGGTCTCGAAACTCGCTCCATATTCATTTGAGATCAAGTATGTTCCTGGGAAGCTTAACGTTGTGGCAGATGCACTCAGTAGAGATCCGTTCACCAGGCCAGTGAGTCAGCGGCTTTTGTCAGAGCCCTATTCAGATCTTTTGAGACATGTGCACAGTGTTGACGATGGAAATGTTCAAGAAGTGTTCAGACTTATCTGTCAACCGCAATCAGTGGAATCAGGTCCTGTTTTTGGGCTGGATACATCAAAGTCCGCTGATGACGTGTCTTCCATTCTGTCCTCCTGCGATGAATGGGAAACATTTACTGAATGTAGAGCAGCATCAATTGCAGAACATCTTGACTCTTTGATCAACAGTGATGAAGTGTTTCATTCCCTTTCTCTTGCTGACTTGCAAGACCATCAGCACAAAGACCCTGTCATTGCTAGAGTGTGTTATTACATCGACAGAAAGCGCAGACCATCAAGACGTGAACGGGCTAATGAACACCTGTATGTGTTACGGATCCTTAAGCAGTGGGACAAACTTTCAGTGCTTAATGGAATCTTGTACAGAGCAATTAAAGACCCGCTCACGAAACATAAAAGGTTTCAGTTCATCTTACCTGAATCTTTGAAAAGTCAAGCTCTTTCTGGCCTTCACGACCTGGCTGGTCATCAAGGGCAACCACGCACTTTGGCATTGGCACGCCAGAGGTTTTTCTGGCTTGATATGGAGCGTGATGTGCGGGATTATGTGAAGAAGTGTCCCAGGTGCGTCTTCAGCAAAACTCCTGAGCCTGCTGCGAGAGCCACTTTGGAGAGTATTAAAACCACAGCCCCATTGGAGCTCGTTTGCATTGACTTCTGGTCTGCTGAGGACCGACACAATAAATCTGTGGATGTTTTGGTGATCACAGATCACTTCACGAAACTAGCACATGCTTTTCCATGTCAGGACCAGACAGCAAAAACAGTAGCCAAGAAACTGTGGGATAGCTTCTTCTGTGTTTATGGATTTCCCCAACGCATCCATTCTGATCAAGGTGCTTCATTTGAGAGTGAATTGATGGCTGAGCTTCTTGCGCTGGCAGGCATTGACAAGTCTAGAACCACTCCTTACCACCCAATGGGGAATGGTGGTACTGAGCGATTTAACAGAACACTAGGTAACATGCTGAGGTCTCTTCCACCTAGACCTAAGCAGAAATGGCCGCAGATGGTACAGACCATGACATTTGTGTACAATTGCACAGTGCACGAAACAACAGGGTTTGCCCCTTTTTATTTGATGTTTGGCAGAGTGCCACGGCTGCCAGTGGACCTAATGTTTCAGAGTGTTCTGCGAGATGACTCCATCTGTGATTACGACCAGTACGTTCAGTCGCTCATCAGTGACCTTCAGACTGCTATGTCAGTAGCACAGACAAATTCAGCTCACAAACAAAGACACCAGTCCAGTCAATACAACAAAAGAGCAAAAGGCCTACCTCTTGCCATTGGTGACCAAGTGCTTGTAGCCAACAAGGGATGTAGGGGGAAACGAAAACTTGCTGACAAATGGGAACCTGTTGTATACACTGTTGTTGCTGCAAAACCATCCATACATGTCTATAAGATCAGTGACAGAGCTGGTATTGAGCGTACAGTGCATCGCAATCTACTTTTGCAAGTGAACTTTCTCCCCTTGCCTTATACAGACTCTGATGGTCCTGGTCTGGAGGTTGCTGGATCACTTACCTGCAGTGTTGCTCCACAGTCAGACTTAACAGGCTCTGATGGTCTAACTGCCCGAACAAACAGTGATATTTGCTCTGATGTTGAAGAGATTGAGCCTGCTGAGGACACAGATGAGGGACTGAATGAGGCTGAGGGCCTCTCACAAGTTGACTGCATGTCCAATGTCTCCAATGCTGCTACATGCAATGATGACCGCACTAGTTCATGGGTGCATTCTCAGTTGCCTAGCCAACAGGTGCCAAATTCACCTCTTCCAGTGCCTGTGGCTGATGACTGCACTGTGGCTGGTGCTGGTGCAACCATGTCTCCCCCACAGTCTCTCCCTGATTGTGTCTTACCTGTTGTACAGAATCCTGTAGTAGATCCAAATGCAGCTGATCATTACTCTACCAGGTTTGGGAGGATTATTAAACCAGTGTGTAGACTTATTGAATCAATGGTTCAAATTGAAACCCTGTTGAGTTCAGATTCTGGGTCTGCAGTTATTCATGTCTGAATTTAAATTTCAGCCCCAAATTCCTGAAGGTTTTGGAATTTAGAGGGTTTTTCTCCTATCTTTCTGATATCTTTCTTTAACGGACTGTGGTATAAGTTTACAAGGTGTAATGGGCACCTTGATGATGTCTATAAAATGTGCTGAAATTTGGCCAATTTCTAAACATTTTTATCCTTTTATAGGGTAGCTTTTAATTCTGTCTGTCTTCACATATTTTTGGTGTGTGGACCAAGTAATTCTTATGACCAGTGTACAGAGTTTTTCATGTTTTCTCAGAATTTTGTGTAATTCTAGGGGGGTGAGTGTAACAGGTATGAAAATTATTATTCGCTTTAAGTATAGAATTAAACAAAATATGTGTTTTATCTAATGTGTTAGTAAGTATACCTGAGGTGTTTGTTAGTGTGTGTCTTCTCCTTTAAATTTCTAAGGGAGCTCACGCCGTTTAATTTCCTGTTTTGCGCCCCGCCTCTTCCCTTTCTGCACTGACTATGCATGGGAGAGGTGGGTGTCTGCTAAGCTCCAATTAATCTTTAATCATCTTTACTTTATAAATAACTTTTAAAGCTAGTTTTCATGTTTAAATAATATTTATACCTTTATTTTTCACATATATTTCATTATTTTTGTGTTATCACTTAAATTGAAGTTTTGATTGACTTTTTAGCCTAACTGAAGCATGTGAATGCTAAATGCATTGCACTTTACTTTTAACAGAAAAGCTGTAAGGGCGAAGACACACTGTAAAAGCTGTGCTTTTTGATTTATTCTCAGGTATGTTTTGTCACTTTGTTAATATTGTTTGGAGTTTTCTTCTATCTTTCTCTCCATCTCTCCCCCTTTCTGGACTGATTGTGCATGGGAGAGAAAAGCTGTAAAGGGCGAAGACACACTGTAAAAGCTGTGCTTTTTGATTTATTCCCAGTGAGTAAAGAGCCGTCACAACTGCAGATCTCCGACTGGTTATTCCTTAATAAAACAAAGAAAACACAACGCAGAACCGGTTACACTATCAGACATCATAACATTGAATGGGTAGTGATTGGAAAATGTGTTAAACACATTCAAGGCTGTAAGTGGACTTAAGCAGAGTTCCCCAATACAAAGGAAGAAGTTTCCTTTGTGTCTTTTTACAAAGAGTCTTTCATCTTAATTGTAAATGAACTGGGACATTAAGCACTTACAGCCAAAAAATGGTTAGCATCTTTGTGGACAGCTCAATGGATTTAGTGATGAGGGGTATGTTGAGGGCATTTAGCAAACTGTTCAGAAGTTGATTTACCCTGTTCATCTCTTTAATGTTCTTTTTATTCTTTCTACACTCCCTCATCCAATGTCCTTTTTTTACCACAGTAATGACAACATATAGTTTTCCTAAGACATTTGTGATTTGATGTCTTTTCTGTGTTGACCTTAGTGGCGGCTGCTTCAAATCTGACTCTGTCTTTGATATGAGAGTCTCTTTCCCACAAAGCTAAACTGTTCATATTATTTCTGAGAGTGGTGGAAGACCAGGTGATGTTAAGAAATGGCAAAGCTTGTCTGTATTCAGTTGCAAGGCCATCTGACCAGATGCGGACTAGGGGTCCCTTGTCATTTAGCACACTGTCCGAATTATCAGCTAATCCACTGTAAGTTATGGCGGATTGACAAAATCTCTCAGTGAATTCATTCACAGATTCATCTTTCCTTTGCACACAACAAGTCACTTTTGATCAGTCAATCTTTGGGCCAACAATGTTCTTTAGAGCTTTCAAAACACCCTCTCTCAAATCATCCTTACTGGCATGTTGTAATTTAGAGGTCACAGTATGCTCAACACTGTTGAATTCAGATTCAGTGAGAATTTGAGACATTAGCTGGGTGACGTTTGTTAATGACATGTCATAAAGACGCGTTTTGCTGATTAGTGCTCTGCTAAACTCTGAAAAATTTGTGCGTGCTGATGGTAAGCTTTGAGACAATCTGTCTATTTCTCTAGGTCCTAGTGTTCCTGAAACTGTTTGAATTTGAACAACAGAAGTGTTGTTGTGTGAACTCTCAGTTCTCTTAGATCTTCTGGCACCACAAACCTCCACTGAATCTATAGGTAAATCGCTATCTGACTGGATGGAAATGTCTGTTTCAGAGACAATTTGTAAGTCAGGATGTTTATTATCAGGCTGACTAACCTCCTCAATGTCAGTTTTTGATTTCTTTAGGTTCAGTTGTTTTGTTAATGAGGTTATCTTAGCATGAAGCTCTTGGATCTGTTTCTCTAATTCAGATTTAGCCTGAGCTTTTTGTTTAGCTCGAGATAAACTGAATTCTCTGTAGCAGCAGATAATGCCTTTTACATTGTTTTTGCGAATGCATGCATCAAGCACTTTCTTGCATTCATCTAATGTCCAAACATTATCTGGGTCAATGCTAAATTTCTTTGTCAAATTTAGCCTGACTGACTTTGTTATTGAGTCCATGTGCTGTCTTAGCAGCGATTTGAAATCCTGATCTGACAATAAAGGAGATGTTAAACCACCTTTTTCAGTTGTAGTGATCAGTCTTGTATTCTGTCTGAACATTTTGTGAGCTTATTATCACAAAGTAAAAATACTAAAACTTTTCAGATGAAAGTGTAGTAATTTCTTCTCTGGCGAAACAGAGGGTAACAATATTAGCACATGTTGCTAAAACTTCCTGCCTGAACAAGAGATAACATAAATTAGCTTGTATAGCTAAACGTAAACTTCTCTGGTTGAACAGAGGTTAAAAGAAATAAAAGAAAAGAAAATAGCGCATAAGGCTTTACTTCTCTAAAGAGAAGATAACTTTTTAAGAGAAAATAGCACGTAAGGCTTTGCTTCTCTGTCTGAACAGAGGATAAACTGTTAAAAGAAAATAGCACGTAAGGCTTTACTTCTCTGTCTGAACAGAGGATAAACTGTTACTTCTCTATTGAAATAGAGAATAACTTTTTGTTAAACAAACCCTGCAGCTGTTTGTTAACTTTTCTCTGATGGAGCAGAGAATAACCATGTGTATAGACTGGTCTGTATGGTTCTTTTGATAGAGTGAAACTCACCAAATCGAGGTTGAGCTGAAAAGATTCAGTCTGGAGTGATCTGATCTTTGTATTCAGGTAGCAGTCAGCAAATAGTTGAGAATTTGTGACGTCCGCTGAGTGACTTCAAATTGCCGTTGAACTAAAGAGTCCGTCTGAAGAAGTTTCCTTGATCTTGAAGGTTCAAGTTAAATTCCAGGTGGTTTTCAGTCTTTTGTGGCAAATTGTTGAGAATTTGATGATTTCTGTCTCTATCCGGCTCACGGCACCAAGTTGTTGTAAAAAAAATAAATGAGTGAAAAAGAGAGGAGAAGCCAGTCCAGGAGACTCGAAACAAACAGAATTCCTTTATTGAGACGTGTTGGTTAATCTGCAGTCATACAGGGTCTTTAAGATGTCCATGTGTCTGCAAGAGCCTACTAGAGGTCCTCAGTCTGCAAGTTCTTTCACAAGTCTCACACAAGTCTCACACAAGTCAGCAAATAGTCTAATGATTTCATGGCTATATTGTGTTCTTAGGAGGAGGGGATATAGCTAAACAAACAAAGCATGCAAATTAAGAGTTGTGGTCGGCAGGGTAAACTGCTTTTTCCGGCCTGATCTTATCATGTTCTGGAGACAAAACCTCCTGACCATTTGATTGAAAAGAGTAAACAATAGACACCCCATGCTGTGAAACTGATAATTGCATCACTTTGGCTTAGCCTGTAGTCAGCAAGGCAAAGGTTAAATGACCCTCCTAGCTGGCATGTCAATGAAATAATATAATTAAAAACCAGAGAATATAACTTTTCAGTTATACGTAGATTATTGTTCATTTGAAATTAGATGATATAAATTTATATTTCCACAAGGAGTACCATTCTCTGTCAATTGTTTTGGTGTTATAAACTCTCCTACTTTTACCTTAATTGATCTCTTGCAAAAAAAAAAAAAAAAAAATCTTCAACCCAATTAAACATTCTCCCTTCTACTCCCATTTTTTCCAGTTTCATTAACAGTCCATCATGCCATACCATATCATAGGCCTTTTCAATATAAAAAAAAATACTGTTCCAACCGATTCTTTATTCATTAATGCTTTTCTTATATCTGTCTCTAAACATACTACTGGATCCATAGTCCCTCTTCCCCCCAAAAGCCACTCTGATTTGGTGATAATTTCTTACCCTTTTCCAAATGATACATTAATCTGTCAGTTTTTTCCATTATTTTACCGAAATGAGATGCAAGTGCTATTGGTCTGTAGCTGTTTGGATTACTATAATCTTTTCCTGGTTTCTTAATTGGTCTTATTAAAGCTTCTTTCCAACTCTTTGGCAAAAATTTTTCTCTCCATACCTTGTTGTAAAAATCTAACATAACTCATAGCCTTGTCACTTAAATGTTTAATCATAGTGTAACTTTATCTAAACCAGGGGAAGATTCTTTTACTCTGTTTATACTCTTTACAGTTCTGCCATTTCCAACGGAACATCCAAAACACTGCCTGTTTCTTCTTTCCGTTGCTTTATCATAGGATTACTTGATAACACCTCCTCCCTGATCCTTACTCTATCCTCACACAAATTTTTAGAGGAGTTTACTTTGGTGAATGCTTCTTTTAGCATCATAGCCTTTTCTCTGTCATTCACCGCCATCACGTTTCCTTCTTTGAGCACAGGAATTTCCACATCTTTTCTATTTCCTCTCATTTTTCAATCATATTCCAGATTTCCTCTTCTGGTGTACTTCATATTTCGTTACAAAATTCCCTCTAGTATTCTTTTTTTGTTTGCCTTAATACTCGCGTAACTTTTGCTTGAACAGTTTTATATTCTATCAAACTTTAAAAGTTAAAAAGTTTTAAAATGCCTTCCTTTTTTGTTTTATGACTTCTCTGCATTTCTCATTCCACCAAGGCACTATCTTCCTCTCCCTTCCCCCTTTACTCTTTGGAATATATTGTTCAGCTGCCTCCATAATTACTGCTACTATTCTGTTGTTTATTTTTTCATTGTCAGATATCTCCATTTTATCCAGTCTTTTTAACCCTTCTTTACTAACTGCCATAAATTCTTCCCAGTTTGCTTTTACATAAATCCATCTCCCACCAATCTTTACACAAGACTGAGTGTGTGAGCTGCTTTTATGAGTGAGCGTGGTTCATCAGTGTGTTGTGCTGCAGGTGTGTGTGGCAATTAGTGTTTGTGCATGACGTCATGGTTAAAAGTCCGGTGATGGTGACCTCTGCTGGCCAGCGAGGGGAATGACTGGGACCGAGACAGTGACATTACAGGTCAGCTGCATCTTGTGTTAACCATACTCCTAAGTATTTAAGGGAGTTTAGTTTCCAATTAATATTTAATTTATGTTGAAGTTTATTGTTTGGGTTGTAGCCAAATTATAAAATTAGGGTTTTTTGTATATTTAATTTTTACCCAGAGAGTTCTCCAAACCTTTTAAGAACAAGAAGCAGACTAGAAAGTGATTCATCTGGATTTGAGAGATATAGTAGCACATCATCCGCATATAGAGCAATTTTATGGTCTACCTTATTAATGTTAATCCCCCCAATTGATTTGTCTTCTCTAATTGCCTGGGCTAGAGGTTCAATGTATGAGGCAAACATCAGGGGAGAGAGGGGACAACCCTGCATAGTTCCTTTTTCTAGTTTTATCTTTTTTGAAAGACAATCGTTTATTTTTATCCTAGCCTTTTGGTTTGAATATAAACATTGAAAGCTTCTAACTGTATTTTCTGTAAATCCAAATCTATATTAAACATTAAATAAATATTCCCAATTTACACAGACACTAAAGCTTTCTCTGCATCTAGACTAACTAAAATTGCTTTAATGTGATGTTTTTTTAATTTGTCGTATTGCATGAAGTATCTATGTCTATCAAATCAGGTAAAAATGTTTCAAGTCTCTTGGCTAAAATAGAGGCAAATAATTTATAGTCTACATTTAAAACAGACACAGGTCTACATAAACTACAACTACAGTTTTATCCTTCCCCTCTTTAGGTATGACTGAGATAATTGCTTCCCTCCAAGAAGGGGGAATTTCTGCCTCTTTAAGTGTCCAATTAAATGATGATATAAGAAGAGGTGAGATCTCTTTTTTAAATGTTTTGAACCACTCAGAAGGTCATTGCCGGGTATTTTATTATTTTTAAGATTATTTATAGATTTATCTAATTCATCCTCTGTAATTTCTTTTGTTAGGAGACTATTTTGTTCCCATCCAATACAGGGAAGATCAAGAGAATCCAAAAAAAAGCTTTAATTGATGTATTATTTACCTGTGTCTGTTGTGAGTATAAAGATTTATAATAGGTTTCAAATGCCTCTTTAATTTTATTCAGACTATACAATATTTTTCCTGATTTTTCCTGAGTTTCCTTTTATCTTATGAATTGAAAACTTTTGTTGTTGTTTTTTAAGTTACCATGCTAGCCTTTTTGTTGCTTTTGGTCCCGATTCATAAAAGGCTTGCCTTAGGAATTTTTATTTTTTTCTCTATGTCCTCTCTATACATCACATCTATTTTATTTTTTATATTTTTGATCTGTTTCAAAATCAGGGTATCTTTACTAGTTGCATGTTGTTAATTGCTTTAATTTATCTTTAAGAATCCTAAATTGAAGTTCTTTTATCTTCTTAAGGGTTGATGTAATAGAAATGATCTTGCCTTGTAATACAGCTTTAGCTGCATCCCATAAGATTATAGGACTTACTTCCCCATTATCATTATTCTCTACGTATAATTCAATTTCTAATTTAATTTGGGCCACTACTTCTGTTTTCCCTAGTATACTTGTATTTAGCCTCCATATTTTATCAGCTTTTCTGTCATTCAAATTTAAAGTGAGGTATAATGTTGCATGATCTGATTCATCGGCCGCTTTCATTTAACATTCTTTTACCCTGTGTCTGTCCCTGCTAAACATAAAAAAATAATCAATCCTACTGTAAACTGCATGGGGTGAAGAATAATAGGAGTATTCTCGTTTTGAGGGGTGAAGATCTCTCCAAACATCTAATACTCCAAGATCTTTTAATGAATTCTAAAAACTTCTTAATTGAGCCGTTTTAATTCTTTTATTATTGTAAGTGAGTAGTAATTATGGGACGGCACCTGTCAAAAAGTTTGATGGATTATAGCCCCGCCCACTAAGGCGGGACTTCCGGTCTAAGCCCCGCCCCTTTTATATAAACTTTATAGTTCCGGTAATTAGATTCTTATCGGCTTAATATAAAATAATAATTCCGGTAATTAGATTCTTATCAGGCTAATTAAATTATTGATTCCGGTAATTAGATTTTTAGCGGTTTAATATAAAATAATAGTTCCGGTAATTAGATTTTTATCAGACTAATTAAATTAATAGGTTATTTCAGGTAATTAGTGATGTAAATTATATTTATTATATTACATCAAATTATATTATATTATATTAAGTTGTATAAAATTAATATTTTATTAAATAATATTATGTATTATATTATATCATATTAAATTATATTAAATCATTATGTTATTAATTTATATTATAATATATTATTATATTATATTATTATAATATTAATGTTTATATTAAATTTAATTATTTTTATTATATATCATTATTATTCTATTATACTATAGCATTACATTATTTATATCATTACATTATTCTATTTATTATATTATATTATTAAATTATGTTATATCATTACATTATATTATATTATATTATATATCATTATTATTATATTATATTATATTATATTATATTATATTATATTATATTATATTATAATTAATAAACTATTAACATAAACATTTCTTTATGTTTAGCCTGTTTGTGTTTCCTCTTTGTGTCAGTCTGTGTCTGAGCGTGTGATGATAAGGAAAACTTTGGATAACATCCCGTCAACTGCTTGTGAAAGATAGATTTATATCAGATGTAGAATATGTATATCTGATTGTATGTGTTGGGTGTCTCCCACTAACTACTATATGTTGTTAGGTGATTAGAAAGTGTGCTGATATCTATATATCCACACGCAGTCAACTGTATGCATATGTATGTATGTGTGTGTGTGAGTGTGAGTGTGAGTGTGTGTGTGTGTGTGTGTGTGTGTGTGTGTGTGTGTGTGTGTGTGTGTGTACGTGTGCGTGCGCTCGAGAGAACTTGGGTCTGGCTTTGTATGTTTGAATACATGACACAGTATTTACTAAATATGTTCATTAATAGGTTATGTTGTTTTTGTTACATTATTACTACATTAATGCATATTTAAAGACACACAAACTTTTTAATGTATCTTTGTCTGACTATTAAATTTAAATATGTTTACAATATTTCTTGTCGGCTTAGTCCCTTTATTAATCCGCGGTCGCCACAGCGGAATGAGCCGCCAACTTATCCAGCAAGTTTTTACGCAGCGGATCACCTTCCAGTCGCAACCCATCTCTGGGAAAATGTTTACAATATTAATCCAGTAAATAACAAATCTTAATCCGTATTAACAATAAATTGTCACACCTTTTAAAACAACGTTATCTAAAATGTAATGTTCTAAACTGTTGGTTGAAAACACAGATGTAAATTCAAGTTGTCTTTATAATTAATGAAAACTTTTATTATGAAAAACAATTTAAAATGAAAGTTTTTCCTTTGACTAACATGTTTTCAATTTATTTACATGCATGACCTGTAATTTATGGCACACATTGTAATACAGTTAATCCAAAGCCTAATGTTTTGAGCACTGGTCATCACTGGTGTTGGTTTAAAAAATCTACATAAAATATTTACTAAAAAGGACTTATCAGTCTTTAGACATTATTGTTATTTCTGTTTCAAAAGATAAATAAAATGTAATTTTATTACAATAAATTGTAGTAATTGCATTACTAGACAACTTAGTTACTGAATTTTAAATTCAAACGTTTCAAATGTTTTTTATTCATTGCAAATACTTGATCATATAAAGAGAAATATGTATATTATTCAGAATAATGGAATATCACTGATATTTATTTTAAGAAGAAAAAATTGGCTCTCAGTTTATCTAAAAACAGTACAGCTCCAGCCCTTAGTTAAATCTACTTAATGTTTTATAGTAAAATTTTCTAGTTTAACTACTGAATCCACCATTTACATGTTCATACAATAGTGTCAAATCTAGTAAGTTTACAAATTTGTCAAAATTAGTCAAGTTTACAAGTAGTTCTTGAAAGTAGACTGATTACTTTTTTACAGGGTAAATGATGCTTTTCTTATACCAATAGACTTAATCAAGATTATTGTCACTACACACAATTTGTTGGGAGTGTTTATGTTTCTTTAAACAATGTTTTTTTTATTGGCAAACACATTTTTAAATTATCAATCTAAAATCTACCTGAATGTTTTCCACTCTGAATATAAAAACTTTATCTGTGCATTTCACTTGGAAAAGTGATGTTTAAAACACTATTCATTAAACTTACTGCATGACTGGAGCTTTATTTTTACAAACCAATAGCATTGACCTAATTCAAGCTTTTGGTTTTGTACTGTGTAGCAGTTTTTCAACACAAAATGTAAACTTTTTTATGCCAAAAATCTGTAATTTTGTGCAACTGTGTTGTATGTTACAAAGCATACATGTTTTTAAAACTGTCAGTTTTCAAAAGTCACCTAACGTTGTTTCCATTCTTCTGGGGTTTTATTTTTTTTAGGAACAACGATGCTTCATTTGGTGGGGAAAGAAAAAAAGTAATGTTTTGAAATACATTGGTTACACCAATATGGTGTAATGGGTAGAATTTCTGGGTTTCATCCAGACGGCCCGGGCTCAACTCATGATTTGGGAATATATATATATGTTTTTAACCTAAAGTGTATCAAGTAACATTAATAACAACACTTAGCCCCAGTTATTTGTGTCATAGTTGAATGCTTTACTCAATACTGTCAACAAAGCACAATAATATCAAAGAGTAAACACATTTTATTTTAAGAATACTTTGCAGTAAACTTTATTGCATTAATAAGTTTATTTTATCTACCTTCTGATACAGAATGTTTTTAAAACATTTAATTATGTTTTTACGACCACGGGTATCTCACCAAAATATTTCACCTAATTCAAGTAACCAGTGCTGTAGTTTTTAAACACAAAATGTCTTTGCTAACTTTTTTTGCATATGTGTTAAAAGTCTAATTTTACACAACTCTCATAGCATCTGCTACGATGCATACAGTAAAAGTCACAATAACCATTTCTACTGTCAATTATCTTTTGTTGTCTAATTCTTCACAATATTTTTTTCACAAGAACTATGAATCTACAAAGGCAAGGCAAGGCAAGGCAAGACAAGGCAAGTTTATTTCTATAACACATTTTATACATAGTGGCAATTCAAAGTGCTTTACATAAACAGGAACAAAAGAGACATGTTTAAGAAAAATAAAAAACAAATAATAAAAAATATTAAAAATGATAAAAACAGATCAAATGTGTTAAAACAAGTTATAAAAGAATGAAAAGAAGAGAAAAACATAATACTGTGATCCGTCAATAGTGCGATCTGTCTACAAAACTAAAAGAATAGTTGCCACTAAATCTACATTAATATCTTGTTCAACAGTGTCTAATGTACTGTGTATTAAAAATGTATTCTTTTGAACTGTCATGAAAGTTTGAGTTGTGAATGTTTTGGTTTTAAACCAGAGACAACCAACAATATTATGTATACCTTTTGTTCAAATACTTTTTCAAATGAAAGATAAATTATGAAATTGTATGTCAGTGCATCTTTAAAACTAAATTGGGCAAAAAAAATTTAGGTTGTCTTTCTAAACTGACTACAAAACCGTTATACATGAGAACTGGGTATTATTGGGTTGACTTAAACGTTAACCAATTTTAATAAATGTTCTACATTTTATACATTTGCTTTAAACAAGTGACCAGTCCTTGACACACTATGCAACATTCTAATTTTCTAAATATTTAAATATACATTGGCATAAATACAGGGCTTTAATCAGTTTCGAGAATGTTTCTATGATTTGTTTCACACCATCATGTTTTGCACCTAGCTCAATTTTTAACTTTTTTTACAGGAAAGGCATAGACACTTAAGTTGATAAACTTTTATTTCAAGTAAATATACACTGAAATAGAGTAGTACATAATGAACAAACATGGATTGCATTACAATAATAAAGACAAATTAACTAAGAAAAAAATACATATATACAGTCATACATTGAAGAAAAAACAGGGTACACCAGAACAATAAAGACATTACTGATTATTACCAAACAACAAAGAAATGCTGCTAAAAGCATTCTGTCATGTTCTAGTATGTGGCTGGTCATAACTTCCACAATCTCAGCAATATTTGTTATTTTGTTTTGTGAAACCAGTGACACACAAATATCTATTATATATGTAGACATATACAGAACCTGCGTTACCCCAGCTCATCACTCAATTCAGTCAGCACCTTCAGAATTTTTGTAATGGTTGCACAGACAGCACCATTGCTATGAAAACACAGGTGTGTCAAATGATTTATCGTATCGGCCCATGAGTTTAAGGTCCCTCTCACAACGTCCATTTCTCTCTTGAGATGTTTCACACGTTTGCCATCTCCTGTACAATCATGTTTAGAATCACACGCATAATTAATGATCTTCTCCAGAAGAAAAGCCATATGGTCCCTATAATGCTGTTTAAACATGTCGTCCACAATAGACCTTATTTGACAATCAAAAACAGGGTTGCACTCGTACTCGGGCCTTTCATGCGCATTACCGTCAGTATTTTGAGAACAATAGCAATCAACCATCTTTGCATGGTGGCTGTCAGAAAAAAATCTGAAAATATTTTTAAGAAAACGTTTTTTCTTTAATCACAATACAAAGTTTGTCCCATAATCTGTGTAGATCATATAAAGTAGTACCTTAAAGATGCGGCCTGTGTCCTTAAACAGCGATAGTTCAGCCCTAATAGTTCAGTGCAAACAAGACCAAAGTAGGGGCTGTGGTCCTCAAAGATAGTACCTTTTTATGTCTTTAATCTTCTTTTTACTCCTGATCAATTGGTTCTTGTAGAAAGCTTTGGGATCAGTGACTGTAGCCAGAAGCATTACTCCATGGTAGCTAGAAGTAATAATGGTGCGCTTTATCTACACATTCAAACAGGCCCGCCTTCACTCACGGGGCGGTACTATGAACATCTGGTATGGTGTCATAAAACTCATGATAGTTGACATCTTGTCTTTTATTTAAGACATAGGTGTGATGATTTTAAAAATAAAAATAAAAATACAGAGTCATACCGTAAATATATTCACAATGAAAGATTTTAGAGAACTAATATTATAGATTTTTTACATTTCATAGAAGTTTTAGGTTGACAAAATATAATGCACAGCTGAAGTCATCTCAAAACTCATTGCCAAAATGGACAATACAATTAATTTGAATGTTTTTAAGCAAATATGTACAGTCTTTTCAACATTATTCTGCAGTTTGAATTGTTCAATACAATTGTTTATTTGGATTCCTATTAGGGCTCAAAGCAGCCACATATTTAACTGAAATTTGCATCTTTCATGATAGTGTTCTTTTTTAAAGAATGATTGAGAAGAAATAGGATTACATCTACACTTACATGTTCATTTTGGAATTTAAGTGAAACATACTTGTAAGAAAATACAATTAAATTTATGAAATAACCCATATTCCATAACTTATTACAATGCCTTTGAGGTCAAGAAAGAGATCAAGTTTACGACCCATTACCTCATAATTGGTTATTAGATAAAAGTTATTTTAAAAAGTCAAGTTTGGTTAAAAACCTAGGCTTTCTTAAATTTGTTCTGTTAAAACATAAAGAAATTTTAAAAATCAAGTTATGCATTATACGTTCTGGAGATATATAAACACACTTTACCATCAGATAATCTACGAATAACAATATTCACCAATTTTATACAAAGGGTACCAAAACCGTTTGCTTATGTTTGTTGCAGAGTAGCAATAAGATGTTTTTTTTTTGTTTTTTTTTTATTTTATGTTATACTAAATCTAGTGTCTGGCCTATAATTTTAGTGATATACTTATGATAAAGTTGAAATAAAAAGCTGATACATTTAGTTAAACATCACGTGCTTGACATTTTGGTAAATAGTTAAAGCTTCTGATTGTACTAATTGAATATTTAGCATTTTGAAAGGTAAATGTGTGTCAGGGTATGTAAAGCTGACCCCTCTAACTTGTTTGGTTTGAGATTTGTGGAATGTTTCCACAAATTGAAATATTAAAGTGTTTTTCTTATTCACTATTCTGCAACTTTGATGCAACATTGTAAAAGTGTTAGAAATATACAAAAGCACATGTCATGCTGTTTTGTAAAAACAGACAGTCATATCAGTAAAGAACTGCACTTCCTGAGACAAACATTTTGTTTTGCTGTAAATCTTTAATATTTTAATGTATCGGTCAGGATGTAAGCATACAACTGACATATAACTGACTTTTTGTACGACAATCTTTCGATGAACATGTTGACATTATATTGTGACATTTTTAGAGTGGTCTTTGAAATAGTTACAATATCACAGATGTAAAGTACTCGAACAATGTTTGAACAATGTTAGCTGATTGCTGTACTTAAGTACTACTTTTATGATTTGTACCCTACTTGAGTACAGTTAAAATTAATGTTTACTTTTACTTTATTACTTTTTTAAAAACAGTATTTTTTTTACAACTTTCAATTTTATTTATTCTCAAAAAAAAGTTCCTCACTCCTAACAAAACGACAAAGCTGTTTAAATTAATGTTATTTACTTTGTAATTGACATTCATTTCAATATTCCATCAAACTGGTCAGACATGCTCTTCGATTGTTTAGAAGTCATGTCCTGTCACATTGAGCTCTACAATACACATCAACCCCAGTAAGTCTGCTATCAGTACACTTCTGTTAAGCAGTTCATAAGAAAATATACATTCAGGCCATTGTCTGTGTACACATTCACATAATTTTATTTAGATGCCGCACAGAAATAAACTTAAACCTCACTTAAGTATATTTAAACTTATACAAACAGAAAGCGTTTAGTTATTTGTCCTACAGTATGCTTGGTCATTGTTTTACGCGTACAATTTTATTACAGTACGTGTTCTAAGTACATTTGGTTAGTAGTTATTTTGACACCCTTTGATTAATTGGGCACATTATTTTCTACATAATGTTATAGACACATGTATTAAGACAGAGAATAAATTAGTTTGAGTCGACTTAACTGAAATGAACTGCGAACATGTCAAATCTTTATAAAAGACGGTAATCTTATAATAACACAAATTTAACTGCTTACTGCAGTGAGAAAAATATTAAAATGAAATCACAAAAACATAAAAAGTATACATGCAGCTAGACAAAAGAGCCTGTATAATTCAATGTAATTAATTATTTGCTATCTTGAAATGCCATATTTTGAAATATTAAATTTGGTATAATTGAATTGTACACAATTTGTACTACAGCATATTCTCTTGGGTATTTAATGTACTTTTATGTGCTATATTTGATTAGCAACAAGTATACTTTGACCATATGACTGTGTAAGTTCATTACATGTTTGAATAATGTTTGAAGCTTTTGTTATTTTTATTACAATTATTTTATAATTTTTTAATAATGTTTATAATTTTTATTAAATTATAAACATTTTCAAAATCCACAGGTAATCTAAAACTGCACTTATTCTGAGAAAAAATGCTCAGCGGTTACTTCAGTTGTTTTCTAAATTGGTTTCTACAAATTGCATGACATGTTTTCAATAACACACTATCCCTTGTGGTAACTGCTTTGAGTACTACTAGTTAACCAAGGCTACACTAGCTGTACTCTTGCAAGTTTCAAGACACTAGAGTACTATGGACACTGTATCACTAAAAATTATAACACTAAATTGTTTGGAAAGTCAGACCTGTGGTGCAAATGTTGAAGCATTGAGCATGCAGCACCGACAGTTCTCATATGGATGGTTTAAGTGGAGACATAAATGCATCATTTCATTGCATCATTTCCAGCACAAACTATTTATCTACTACAAGTATAAGTGAACTACTACTATTCTTATAAGTTGACAGGATGTATAAATAAAAATGTTATAGTTAGCTACTTGTGTGCTTAATGTTTACTGCTGTCACACTTGAAATTATACTTTTACAGTATACTCTATACTAAAAAGAATACAGTCAACATGGAAATATTGACAGTATTCAGGCTCTTTGTCTAGCTGCATGTATACTTTTTATGTTTTTGTGATTTCATTTTAATATTTTTTAAATTTGTGTTATTATAAGATTACCGTCTTTTATAAAGATTTGACATGTTCGCAGTTCATTTCAGTTAAGTCGACTCAAACAAATTTATTCTCTGTCTTAATACATGTGTCTATAACATTATGTAGAAAAATAATGTGCCCAATTAATCAAAGGGTGTCAAAATAACTACTAACCAAATGTACTTAGAACACGTACTGTAATAAAATTGTACGTGTAAAACAATGACCAAGCATACTGTAGGATAAATAACTAAACGCTTTCTGTTTGTATAAGTTTAAATATACTTAAGTGAGGTTTAAGTTTATTTCTGTGCGGCATCTAAATAAAATTATGTGGATGTGTACACAGACAATGGCCTGAATGTATATTTTCTTACGAACTGCTTAACAGAAGTGTACTGATAGCAGACTTACTGGGGTTGATGTGGATTGTGGAGCTCAATGTGACAGGACATGACTTCTAAACAATCGAAGAGCATGTCTGACCAGTTTGATGGAATATTGAAATGAATGTCAATTACATAGTAAATAACATTAATTTAAACAGCTTTGTCGTTTTGTTAGGAGTGAGGAACTTTTTTTTTTGAGAATAAATAAAATTGAAAGTTGTAAAAAAAATACTGTTTTTAAAAAAGTAATGAAGTAAAAGTAAACATTAATTTTAACTGTACTCAAGTAGGGTACAAATCATAAAAGTAGTACTTAAGTACAGCAATCACCTAACATTGTTCAAACATTGTTCGAGTACTTTACATCTGTGATATTGTAACTATTTCAAAGACCACTCTAAAAATGTCACAATATAATGTCAACATGTTCATCGAAAGATTGTCGTACAAAAAGTCAGTTATATGTCAGTTGTATGCTTACATCCTGACCGATACATTAAAATATTAAAGATTTACAGCAAAACAAAATGTTTGTCTCAGGAAGCGCAGTTGTTTACTGATATGACTGTCTGTTTTTACAAAACAGCATGACATGTGCTTTTGTATATTTCTAACACTTTTACAATGTTGCATCAAAGTTGCAGAATAGTGAAAAAGAAAAACACTTTAATATTTCAATTTGTGGAAACATTCCACAAATCTCAAACCAAACAAGTTAGAGGGGTCAGCTTTACATACCCTGACACACATTTACCTTTCAAAATGCTAAATATTCAATTAGTACAATCAGAAGCTTTAACTATTTACCAAAATGTCAAGCACATGATGTTTAACTAAATGTATCAGCTTTTTATTTCAACTTTATCATAAGTATATCACTAAAATTATAGGCCAGACACTAGATTTAGTATAACATAAAATAAAAAAAAAACAAAAAAAAACATCTTATTGCTACTCTGCAACAAACATAAGCAAACGGTTTTGGTACCCTTTGTATAAAATTGGTGAATATTGTTATTCGTAGATTATCTGATGGTAAAGTGTGTTTATATATCTCCAGAACGTATAATGCATAACTTGATTTTAAAAATTTCTTTATGTTTTAACAGAACAAATTTAAGAAAGCCTAGGTTTTTAACCAAACTTGACTTTTTAAAATAACTTTTATCTAATAACCAATTATGAGGTAATGGCTCCTAAACTTGATCTTTCTTGACCTCAAAGGCATTGTAATAAGTTATGGAATATGGGTTATTTCATAAATTTAATTGTATTTTCTTACAAGTATGTTTCACTTAAGTTCTAAAATGAATATGCAAGTGTAGATGTAATCCTATTTCTTCTCAATCATTCTTTGAAAAAGAACACTATCATGAAAGATGCAAATTTCAGTTAAATATGTGACTGCTTTGAGCCCTAATAGGAATCCAAATAAAGAATTGTATTGAACAATTCAAACTGCAGAATAATGTTGAAAAGACTGTACATATTTGCTTAAAAACATTCAAATTAATTGTATTGTCCATTTTGGTTATGAGTTTTGAGATGACTTCAGCTGTGCATTATATTTTGTCAACCTAAAACTTCTATGAAATGTAAAAAATCTATAATATTAGTTCTCTAAAATCTTTCATTGTGAATATATTTACGGTATGACTCTGTATTTTTATTTTTATTTTTAAAATCATCACACCTATGTCTTAAATAAAAGACAAGATGTCAACTATCATGAGTTTTATGACACCATAGCAGATGTTCATAGTACCGCCCCGTGAGTGAAGGCGGGCCTGTTTGAATGTGTAGATAAAGCACCCAATATTACTTCTAGCTACCATGGAGTAATGCTTCTGGCTACAGTCACTGATCCTAAAGCTTTCTACAAGAACCAATTGATCAGGAGTAAAAAGAAGATTAAAGACATAAAAAGGTACTATCTTTGAGGACCACAGCCCCTACTTTGGTCTTTTTTGCACTGAACTATAGGGCTGAACTATCGCTGTTTAAGGACACAGGCCGCATCTTTAAGGTACTACTTTATATGATCTACACAGATTATGGGACAAACTTTGTATTGTGATTAAAAGAAAAAATGTTTTCTTAAAAATATTTTCAGATTTTTTTCTGAGAGCCACCATGTAAAGATGGTTGATTGCTATTGTTCTCAAAATACTGACGGTAATGCGCATGAAAGGCCCGAGTACGAGTGCAACCCTGTTTTTGATTGTCAAATAAGGTCTATTATGGACAACATGTTTAAACAGTATTATAGGGACCATAGGGTTTTTATTCTGGAGAAGATCATTAATGATGTGTGTGATTCTAAACATGATTGTACAGGAGATGGCAAACGTGTGAAAAATCTCAAGATAGAAATGGATGTTGTGAGAGGGGCCTTAAACTCATGTGCGGATACGATAAATTAATTGACACACCTGTGTTTTCGTAGCAATGGTGCTATCTGTGCAACCAATACAAAAATTCTGAAGGTGCTGACTGAATTGAGTGATGAGATGGGGGTAACGCAGGTTCTATGTATGTCCACATATATAACAGATATTTATGTGTCACTGGTTTCAGAAAACAAAATAACAAATATTGCTGAGATTGTGGAAGTCATGACTAGCCACATACTAGAACATGACATAATGCTTTTAGCAGCATTTCTTTGTTGTTTGGTAATATTCAGTAATGTCTTTATTGTTCTGATGTACCCAGTTTTTTCTTCAATGTATGACTGTATATATGTATTTGGTTTCTTATTTAATTTGTCTTTATTATGGTAATGCAATCCATGTTTGTTCATTATGTACTACTCTATTTCAGTGTATATTTACTTGAAATAAAAGTTTATCAACTCAAGTGTCTATGCCTTTCTTGTAAAAAAGTAAAAAATTGAGCTATGTGCAAAACATGATGGTGTGAAACAAATCATAGAAACATTGTTGAAACTGATTAAAGCCCTGTATTTATGCCAAATGTATATTTAAATATTTAGAAAATTAGAATGTTGCATAGTGTGTCAAGGATTGGTTACTTGTTTAAAGCATAAAGGTATAAACTGTAGATCATTTATTAAAGTTGGTTAACGTTTAAAACAACCCAATAACACACAGTTCTCATGTATAACGGGTTTGTAGTCAGTTTAGAAAGACAACCTTAAAATTTTCGCCCAATTTAGTTTTAAAGATGCACTGACGTACAATTTCATAATTTCTCTTTCATTTGAAAAAGAGAATGAACAAAAGGTATACCTGATATTGTTGGTTGTGTCTGGTTTAAAACCAAAAAATTTACATCTCAAACTTTCATGACAGTTCAAAAGAAAACATTTCTAATACACAGTACATTATACACTGTTGCAAAAAGATATTAATGCAGATTTAGTGGCAAATATTCATTTAGTTTTGTAGACAGATCGCACTATTGACAGATCACAGTATTATGTTTTTCTCTTCTTTTTCATTCTTTTATAACTTGTTTTAACACATTTGATCTGTTTTTATCATTTTTAATATTTTTTTATCATTTGTTTTTATCTTTCTTAAACATGTCTCTTTTATTCCTGTTTATATTAAGCAATTTGAATTGACACTATGTATGAAATGTACTATATAAATAAACTTGCCTTGCCTTGCCTTTGTAGAGTCATACTTCTTGTGAAAAATTAATATATACTGTGAAGAATGAGAGAACTAAAGAAAATTGTCAGTAAAAATGGATATTGTGACTTTTATTGTATGCATCGCGACAGATGCTATGAGAGTTGTGTAAAATTAGACTTTTAACACATATGCAAAAAAAGTTAGCAAAGACATTTTGAGTTAAAAACTACAGCACTGGTTACTTGAATTAGGTCATATAATTTGGTATGATGTCAGTGGTGGTAAAAACATAATTTAATGTTTCAAAAACATTCTGCATTAGAAGGTTGAAAAATAAACTTATTCATGGATTAAAGTTTACTGCAAAGTATTCTTAAAATAAAAAAGTGTTTACTCTTTGTTATTATTGTGCTTTGCTGACAGTATTGAGTGTAGCATTCAACTAGAATACAAATAATTGTGGCTAAGTGTTGTTATTAATGTTACTTGGGACACTTTAGAGGTTAAAAAATATTCTTAAATCATGAGTTGAGCCCCAGCCGTCTGGATGAAACCCCAACTTCTAACCTTTACACCATATTAGTGTAACCAATGTACTTCAAAACATCACTTTTTTTTCTTTCCCCCAAATGAAACATCGTTGTTCCTAAAAACTCCTGAAGAAAGGGAACAACGTTAAGTAACTTTTGAAAACTGACAGTTGTAAAAACATGTATGCTTTGTTACATACAAACAGTTGTGCAAAATTACAGATTTTTAACACATGCATAAAACATTTTGTGTTGAAAAACTGCTACAGAGTGCAAAATCAAAAGCTTGAATTAGGTCAATGCTATTGGTTTGTAAAAATAAAACTCCAGTCATGCAGTAAGTTTAATGAATAGTATTTTAAACATCACTTTTCCAAGTGAAATGCAGAGATAATGTTTTTATATTCAGAGTGAAAAACATTATGCTAGATTTTAGTTTGATCAATTGAATATGTGTTTGCCAATAAAAAAAACATTGTTTAAAGAAGTATATACACTCCCAACAAATTGTGTAGTGACAATAATCTTGATTAAATCTATTGGTATAAGAAAACCATCATTTACCCTGTAAAAAAGTAATCAGTCTACTTTCAAGAACTACTTTTAAACTTGACTAATTTTGACAAATTTGTAAACTTACTAGATTTGACACTATTGTATGAACATGTAAATGGTGGATTCAGTAGTTAAACTAGAAAATTTTACTATAAAACATTAAGTAGATTTAACTAAGGGCTGGAGCTGTACTGTTTTTAGATAAACTGAGAGCCAATTGTTCTTCTTAAAATAAATATCAGTGTTATTCCATTATTCTGAATAATATACTGTACATATTTCTCTTTATATGATCAAGTATTTGCAATGAATTAAAAACAGTTTGAATTTAAAATTCAGTAATTAAGTTGTCTTGTAATACAATTACTACAATTTATACATTTTATTTATCTTTTGAAACAGAAATAACAATAATGTCTGATAAGACTGATAAGTCCTTTTAGTAAACTTTTTATGTTGATTTTTAAACCTACACCAGTGATGACCAGTGCTCAAAACATTAATCTTTGGATTAACTGTATTACAATGTGTGCCATAAATTACAGGTCATGCATGTAAATAAATTGAAAACATGTTAGTCAAAGGAAAAACATTAATTTAAAATGTTTTTTCATAATAAAAGTTTTCATTGATTACAAAGACAAGTTGAATTTACATCTGTGTTTTTCAACCAACAGTTTAGAACATTACATTTTTAGATAGCATTGTTTTAAAAGGTGTGTCAATTTGTTGACAATACAGATTAAGATTTGTAATTTACTGGATTAATATTGTAAACATTTTCCCCAGAGATGGGTTGCAGCTGGAAGGGTATCCGCTGCGTAAAAACTTGCTGGCTAAGTTGTCGGTTCATTCCGCTGTGGCGACCCAGGAATTAAAAAGGGACTAAGCCGACAAAAAATATTGTAAACATATTTTAATTTAATACTCTGACAAAGATACATCAAAATGTTTGTGTGTCTTTAAATATGTATCAATGTAGTAATAATGTAAAAAACAACATAACCTATTAATGAACATGTTTAGTAAATACTGTGTCATGTATTCAAACATACAAAGCTAGACCCAAGTTCACACACACCCACACACACACACACAAACACACACACACCCACACACACACACACAAACACACACACACAAACACACACACACACACACACACACACACACACACACACACACACACACACACACACAGACACATACATATGCATACAGTTGACTGCATGTGGATATATAGATATCAGCACACTTTCTAATCACCTAACAACATATAGTATTTAGTGGGAGACACCCACCACATACAATCAGATATACATATTCTACATCTGATATAAATCTATCTTTCACAAGCAGTTGACGGGATGTTATCCAAAGTTTTCCTTATCATCACTCACACGCTCAGGCCCAGACTGACACACAGAGGAAAGATCGGTATGAACATAAAGAAATGTTTATGTTAATAGTTTATTAATTATAATATAATATAATATAATATAATATAATATAATATAATATAATATAATATAATAATGTAATGATATAATATAATAATGTAATGATATAGTATAATAGAATAATCATGATATATAATATAACTTAATTAAATTTAATATAAATATCAATATTACAATAATATAATATAATAATATAATATAATATAATGATAATATAAGTTAATAAAATAATGATTTAATATAACTTAATATGATATAAAATATAATATAATAATATAATATAATATAATTATAATATAAGTTAATAAAATAATGATTTAATATAACTTAATATGATATAATATAATATAATACAATACATAATTTTATTTAATAAAATATTAATTTTATATAACTTTATATAATATAATATAATATATTGTAATGTAATAATATAATTTAGTCAAATAACTAAAAATATAAAATAATGGTTCTAATAACAGTAATTGAATTACCGATATTATTATAATATTAATTTTATTTCTGTTTGTTTAAAATCTAATTACCGGAAATAACCTATTAATTTAATTAGTCTGATAAAAATCTAATTACCGGAATTATTATTTTATATTAAACCGATAAAAATCTAATTACCGGAATTATTATTTTACATTAAACCGATAAGAATCTAATTACCGGAACTATAAAGTTTATATAAAAGGGGCGGGGTTTAGACCGGAAGTCCCGCCTTAGGGGCGGGGCTACAATCCATCAAACTTTTTGACAGGTAGTCCATCATAAGTACTACTGCTGCTGCTCCGTCTCAGTGTGGATGGGGAAAGACGGAGACATCTGAAAACGGAGGCGGGGCTGCAAACGTTCGCCTATCTGATTGGGGCTTTTCCTCAATATTAAGTAGCCCACACACAGTTCAGTCTCGCATCCTCTTCTTGTAAGTTAAGACTTCGCAAGTTTGATCAAGGCTGCAGTCTCTTCTTCTCAGTTTGATATGGAAAACATACCGAGGACACGGGTAAATCTTCAAAGGGAACAGTGTACTTTATAACTTCATTCACATCACCCTGGCTACGTTGTTTCACTTTCTCAACAATAAAATATAAACATGATTTAAGGAACTGCCTATTTTCTTTTTAATATTAGCAACTTAACAGACAACAGAAATGTTGAGGCGTTGTGCTGCATATATGAGCCTCATCTTCACTGTGTGGATATTTATAACAAAACGGAGCCTATAACAACTGCCTCCTTTCAATTTCAGTGAAAATACGAAACACACCCTCTCTTTTGCTGAATATCAGTTTTAATAATCGACAATTATAAAAGTATAACATACAATAAGTTTATACATTGTGGGAAATAAAGGCAAGCAATCAGTCAATGTACCTGGATTAATCATTAACTTATCTTTGCACTTAACCAAAACATGTTACCCGTGAACAAGTAACTTAATAGATGTCATTGACCAAAGTCAGGGAATTGGCCTATGTCGTTAGATAAAGACAACAACATGAATAAAATATCACGTTTAGCAAATATAGTGAGATTAGATCCAGCGGGAGATGCTTGATGAGCAGTCCGACAAGCAGAGCTCTCATCTGGGTAGAAATGCTGGAGCGCTTGCTCGAGAGTGTGTGTGTGTGTGGTCACGTGATGTGCGTTTTCAGCGTTTTGGTGTGGACGGAGAGCAGTTCAGAAACGCTGGGTAAAACGCGAGTGTGGACGCGGATCGTTTTCATTCTAAAACGCCGTTTTAAAACTAAAACGCACTAGTGTAAACGGGGCCTCGGTGGTTTGCGGTAAAAACAGAAGTAGAATTCTTGAAAACGTTTACAATCCTTTTTACATAAACCCTTTAATATTTGTTGTTGTACCTGTTGTTCTTCAAATGTTCCTCCATATTTAGTTCACTAAATAAAGCCTTTGTCCACCGTTATGCCAATGTCCACCCTGTCATCTTGTTTTACAGTCATGTTCAAATTTTATGAAAATGAACAAATTGTTTATAACCGCAGCAAAACATTTTTTGTGATTTCTTAATTAATCAATAAGGGCCAGTTAATATTGTTGGAAAGTTTGATAAAAATATTTTAGATCTTGGGTTTTATTTTGAAAATAATGTGCAACGATTGTATATTTCACTGGGAAATCAATTGTCTATTATTTTATTATTACAAATAGATTTTTTCTATAATCTATTAAGTTGGGTTGGTAAAGGGACACATGACCTTTCTGAAAATACACATTTAATAATCACACTGCAATGAAGATATACTTTTACTACTGTTTTTCTGCTTGTAGATTATTTGTAAATAGTGCAGGAGCTTGACCAACATTCATATATAGCCTATGAAGTTGTAGAAATAGGAAAGTAGATGTCATAATTTCAAGGATGAGATTTGGATATTAATAGAAATTTGTTTTAGACCTGCAAGTCATCATAAAGTGGATTAAATTTTTTTTTTTCAAAATTGTCTTAAAAAAGTTTAGATTAAAGGTTTGGTTAACTTCAAATACTGTTTATCTGTGCCTCTCTCGCTGTGTGTGTGTGTGTGTGTGTGTGTGTGTGTGTGTGATAGAGAGAGAGAGAGCAGATATAGTGGAAAGTGGAAAACGAGGGAGAAATGTATCAATAAGTCATGACTGCAACAGTAAGTGGCAAAAAAGCTAAACAAAAAAGACTTTTATTTTGGCGTAGTGTGTGACGTCATAAGGCTGTGCCGCTCCTGCGCTGGAATTCAACTGGAGGAAGGTTTGTGTTTAAAACTTTTACAGAAATACAAACTGATTGATTAAAGTTTCAGGATTTTCATCCAATGCTAAATTATGAACCTGCTGTTGACAATATTATTTAACTCTTTATACAACGTAGTACTATTTTACTCACAGTAATGAAGGTCTATTGTTTGAATAAGTTAACAGAAATGTGTGTAATACATATTTTAATGACCTTTTAATTTACCTGATTTCTTTTTGTTAATTACTCTCATATAAAGAAACTGTTGAAGCAAGTGTTGAAGATAAATTATTTTGTTTCTGTTCATTGTTTTATTTACTTTAAACAGGACATTTTTATTGTTTTGTTCATTTTAAACAGAATAAAGTGTCAAAACACAGAGAAAAACTCCTGCTGAAGTGACTGATCTCCACACTGTTATAAAGATGGCGTTTATTAAAGAGGAGAATGAAGATGTGAAGATTGAAGAAACATTCACAGTCAAGCAGGAAGATTTGCAGGAACAAATAGGTTTGTTTTCATTCTCAAAGACCAACTCAGTCATTTGATCCTCATTCAGATATATTTTAATAAGAAGAACACTAAATATAATCCATCTTGCAGTCCTAAATGTGTGCTGCCTAATTCTCCTTAATTCACATAAGCACTCATTGAAAGACAGGAATGAGTTTCTTTCGTTACTTCTTCTCATGTCTTTTGTCATTCATTTGATGTATTATTAGTCTTCCATTTTCTTTACCTTCTTAAGGTTATTGCTTTTCTTGTTCTCCTACTGTTTGTAAAGTGTCCTTAAGCACTGGCACTATATAAAATAAATAAAAACAATAAATAAATAAAAAAGTTTAACTGAGCTGAGGATATTTGACTTACAGTAATCCCATAGAACAGGGGTGTCCAAACTACGGCCCGTGGGCCATCTGCGGCCAGCAATTAGTTTTGTGGCGGCCCGCGAGGCTTTTTATAAATATTAATAGAATCTGGCCCGCTGTACAAAAATAGACGTAATTCAATAAATAACCACCGGGTGTCGCTATTACATGCCTTCAATTAGGCATTACTTCTTGCTATGAAGTAAAACTAACCAACCAAACTGAAGGAAACATAATTGATAATCTATTTTGGCAAGCCATGGCGCACCAAGAAAAAGCAAAATCAACAGTCAGTGCAAGAAGTTTCAGTCACGTTGGGGCAAATAATTTTTCTTCACAGAGGTCAGCGGGAAATGTATCTGTTTAATTTGCCAGGAATCAGTTGCAGTAATGAAGGAATGTAATATTAAAAGACATTATGAAACAAAGCATCAGGCCTTCAGCTCTTACACTGGTGCCGAATGAGATCAGAAAGTAAAACAATTAGCAGCGCCCTATCAGCTCAACAACAGCAGTTTTTTTTTTGTGCTATTAAAGTGCAAGAAAATTGCACTGCACTGCAAAAAATGTTTTTTTATTTTTATTTATATTTTTTGTCTTGTTTCAAGTCCAAATATCTAAAAAATCTTAAATAAAGGAGAATTTTCTAATTTGTTTTGAGAAATAATATGCCAATATTAAGTGAGTTTTTCCTTAAAACAAGCTAAAATAATCTGCCAATGGGGTAAGCAAAATAATCTTGTTTTTCCTTTTGACATAAGATTATTTTGCTTACCCCATTGGCAGATTAATTTGCTTGTTTTAAGGAAAAAATTGCATATTAGGGAAAATATTAGCATTTTATTTCTCAAAACAAGACAACTTTTTTTTTTTTTTTTTTTTAGATTTTTTAGATATTTGGACTCAAAACAAGACAACAAAAAATCTAAGTAAGAAAAGCATTTTTTGCAGTTTGGCGAGTTATGAGGTAGCTCAGCTGATCGCACAGCACAGGAAACCCTTCACTGAAGGAGAATTTATAAAGGATGAGTGTTACAACTGTAATTTGCCCAGAGAAGATTCAAGTTTTTTAAAAACTTAAGTCTTTCTAGAAACACAGTTGGACGACCAAAATAAAATAATTTCTTAATAAAATACACGCACACATCCATCCATCCATCCATATATATATAAAAATGCATGTCTGTGTGATGTATGTAAAATTTGGCCCGGGACAACATTTTTTTTTTTGCATCTGGCCCTCGGCCCAAAAAGTTTGGACACCCCTGCCATAGCAGATATCTGCTATTACAGTGAGGGTGTTGGCTTAGTACTTTCCATTTGCATATGTCACGTTGATCACAATTCCCCTTTTTTCGATCAACTTTATGGGTTTAAAGTTGTTTCTAGAAGTTGTTGCTAGTTCTCACAGATAGTATTTGAGTTAGAAGTATATCATTATTATAATAATTACCAGGACTATTTTAAACAGGGTTTCCGCTGGGTCTTAAAATGTCGTAAATTCCAAAATATAAATTTCAGGCTTTAAAAAGTCCTAAATTTACTGAAATATTGAGTTGTAGGTCTTAAATCTTTTTAAACAAGTCTTCATTTTCCTTTGTTCATGTTTTGCTACACAATCTGGCCAAAACCCATAAAATCACCAACAATCCATCTCAATAAAACTTTCCACTTTTTATTCAAAAAGGTCATTTTAACTCCATTTATCAAAATGGTTTAATTATTTACTAATGCACTATGCACTAATTTGAAATCTGCTGAATGAAATGGACACTAAAGTAATTAATTATTATAAAACATTGTACAGTATTCTAAACTATATGATGTTGCTGTGGGACGATATGAGGGAAAAAAAATTATAGTGGAACAATAACATTTAGCATTGCACTGACTTCAAGTGGCCAACAAACTAGTCTGAAAATGACTTTTGCTGATTAAGAAATGGATTACAGCATGCTGATGATATGCAAAAAATTGTTAACCCAGGGTCATTCTAACTCTGGGTCATTCTAAGGGTGCTTTCACACCTACACTTTTGTTTCAGAACCTGTCTTGTTTGCCCAGTTAGCGCGGTTCGATTGGCAGATGTGAACATGGCAATCGCGCTCTGTTCCGCGCCAAAGTAATCGCTCCGAGATCGCTTGAATGAGGTGGTCTCGGCTCGATTGAAACGAAACCTGGAGCGGTTCGATTGCAGTGAGAAAGTGATCCGATCCGAGCGCGGTTATATGACAGTGTTTTATGGATATGTAATAGGCTTACGGCTATATGAAGAGAGAGTTATGAATAGGGCGGGAAGTTTCGTGAGTCTCCGGATGCCCGCAAATGAGTGATGATCTCCCGGTAATCTTGCGTCTCCCTCCCGGTCCTCAAATAGGCATCGTCGTGCACCCTTCTCACCTCTCCTCACTGCATCTCTCCTCAGACACGTCACGCGTGCGCACCCTGTTAATCACCACCAAACCACCACCTCTCCTGACAGCTTAGCAGGACGCTGCAAAATAAACCCTGACACTGACCAAGGAGAGTTTACTCGCACGTGACTTGTTTTAGCTCTATTGGTCCGTTTAGAAACTTTGCAGTGTGAAAGCGAACCGCTCCAAGAGCAAAGAGCAACAATGTAACAATTTTAATCTCTGTTTCGGGACAACTGAATCGATTCACAGGTGTGAAAGCACCCTAACTCTGGATAAACAGAATCCTGACCACCGTAAAACAGGAAGAAAAAGAAATTGTCTTTCTCGCCTCATTATGGATTTAGTTTCATCGGCTAGACACCGGCCTCACAGCTCCGTGAATGTCAGTACTGTCACTTATTGTTCTGCGATCAGTAAATGTAACTTGTGTGAACGCTACTTGACTAAAATAATAGCTTTGCCACACAAAAGCTATTTAATTTAAAAAGTAGTGACGCTACCACCACACTACTGAGAAATGTAGATAAGCTAGTAGCGTCACTACTTGTAGCGACGCTACTGCCCAACACTGTGTGGTGGCAATATTTCTAATGTAGAAATGTGTTCATTACTGATAGCCAAAGCTGTTTCAGTAACCAAAGAGGTCTCCAGTGTACAGAACTGCACAATAGACACACATTCTAAATGATGTAAATTCTAGTACATCATTTTTTAACTGTACCTTTAGAACCTTATAATAGCACTAAAAGCAGCATCGAAGCAGTCTCCTTTTAGTCATTCCACCTCTTCACGGAGATTGTCAGACTGATCTGGTGTATTAAAAAACTATTTTGGGTTCTGGAACTGAAAAATAATGGTGTTCATGGTGCTGGACATCCACTGGCACTGAATCCTCATCAATTTAAGAGTAAATCTCCCTTCTTTGCCATCCTCGGATGCGTTTAGGTTTCGCCGCAAAATTAAATTTTTGCTGTAGAATGCGCAATGCGGACATAAAGAACCTGACTGATATTCTACCGGAACCATGTCAGCAGAGTTCATGCATATCCATAAACTATAACTTCTATGTTAAGCGACTTTGAAACAATTTACATTGTAAAAGCACTAAATAAATAAAGATTAATTAAATTGAATCTGCTTAAATGTGTACACATTAATGGACCAAACACAATATGATTTGATTTATTTTACATTTACTGTGCATCAAAATTACAGTGTGTGTAGCCAATGTTTCCAGTGTCTTTTCACTTTTCAGCTTTTGATGAGAGTTTTTAAGACTTGATAACAACTAGTGTTTTTTTTTCAGACCTAATTGAAGAGAATGAGGAGAGTAAAGAGGAGGAACATCATGTCAAAATTGAGGAAAAAACTAATTTACAGACTGATGGTATTTTGAAAAGGAGAGACAAGAACCGTTTCACCTGCACTCAGTGTGGAAAGAGTTTTGGAAGAAAACACAATCTTAAGATTCACATGAGGATCCACACTGGAGAGAAACCATTCACATGCAATCAGTGTGGGAAGAGTTTCAACCAATCATCAAACCTTTATAATCACATGATGATCCACAATGGAGAGAAACCATTCAAATGCACTCAATGTGGGAAAAGTTTTAACCGCTCAGCAGACCTTCATCAACATATGAGGATTCACACTGGAGAGAAACCATTCACATGCACTCAGTGTGGGAAGAGTTTTTACTGCTCATCACACCTTCATCAACACATGAGGATCCACACTGGAGAGAAACCATTCACGTGCTCTGAGTGTGGGAAGAGTTTCAGGCAATCATCAAACTTTAAGCAACACATGAGGATCCACACTGGAGAGAAACCATTCACATGCACTCAGTGTGGGAAGAGTTTAAGCCAATAATCAAACCTTAATCGACACATGAGGATCCACACTGGAGAGAAACCATTCATGTCTAATCATCTTGTTTAATCCCGCCCCTTTTCGCAGTGGCGTACAACAGAATTTCGCATACTCAATAGTGATGGGAAGTTCTGATCATTTTACTGATTCGGATCTTTGAGTCTCGTTCATCGAGATGAACAAATCTTTTTTCGAGCCATTTTGTTCATTCGGTTCAATTTGCCCAAATTTTATTAAAATGTTACGAATTGCTTCCAAACACATCTACAACTAGCCCAGACGGTTCATCACACGACAAATAAGTCATAAATAAATTATAAGAAGAAGAAAATAATAATTAAATGTTTACCTGCTCTTTTGTCTATGGGTATTGTTGTCTCCTTGCTCAGCTCAACTCTTCATGTCTTCAAATGTCAGTGGTGCGTTCAGGTTACACTGACAGTCACATATAATCTTAACCAATGTACCCAGTCTGAGCCGATAGGAGCCATGATAATTAGTTCACCTTTCGAGTCTTCTGGTTGTTGAGTCATTCGTTCATCACGCGACAGAATAACTCAAACCGGAGGACTCGAGAGTTGAATAGATCAATTCTTTTTTTTTATTGGCTCTAAACGCATATGATTGGCCCGTGATGAACGAATGATTCAAACCCGAGGACTCGATAGGTGAACAGATCAATTCTTTTTCTGGCTCTAAATGCATATGTTTGGCTGTAGTCTTTCATGTGGTGAACGAACGACTCGATAGAGGACTCGAAAAATGAACTGATCTTGTCTCGCACTACACGACGTGCACATGAGCGAATTAATGAATCTTTTAGTTCATCCGAGTCATTCATTCATTTTGTCACATAACGTAAAAGAAAGCATAAGAGATGAGTTATTTATTAAATCAAATAGTCTTTGTGAATAGTTTTGTAACATATGATGCTGCCAGCATTAGACACTTAAACACTGTTTAATTGTTGTTTATTGTTTTATTATTATTATTATTAATATTTTACCAGAAAACCTTTTATAACAAATCAGATTACTTTATAAATCACGACAATAAAATAAGCAAAAGAAAAACAAAATAGTGCACATCAAGCTAGGCCTTTAAATAAATAAAAACAAGTAAGCTTTAAATTAAATAACACGTTTGTGCCATAAAAGCTTTATATCAAATATGGCAACTCTTCCCAGTAGATGTTTTTATGAAACAGCAATTCAAGTGAAAGATATTATAAATAAAAACAAAAGCCACAGGGCCTAATGAGCTTAACAACTTGACTTGAGAATAGAACGGTGCATTTAAAAAAAAAATTTAATTAAATAAGCTTTAAAACAACATTGTGTGGCTTTACTTGTTGAACTTGGCTTAAGGTTTGTTAGCATTTAAAAACACAAGCTCTGAACCTTTGATAGGCTGAGTCTGTTTCTTCTTGTGTCATTAGTTGTTGGTTGCAGGATAAAAGATGCTAAATGAGTAAATGCAAATGAAATCTTTCTTTATACAAATATTAGACCAATACATAAAGTCTGCATAGAAAAACATTATTAAACAAAAAATGGAGTATAAATGAACAAACTACAAATCACTTGTAATTGTAGAATTTAATTAATTTATCACCTAGCTTAGTTTGTTTTCTGATAGCAAGCCAGCAAATAGACAAATCAATATATATATATATACTAGATATAAACCACATATCCAGTAGAAAAAAGTAACAATAACTTAGTGACAAAAGGACAGAACTTTTTAAAATTCTTACAAAATGCTTTTTAGGTACACATTGTTTGATGATTTTATGAAAAGTTTAAAATATGATCATATGATGCAACAAAAATTCAGTTTTACATAAATATTATTGACTGAGGTTCTCATTGCAGTGTACAGTGGAACTACAGTTTAAGATCAGATATGCACATAATAATGTAAGGATGGCTATATCTCTCCATAATATTCAAATCTGCAAACTGTTATGGAACTCCACACGAGACAAGAGCATGAGAATGGTCAGGCACTAAAACAATAAACTTTCCAATGTGAGAAGAAGATCAGCTAGAAAACCAGTTGTTCAGGTTGTCTCGATCATGCATCCTGAACCCCCCTCTTTGCCCTGGACTTTACCTTCTCCACCAGAGCAACTCACTCACATTCCACACCGAATGTTTAAGATTTTAATATGGTGTATCTTGTGGCTTTATATTCATGTTTGGTGTGATTTTAAATGTCTCTGTGTGATTGATAAAGTGGTCTTAATTTTCACTGTAATATTTTACAATCTCCTTTATATCAGTTAATTTGGGTTTTTCACTTTGAAAAGATCTTTGCCAGATGCTCCACTCCAGGGAAAATGGTCTTCGCATCAACTCATGACCAGGCAAGAGTCTTGGTGAAGCTTTTATTGTCTTGAATTTATGATGATTTGAGTATTTAGGCAAAGGGTGAAGAAGTGTCCGTGTGATCCTGTAGACAGGATACCCCATTGCAGGTTGTGAGTCTCTGAGCTCTGCATCAAGACTTATATGCTGCAATGTATTTCTACATGGTCAGGTATTAATTTCTAACTCTTAAATGTATCTTTGAGTAATTGATGTTGTACAATCTTGATTGGCTTATTTTGTTTAATTATGTGAACTGCAATGGAAAATATTTTCCTGACAAATAAATGTAAAATTCTTGTTTAACTCTAATATCTCCTGAAATCATTTAAATCTAGTAGACTGTTTAGGCTGATGTTTCCGCAGCCTACGACCAGGATTAGTCATCCATTCAGGCACAATGGATGAAGCATGGGCACAGCATTAGAGACCTGTTGATTTCTGACAATCACTGATGATATAATCTAGGGGTATGATATAATCTAGGGGCTAAATCAAACTTTCTTTAAGTATGAGCAAGCATGGGGTGGCCTGTTATTACTTAAAGAAATTAGCATATCTGCTAAGAATCGGAACTGGCGAGGATGTGTCCGTGAGCAGATGAAACTGGCCAGCATACTGACTCTAAGCGACTTTGAGTAAACGATGAAACATTAATTAAATATAAGAATTTATTAGGTTAATCAATCTAAATTAGACCTAATCACGAACTATAAGGTAATCAGCTTGAATTAGATGAATCTAAAATTATTATAAATTGGAGTCAGATTAAAATTCAGAGCTAGAAACAAATTAAAATAAATCATAACTAATAAAAATATTTCTTTTCACATGTGCTAAAAGGTTTACACGCATTTAACCTTCACCCATACTGTTAGTTCCATCATGGGACTAATAGATGGACTCTTACATGTGTGTGTATTTATATAGTTTATAACCATAATAGTTCTACAGTTTCTTCTATTTCACTTGTTGTTGGTTTCTATTTTATTGCGCATTTTATTTAAATAGTGTATTTATTTTGTTAAAGAGCCCATATTATGGTTTTCTGAAAATGCCCTTCCATGTAGTGTGTAACACAGCTCTAAGTGAAGTGAAATATCCAGCTAAGGCTTAAATCTGTAAGTGTACAGTGTTTAAAACTGTTGATTCATCTATAAAAGAGTCGACTCATAGTGCTTCAAATGAGTCGTCTTGATAACGAGTCATTAGATGTTTCATGATGTTGTATCTACGAAACACAAGTAGTTGCGTGCGCAAACCCGGGAGATTTGAAACCTGCGGCCTCGCCCACTAACACAGAAAAAAAGCCACACACACACACGCACGCGCCGGTCGAATGTGATGTCACACTGTGCAGATGGATATTATTGAGTCTCTACCCAAAGATGAAACCTCAGCATTAGCCCAGCCTTGAGCAGTTTGAGTGCTTCTGGAAACTTCATGCTTTAGACTGGGTGTATATTACATGCTTAATATTCAATTTTTAGACTGTGTGTGTGTGTGTGTGTAGGCCTATTATTATTTAAAATAAAATTTTAAAATAAAATTGATTATATTATGTACAAAATATTATTCTTTATAATTATATCCAGTTCCCCTAAAACTTTGCTTAAATACCATATACATTTATTAAATAAATAAAACCAAAAAGTAAATAACTGTTTGGTCTGACAAGTTTTCAGGAAATATTAAATTTCAGCACAACACTAACTAACTAGTCTCACTCACACACACACACACACACACACACACACACACACACACACACTTGTACACACTCTCACTAACACACTCACTCTTGTACATGCTCTCTCTCACACACTTACATTCTATCTCAATTCAATTCAGAAATACTTTTTTAGCATGACTGTAAATGATACAATGTTGCCAACAGAAACACATCGACATCTCACAGACACATGTACATGCTCTCACTCACAAAGATAAGCCCTCCCTCTCACACACACACTTCTACATGCTTTCTCATAAACATGTACTGGCTCTCTCTCTTACACACACTACTACATGCTGTCTTTCACTCACACACACACACACAAACAAATGTGCATTTGATACTTATATAATTTTACGTGCTCATTAGGCTTACGATAGGTGGTTGCATTGTAATTATTTGGTCATAAAGGTATTAATTGTTTTAAATAGTTTTTCAGCTAATAATGTTTGTGATGTCATACATGCTACAAAAGGCTTTTAAAGCTGACAAGACGTGGAGCAACCATGACCAGAGCGTTCCAGAGAGAAGGTGTCTCTCAAAATGCAGTGGCCCAGCTCTCTGCAATTGCAGAGCTGTACTTTGCGAACAGGGAGCAATTTAACAGAATCAGCTTCACACCAGGAAAATGAACAGAGTTCGCTCAAAAGTGTAGAGACCTCATTTTTGGAGATTTTTGCATAAAGGTTGTATCAATGAAAAGGAAGGGTTCTTTTGTATGTTTCTTTGTTCAATAATGCTCCGGTTTACTGTTGGTAAAATGTAGAAGCAAAAACCTACAGCACAATAAGTTTAGCTTATAATGCCAAAAAAAAATAATATTGAAATCAGATGCAAAAACCTTTAAATTCCGACTAAATTCATTAATTTTCTTTTCAGCTTAGTCCCTTTATTAGTCTGGAGTTGCTACAATGGAATAACCCAAGAGCTTATCCAGCACCATCCATGTTTTACACAACAGATGCCCTTCCAGCTGCAATGCATCACTGGGAAACATCCAAACACACACACATATATATATTTGAGCCTACTAAATTTACCTGTACCAAATGTCTTTGGATTTGTGGAGGAAACCAGAGCACCCAGAGGACACCCACACAAACACAGGGAGAACATGCAAACTCCACACAGAAATGCCACCTGACCTAGCTGAGGCTCGAACCAACAAATTTCTTACTGTGAGGCGAACGTTCTACCCTCAGCGCCACCACATTGCCGGCAATTTAATTGTTATTCTAAAATTAGTTTTTTTTCAGCCTACTGTTTGAAAGATAATGAAAAAATATTTGCAACAAAAATAGTTAAATTGCAGAGCTGAGACTTAAAATATATATACATTTTAGGAAAACATGTGTATGGTGGCTGCATGGTGGTGCAGTGGGTAGCATGTTCGCCTTACAGCAAGAAGGTCACTAGTTCGAGCCTAAGCTGGGTCAGTTGGTGTTTCTGTGTGGAGTTTGCATGTTCTCCCCATGTTCGTGTGGGTTTCCTCTGGGTGCTCTGGTTTCCCTGACAAATCAAAAAACATGTGATCAAGACGGCAGAAGTGCCACAGCACTTTAGAGTCATGCACACCAATCAGGTAAAAACCTGTCGACTATGCATGAGCTCAGAAAATGTGATGAAGGAACGCCCAGAATTCAGGTGCTTCAAATGTGATGAAAGGGGACATTTCGCAAGGACCTGTACAGCTGTGTCAGGCCCGGATTGTAAATTGGCCCTAATACCTGCAGGGAGCTTGTCACGCCGAGTTGGCTTTGTCCGCTCGATTGACCAACGCGTACGCCTTGTTTTATCCTTGCAGGCCTAACTTCGCTGGTGCAAGCACTTGTGGGATTTCTATAGTGTAGTGGTCATCACGTTCGCCTAACACGCGAAAGGTCCCGGTTCGAAACCGAGTAGAAACAGTGCTCTTCTTTTGGCGAGAAAATAATAGCATCCACTGCCGCACCAGCAATGATCGTCGACAGGCACCCAATCAAAAAGGGTTATCAGCTCGATTTACCTGAAGGTTTCCGTAGTGTAGTGGTTAACACGTTCGCCTCACATGCGAAAGGTCCCCAGTTCGAAACTGGGCGAAAACAACCTCTGGCTTTTATGACAATTGTCAAATCAGGCTTCTGTTGAGTACTTACGTTCACTGAAAACATTCTTTCTGCAGAGCGGTGTGAGGCTAGAAGTTTGAATTCAGCTCAGTGTTTACCGCCCCTCGCGGTGTCGCAAACTTGCGTAGAATCTGATTTCTTTTAGCTTTGTGTTGTGCATGAGCAGGTGGCCAGTGCGTTTGCTGGCCCTTCACGGTGCAGACCGTACAAGACAGCTCTATAAAAAAAAGACTATAAATACTTGAAGCAGCACTGGCCTATTGGTTTCCGTAGTGTAGTGTTTATCATGTTTGTATTACACGCTAAAGGTCTCCTGTTCGAAACTGGGCGACATACAATAGTGGAGGTGTTCAACAAGACGAGGCAATGCATACGAAAAAGGGCTATTTATTCCAAGTAATTTGTTTGTGCTCAGAGAATTTAGTGCTGGAGTAGGAGTTTCGTTTTCTTTAGAGAGAGGGATATTCACCGGGATTCGGGTGTACTCTGAAGAGATGGGTGTTAGCTGTCGTTTGAAGGACACCGGTGTATCCGTAATCCGAGTGGGAATGGGAAGGTGATTCCACCAGCGTAGAACATTGAATGAAAACATTGTGGAAAGTGACTTTCCGTCTCTCTGCGCTGGCACCACAAGACAGTGCTCTCACCCTAACCGGAGGCTCCTGTGGTTATCACGATGGCTTTACAAGCGGAGGGTCTCCTGTTAGCAACTGGGCGGAAACATTCAGATTTGCTTTTACGCACATTCTCAATTGGCTCTCTGCTCACTGGATGATCCACGATACAAGGGCATGGATCTGTCAAATGTCATGACTTGACGTTGTACGAGGATTTGACGAAAAAAATGCCCTGCAAACCTTAAAAAGCAACACCATCCCAGGACAATTCTTTTGATCCCCTTTCAGTGCACTTGCATTAAAGCCCGCGTGATGCGGCACTTTGTCAGTGTTACTGTATCATTCGGACATGGGGGCAGAGAGTTAAAGAACTCAGCCGGAGCACACTGCCACAGGCTCGGTTTGTCAGAAGTGGGATTCGAACCCACGCCTCTAGGGAAGACTGCGACCTGAACTCAGCGCCTTAGACCGCTCAGCCATCCTGACATGCAAGCTTGGCAGGAGCTGTCTCCTGGGAGCCACACCGCAGTACCGTGACATGGAATCTGGTGCTTCACAGCTTGCCCAGCTCCGGCTGTCCAGCTCATTGGCGCTGCAGGCAGCTAATCTGTGCTCGCCTCCTGGGGCTGCGCCTAGTTTCAATGGCCAACACTTGACAGCTGTCATTGCTTACGGCCACACCACCCTGAGGGGGCTATAGAGCAAACAGGAAGTGAGTTGGCAGCAGTAAGGAGAGAAAGGCTCTCCCCATTTTGTTTGTCTACCTTTTTGTTTATTGACCTTGAGTGTTTTTGTTTGTTTGTTTTCTTTTTGTCTTTAAAAACCACCTAACAGCAGCATTTTGCTGACTGAAGGGTGGTTATGTAGTGTGTTTTATTTTTAATCATGGACAGATTCCCCGGCAACGACATGGAAATGGAGGGACTTGCAAGAAAGGATAAAGAAAATGGGCTGGATAATAGACGGAGAGGTAAAGAAAATGGATTGACAACAGACAAAGAGATAAATAAAATGAAGAGCCCGGCCAACGAAGAGGTGAGAAAGGTAAGGATAAGCAAGAGGTACAAAGAAGAGTATGCACAAAGGAAGCAACAGTAACTGTAGAAGTAGAAAATGTAAAAGATGCAAGAAGATTTGATATAACCAAAGCAGTCACGGAGCTGATTGGAGAAGGAAGAATGCTGGCGGTGAGACCCAAACAAACAAAGGGAGTATGAAGTAACAATGGAGACTGAAGATGACACCGAAATTTTAATAGACAATGGATTGACAATTAAAGGAGTGAAATCTGAAGTACGGAGGTTACAAAACAGAGACTATGTTGTTTCGTTCAAGCATCTGCCTGTTTACCTAGCAGATGAAGAAATTTTAAGCAAGCTAGAAACAGTGCTCTTCTTTTGGCGAGAAAATAATAGCATCCACTGCCGCACCAGCAATGATCTTTGACAGGCACCCAATCAAAAAGGGTTATCAGCTCGATCTGCTTGAAGGTTTCCGTAGTGGTTATCACGTTTGCCTCACACGCGAAAGGTCCCCAGTTCGAAACTGGGCGGAAACAACCTCTGGCTTTTATGACAATTGTCAAATCAGGCTTCTGTTGAGTACTGACGTTCACTGAAAACATTCTTTCTGCAGAGCGGTGTGAAGCTAGAAGTTTGAATTCAGCTCAGTGTTTACCGCCCCTCGCGGTGTCGCAAACTTGCGTAGAATCTGATTTCTTTTAGCTTTGTGTTGTGCATGAGCAGGTGGCCAGTGCGTTTGCTGGCCCTTCACGGTGCAGACCGTTCAAGACAGCTCTATAAAAAAAGACTATAAATACTTGAAGCAGCACTGGCCTATTGGTTTCCGTAGTGTAGTGTTTATCATGTTTGCATTACATGCTAAAGGTCTCCTGTTCGAAACTGGGCGGAAGCATACAATTAGCGGACACTTTTGTCCAAAGCGACATACAATAGTGGAGGTATTCAACAAGACGAGGCAATGCATACGAAAAAGGGCTATTTATTCCAAGTAATTTGTTTGTGCTCAGAGAATTTAGTGCTGGAGTAGGAGTTTCGTTTTCTTTAGAGAGAGGGATATTCACCGGGGTTCGGGTGTACTCTGAAGAGATGGGTGTTAGCTGTCGTTTGAAGGACACCGGTGTATCCGTAATCCGAGTGGGAATGGGAAGGTGATTCCACCAGCGTAGAACATTGAATGAAAACATTGTGGAAAGTGACTTTCCGTCTCTCTGCGCTGGCACCACAAGAAAGTGCTCTCACCCTAACCGGAGGCTCCTGTGGTTATCACGATGGCTTTACAAGCGGAGGGTCTCCTGTTAGCAACTGGGCGGAAACATTCAGATTTGCTTTTACGCGCATTCTCAATTGGCTCTCTGCTCACTGGATGATCCACGATACAAGGGCATGGATCTGTCAAATGTCATGACTTGACGTTGTACGAGGATTTGACGAAAAAAATGCCCTGCAAACCTTAAAAAGCAACACCATCCCAGGACAATTCTTTTGATCCCCTTTCAGTGCACTTGCATTAAAGCCCGCGTGATGCGGCACTTTGTCAGTGCTACTGTATCATTCGGACATGGGGGCAGAGAGTTAAAGAATTCAGTCTGAGCGCACTGCCGCAGGCTCGGTTTGTCACAAGTGGGATTCGAACCCACGCCTCCAGGGGAGACTGCGACCTGAACGCAGCGCCTTAGACCGCTCAGCCATCCTGACATGCAAGCTTGGCAGGAGCTGTCTCCTCGGAGCCACACCGCAGAACCGTGACATGGAATCTGGTGCTTCACAGCTTGCCCAGCTCCGGCTGTCCAGCTCATTGGCGCTGCTGGCAGCTAATCTGTGCTCGCCTCCTGGGGCTGCGCCTAGTTTCAATAGCCAACACTTGACAGCTGTCATTGCTTACGGCCACACCACCCTGAGGGGGCTATAGAGCAAACAGGAAGTGAGTTGGCAGCAGTAAGGAGAGAAAGGCTCTCCCCAGTTTGTTTGTCTACCTTTTTGTTTATTGACCTTGAGTGTTTTTGTTTGTTTGTTTTCTTTTTGTCTTTAAAAACCACCTAACAGCAGCATTTTGCTGACTGAAGGGTGGTTATGTAGTGTGTTTTATTTTTAATCATGGACAGATTCCCCGGCAACGACATGGAAATGGAGGGACTTGCAAGAAAGGATAAAGAAAATGGGCTGGATAATAGACGGAGAGGGAAAGAAAATGGACTTGACAACAGACAAAGAGATAAATAAAATGAAGAGCCCGGCCAACGAAGAGGTGAGAAAGGTAAGGATAAGCAAGAGGTACAAAGAAGAGTATGCACAAAGAAAGCAACAGTAACTGTAGAAGTAGAAAATGTAAAAGATGCAAGAAGATTTGATATAACCAAAGCAGTCACGGAGCTGATTGGAGCAGGAAGAATTCTGGCGGTGAGACCCAAACAAACAAAGGGAGTATGAAGTAACAATGGAGACTGAAGATGACACCGAAATTTTAATAGACAATGGATTGACAATTAAAGGAGTGAAATCTGAAGTACGGAGTTTACAAAACAGAGACTATGTTGTTTCGTTCAAGCATCTGCCTGTTTACCTAGCAAATGAAGAAATTTTAAGCAAGCTAGAGAGATGGGGAGTTTTCCCCATATCTAAAATTAAAAGAAGATTGTATCCTGGCACAAACATAGAAGATGGAACAAGGTTTGTAAAAAACAGATTTCCGGAAGAGATGGTCTCCTTACCATACAGTACCAAAATCGAGACGGCGGAAGCGCCACAGCACTTTAGAGTCATGCACACCAATCAGGTAAAAACCTGTCGACTATGCATGAGCTCAGAAAATGTGATGAAGGAACGCCCAGAATTCAGGTGCTTCAAATGTGACGAAAGGGGACATTTCGCAAGGACCTGTACAGCTGTGTCGGGCCCGGATTGTAAATTGGCCCTAATACCTGCAGAGAGCTTGTCACGCCGAGTTGGCTTTGTCCGCTCGATTGACCAACGCGTACGCCTTGTTTTATCCTTGCAGGCCTAACTTCGCTGGTGAAAGCACTTGTGGGGTTTCTGTAGTGTAGTGGTCATCACGTTCGCCTAACACGCGAAAGGTCCTCGGTTCGAAACCGAGCAGAAACAGTGCTCTTCTTTTGGCGAGAAAATAATAGCATCCACTGCCGCACCAGCAATGATCGTCGACAGGCACCCAATCAAAAAGGGTTATCAGCTCGATCTGCCTGAAGGTTTCTGTAGTGTAGTGGTTATCACGTTCGCCTCACACGCGAAAGGTCCCCAGTTCGAAACTGGGCGGAAACAACCTCTGGCTTTTATGACAATTGTCAAATCAGGCTTCTGTTGAGTACTGACGTTCACTGAAAACATTCTTTCTGCAGAGCGGTGTGAGGCTAGAAGTTTGATTTCAGCTCAGTGTTTACCGCCCCTCGCGGTGTCGCAAACTTGCGTAGAATCTGATTTCTTTTAGCTTTGTGTTGTGCATGAGCAGGTGGCCAGTGCGTTTGCTGGCCCTTCACGGTGCAGACCGTACAAGACAGCTCTATAAAAAAAGACTATAAATACTTGAAGCAGCACTGGCCTATTGGTTTCCGTAGTGTAGTGTTTATCATGTTTGCATTACACGCTAAAGGTCTCCTGTTCGAAACTGGGCGGAAGCATACAATTAGCGGACACTTTTGTCCAAAGCGACATACAATAGTGGAGGTATTCAACAAGACGAGGCAATGCATACGAAAAAGGGCTATTTATTCCAAGTAATTTGTTTGTGCTCAGAGAATTTAGTGCTGGAGTAGGAGTTTCGTTTTCTTTAGAGAGAGGGATATTCACCGGGGTTCGGGTGTACTCTGAAGAGATGGGTGTTCGCTGTCGTTTGAAGGACACCGGTGTATCCGTAATCCGAGTGGGAATGGGAAGGTGATTCCACCAGCGTAGAACATTGAATGAAAACATTGTGGAAAGTGACTTTCCGTCTCTCTGCGCTGGCACCACAAGACAGTGCTCTCACCCTAACCGGAGGCTCCTGTGGTTATCACGATGGCTTTACAAGCGGAGGGTCTCCTGTTAGCAACTGGGCGGAAACATTCAGATTTGCTTTTACGCACATTCTCAATTGGCTCTCTGCTCACTGGATGATCCACGATACAAGGGCATGGATCTGTCAAATGTCATGACTTGACGTTGTACGAGGATTTGACGAAAAAAATGCCCTGCAAACCTTAAAAAGCAACACCATCCCAGGACAATTCTTTTGATCCCCTTTCAGTGCACTTGCATTAAAGCCCGCGTGATGCAGCACTTTGTCAGTGTTACTGTATCGTTCGGACATGGGGGCAGAGAGTTAAAGAATTCAGCCTGAGCGTACTGCCGCAGGCTCGGTTTGTCAGAAGTGGGATTCGAACCCACGCCTCCAGGGGAGACTGCGACCTGAACGCAGCGCCTTAGACTGCTCGGCCATCCTGACATGCAAGCTTGGCAGGAGCTGTCTCCTGGGAGCCACACCGCAGTACCGTGACATGGAATCTGGTGCTTCACAGCTTGCCCAGCTCCGGCTGTCCAGCTCATTGGCGCTGCAGGCAGCTAATCTGTGCTCGCCTCCTGGGGCTGCGCCTAGTTTCAATAGCCAACACTTGACAGCTGTCATTGCTTACGGCCACACCACCCTGAGGGGGCTATAGAGCAAACAGGAAGTGAGTTGGCAGCAGTAAGGAGAGAAAGGCTCTCCCCATTTTGTTTGTCTACCTTTTTGTTTATTGACCTTGAGTGTTTTTGTTTGTTTGTTTTCTTTTTGTCTTTAAAAACCACCTAACAGCAGCATTTTGCTGACTGAAGGGTGGTTATGTAGTGTGTTTTATTTTTAATCATGGACAGATTCCCCGGCAACGACATGGAGATGGAGGGACTTGCAAGAAAGGATAAAGAAAATGGGCTGGATAATAGACGGAGAGGTAAAGAAAATGGACTTGACAACAGACAAAGAGATAAATAAAATGAAGAGCCCGGCCAACGAAGAGGTGAGAAAGGTAAGGATAAGCAAGAGGTACAAAGAAGAGTATGCACAAAGGAAGCAACAGTAACTGTAGAAGTAGAAAATGTAAAAGATGCAAGAAGATTTGATATAACCAAAGCAGTCACGGAGCTGATTGGAGAAGGAAGAATGCTGGCGGTGAGACCCAAACAAACAAAGGGAGTATGAAGTAACAATGGAGACTGAAGATGACACCGAAATTTTAATAGACAATGGATTGACAATTAAAGGAGTGAAATCTGAAGTACGGAGGTTACAAAACAGAGACTATGTTGTTTCGTTCAAGCATCTGCCTGTTTACCTAGCAAATGAAGAAATTTTAAGCAAGCTAGAGAGATGGGGAGTTTTCCCCATATCTAAAATTAAAAGAAGATTGTATCCTGGCACAAACATAGAAGATGGAACAAGGTTTGTAAAAAACAGATTTCCGGAAGAGATGGTCTCCTTACCATACAGTACCAAAATCGAGACGGCGGAAGCGCCACAGCACTTTAGAGTCATGCACACCAATCAGGTAAAAACCAGTCGACTATGCATGAGCTCAGAAAATGTGATGAAGGAACGCCCAGAATTCAGGTGCTTCAAATGTGACGAAAGGGGACATTTCGCAAGGACCTGTACAGCTGTGTCGGGCCCGGATTGTAAATTGGCCCTAATACCTGCAGGGAGCTTGTCACGCTGAGTTGGCTTTGTCCGCTCGATTGACCAACGCGTACGCCTTGTTTTATCCTTGTTTTATCCTTGTTTTATGGCTCTCTGCTCACTGGATGACCCATGATACTAGGGCGTGGATCTGTCAAATGTCATGACTTGACGTTGTACGAGGATTTGACGAAAAAATTCCCTGCAAACCTTAAACGACAGACGTCTGCAAAAGATTGCAGTTCTTGAAACAAAGTTACCTCTGATCCGAGCAGAAGCGTTCGCTTACTCAATGGCAGAAAAAATGATGACCTTTCACACGGTCTACATTCGTTCTGTCAGTAACAGCGGCCGGCCGGCAAATAAAATTCTGACATTCCACAGGGCACACTCGCTTGGCGGACAAAAGCCACCGGGGGCTCTCTTTGCGTGTTCCTTCACCTGGTCAAACCGCTTTGAGGGGGGACCTTTCGAGTAGTTTTCGGCGTCAGAACAGACTCTTCTAGCGACGGGTGGGCAGGCCTTCCACAGGCGCGCGGCTCTACTGAAGCAAAAGAGGCTTGGCAAAAGACGAGGAAGAGAGGGAAGCGCCGCTCCAGCCGGGTCCGACGCTACTGCCTGAACTCTGTCTTGAACCACTGTACTCAGGGGAGAGCGCGAACGCAGTCCCCCACTACCAGAAATTATGACGTCGAGATTCCAACATTTGGGGAATTCGCAGGGGTCAGCGTGGCCAGAGTGCAATGGCCAAGCCTCGCCCTGGGTGAACCACCTTCTTGATCATGGTATCTCCCCTGCCAGGTAGGTATGAGTTGCCGGGTAGCGCAAATGGCAGCCGCCGTTTTCTATCGGCCGTACTCCAGGGCGGTGATGCCCAGCAACCGAGCATGGGGAATGGGCCAGCAACCCCTGTCCCCTGACGGCGCTGTACTTGCAGCAGACGTGCCTGTGCCTGCAAACCACTCGCTAGTAACTGTGGCAACGCATGAAGAGTTTGAGCTTCCTCCAGATGCTTGCTTTGTGTTTTGTCATCAGTTGGGGCTGCCAACACATGGATTCCACTGGACGCACTCGATCTGGGGATAACAGACCCTCTATGGGGGGAGGGGAGGGGATCCTCCTGTTCTTTCTTTCTTTTCCTCCATCTGTTTTCTTTCTCTACAGATGTCGTTTTTCTCTGCTTAGTTTCTGATTTGGTCTATTTGGACATGTCGACCTCCTGCTTTGCTGCGGTTCGGACCGCCTTTGCCTAGAGCTCCGTGCTTTGCACTCTTGCCTTGTATATTTTGTGTCCTGTTTTCTTACGTCAGCCTATCAGCACAGTGCTCAAACGACATAGCTTGAAGAACACGACGGGATCTACAAACGTTCCGCAAAAGAATTTCACTGACGAAAGCGGAAGCGCTAACGAAACAACCTCTCGCTGCAAGCACCTTACATTCCTGGGACGGGAAACCACCGACGGCTGGCTGCGAAATTGCCTCTGGTTCAGATTGGTTTAGAACCGTCCCTCTGCCTAAAACGCCACAGACGTCTGCAAAAGATTGCAGTTCTTGAAACAAAGTTACCTCTGATCCGAGCAGAAGCGTTCGCTTACTTAATGGCAGATAAAATGATGACCTTTCACACGGTCTGCATTCGTTCCATCAGTAACAGCGGCAGGCCGGCAAATAAAATCCTGACATTCCACAGGGCACACTCGCTTGGCGGACAAAAGCCACCGGGGGCTCTCTTTGCGTGTTCCTTCACCTGGTCAAACCGCTTTGAGGGGGGACCTTTCGAGTAGTTTTCGGCGTCAGAACAGACTCTTCCAGCGACGGGTGGGCAGGCCTTCCACAGGCGTGCGCAGCTCTACTGGAGCAAAAGAGGCTTGGCAAAGGACGAGGAAGAGAGGGAAGCGCCGCTCCAGCCGGGCCCGACGCTACCGCCTGAACTCTGTCTTGAACCACTGTGCTCAGGGGAGAGCGCGAACGCAGTCCCCCACTACCAGAAATTATGCAGTCGAGATTCCCACATTTGGGGAGTTCGCAGACATCTGCCCAGGGAACGTGCAATGGTAACTGTAGACTGTAGACTCTCGTCCAACGAGAAGCCGCGATTGTCTACAGTTTGCTTAGACCCTGGGCTAATCGGAGGGATGCATTGTCTAAAGTTTAAAATCAGGGCCAATCAGCGCTGAGGATTTTCCAAAGTTTCTCTTGCTCTGAATGCTCAATTTATCAGGTCAGAAAGTTCATCTGCTGTCGAGATTAATTCGTATGTTAAAGTGATTTTGTGTGGAAAGTTATTTTTATACTGTTATATTGATGCACAGTATGTTTTGTTCACGACATGTTTGAAATATCTCACTTTTTGAGCAGTATTCGTGAGGCTGCGCCTTCAGAAAGTACACCTGTTGTTGAGATTTCGTGTGGTAAGTTATTTTTATACTGTTATATTGATGCACAATATGTTCTGGTTACATCATGTTCGAAGTTTTTCACTCTTTGTGCAGCATTTTGTCTTTGTTCGTGAGGCTGCGCTGTCAGCAAGTACACCTGTCATAGTGATTTAGAGCGGTAGGTTATTTTTATCCTGTTCTGATAAACAGTATGTTTTGCTCACATCACATTTAAAATATTTCACTGTGTGTGCAGTATTTTGTCTGTGTGCCTGACGCTGCGCTGTCAGACGTTCATCCATTACAGAGATTTTGTGCGGTAAGTTATTTTTATTGTTACATTAATGCTAAGGTCACATCATGTTTAAAATATCTCATTCTTTGTGCAGTGTTTGGTCTGTGCTGGTGACGCTGTGTCGTCAGAAAGTTCACCTGTCCTAGAGATTTCGTGTTGTAGGTTATTTTTATACTGTGATATTACTTATATGTATATATGGCTGCACAAAACCTGAAAAAGTTTAGCTTATGTATTATTTTCAACGCTCGTGTCGGTTTGATAGCTCCATTCACATAGTAAACAGTTGTTTCATTAAAATATAGCAACCATCATGCTAATAAATAAATATCCCTTCATATACAGCAATATATGTGACCATGACAATTATTATCATTATTTGTTACTATGAGAAGTAAAGAACATTTTAAGATCTTAGCTGGGACAAAACATATGATCCAAAATTTGAGCAAATGAGCAAAATTTGAGCATATGAGCAAAATTTACTCAGCAGCAGAGTAAAGTTAATGAGCCGATGATGAGTTTAATTAAGTGATGATTGAGGACTGATGATGAACACCTGCTGTTAATATGCAGAAACAGAAGAGAAGCAGCAGCAGCTAGGCTCATTGCTTACCTGATTGACTTTATTTCTGTCAGATGTTCAAAAAATCCATATGAGACTGTGGCGAGGGGGCGTGGCCGAGAGCCGTGGGAACGGAGTAAGGCCACCGCGTAAGTGGATACACCTGCGGTGCGCACCTGCCTCGGATCCCACGGAAGGAGCTCTGGACCATAAAAGGAGGAACTATGGCAGAGGAAGCCGAGAGAGGACCGGGCCCGGACATATTTTACTTTTGCTTTCAGTTTGACGGCAGTCTTCGTGAGGAGCTGCCGTCCGTCCGTTTTGGTTTAGACACGGAGACTGCCGTCCCTGTTATTAATAAATATTTTAAAACTGCGTTGGTTCTCCGCCTCCTTCTTTCTGGCGGCCAAAGGGCCATGAACTTTATTACAGTGGTGCCGAAGCCCGGGAGAAGGAGGGACGCGTTGTCCAGATGCCCTTGCCGCTGAGAGAGGGGCGAGTGTTTGGGAGTTAACCAGAGTGGGGGAGAAACCTGTTCGTCTGCCCAGAGTGCCGGGGCGGCCTGAGGCTGGCGAGGAAAGGATCTGCCTGCTGCCGTCTCCCAGCATGGGGAGGAGCAGGAGACGCAGGGCTCACCACCGAAGGGGAAAGTGCTGAAGGGAGCCATCCCACAGAACCCGGGGGAGTTGCCGCGATCCACCATGATGCCAGAGCCTGCATCCATCCACGGAAGCGGAGCAGGAGACCAGAGATGCCGCCAGCCAGCCAGGAGAACCGCCGCCGGACGCCAGAAGACAGACGGGTGGATAGATTCCTCCACAGGGCTCCCAGCACGTCATCGCATCTCTCAGCTGGTGGAGGACCGAGTGGCAGCGTGTCTGGAGAACCGAACCCCAATTTTTTTTTTCATTTTCCTCTCTCCCCTTTCCTGGTGTACTCTGTCTTTCCTTTTTTTTCATCTCCTGTTCTCTCGGCCCATCTCATATAGGTCTCGCAGGGGCTGTGGCGCCAACCCCCCCATTGTCTCCGTGAGGAGCTGCCGTCCCTGTTATTAATAAATATTTTTAAACTACGTCGGTTCTCCGCCTCCTTCTCGGTTCTCGCGGCCAAAGGGCCGTGAACTTTATTACAGAGACTTTTAGTGAAGTCCAGTGTTGTAATGAGAAACTAAATCATTTGGTGATGAAAGGTTAGTAATTTCAGGAAGAGAGTTAATACTAGCAAAAAAAGGATTCTAAATTAATATGTTTTATGTTACGGAAGGAAATAGTACGGAGAGATTTGGTGGAAGAAAGAGAGAGTGCAAAATTAAATCAGAGGAGAAAATTATCCGTTATAGGGAGTTCCTCAGCAGAGAGGTCAATGGGTGAAACACCAGAGCAGCAGATGAGGTTGAGGGTGTGTCCTTTAGAGTGTGTGGGAACATTGACATGCTGTTGAAGTCCAAAGCTCTCAAGACAGGATATAAAATCTCTTGTAAGGGAGTTATTAAAATTATCCACATGAATATTAAAATCTCCTAAAACCATAATATTAGGTGAGAGGGTGGTAATATGTGTTAAAAAGCAGCAAAGTCATTTAGAAATTCATTATTTAGTTTGGGTGGACAATAAATTATGGAAACATTTGTAGGTGTGGATCCAGAAAGTTTTGAAATCATAGATTCGAATGAAGGAATAATGTGAAAATGTTTTTAAAGGAAAATGGGAAAGATTTTCAAGAATGTTTTCTCAAAAATTTCTACATTTGTTTCAGAAACAAAGTGCATAAAAGACCAGTTTCAGAACAATTTTGGAAAAAAATATTTGTGGAAATAGACAAAGAGGGAATCTGGAAGAATTTAAAATGGAAATATTTAGACGCAAAAATTGAAACGTTGGATTATTTCATCAGACATAATGTTATTTTCACTGAAACAAAACTGGCACAAATTGGAAGCAGTGAGAATGCATTATGCAAAATATGTGGACTGGAAAATGAAGGTATTATGCATTTGTTTTTAAAATGTGTTGAATTTAATACATTTATGGCAAAGTTAAAAGAAAGTATTAAACAAATGATGAAAAGTAAAACTGATTGAGGAGGAGACAGAATGGTATAAAATATTTTTATTTGGTTTTAATTAGGGATGCAACGATATGGATTTTTTGGCTGATACCGATAACTGATAATTCTTCAGACTTGGAGGCCGATAGCCGATATGTATAGGCCGATAATAATAAATATTTTAAATTGTTATATTTTTATACAGCAAACTTCATAAAAGATTGAACTGCTCTTATGAACTGAATAGTCTATACTTGAAGCAAAAAAGATATGATTTCGAAATTGCAAGGTGTCAACATCGGATCGATAACGATAATCTTAAAAATAGCATTTATCGGACAATAACGATATGGGCGCCGATATATCGTGCATCCCTAGTTTTAATGGAAGTAAAACAAGAATTGCCTATTTGTTTCTATCAGTTGCAAGAACTGTAATTTGAGAAAGGAGAAACATTGTTAAAAATAAACATGCTAAAATGGAGTTATGGACAATGTATAAAAGAAACTGGAAAACTATATTAAAACTGTGGAACAATATTTTAGAATGGAAGAAAAAGAGACTGAATTTTACAAAACGTTTATGTTGAATACTCCTTATATTACGTACTCACTAGATGGTTTGAAAATAGATTTGCCAGAATGATTATGCTTGTTGTTTTCCTGTTTTGAAACCAACATAATGTCATAAGGAATGTTTGTAAATGATATTTTTATATGCTTCTGAACTGATGTTTTGAAAAAAAAAAAACATATACTTGGATCGATACAGAGAAGATTAGCATGGCCCCTGCGCAAAGGAACCTGATGGATCTTCTCTGTCCCCACCCTGCGGCCCCCAGCGATCCTCTCGACGTCACATGGCCTTGGACTGCAGGGTAGTGACCCCTGAACCCCATTGGGGTCACCTGTGGCCTTGAAGGGTGCTCATGCTTGCTGAAATTAAAGAAATGCCCAATATGGTAAAAAATCAAAGGCGGGCCCAGGGGCGGGCTGGCAGGCTACCTGAAACTGGCATAACAAGTAGCCATGTGCTTTCTGGGGTATGACAGGTGCATATTAAGTAGCCATGTGGACAGCTGTCATTGTATAGCAGGCAATCAAGAATGTGTATTACAATGTAACTGAATAATTTGAAAAAGAAAATTCATTTTAAAGGAGTTACATTTAATAATAAAAAAAGTATATTTTGTAATAAATGTATTCAAATATCTTTAAATATTGTATGTTTATTTACAACATAGCTAGCTAAAATGTTTCTATAATTATGACTTATATTTTATATTTTTTTAAGTAATAAAATATTTTAATAGTTCAATAATAAAACATACTGAAATATTGACTTTTAAATTGAATATTGTATAGGGTAACTGATGTTAAATTAAAACATTCAGTTTAAGGTTACCTAACATTTAGGTAACTTATTTATTAATATTGAATAGCATGTAATAAAATATTTAAACAAAATGATCATAGTACCTAAAAATATTAGGTTATAGGATATAAAAATATATATCTATAATATATATAATAATTAAAATATATTATAATTAAAAGAGTCTAAAATATAAATATTAGGCATTAATATTTAAATAGGTTTACTATTACTTTTAAGTTTAATAAATTAAGAATATAATTAAATATATTTTAAAGTTGTATTTTATTTACTTTAATTTTCACAGTTACATTAACATATACACATAATTTTTAGGTGTTACTGCATTTATATTGAACATTTACTTAAGTTTAATTTACAATATAATTTTATACCACAATTGTTTTTTACTGTTAGGTAAACTCTATTTTTTATAACTTGTTTATCAATAAAATACAGGACCCTTAAATTACACAATGATAATGTTAAAGCCATCACATGAATATGTGTACGCAGTGTATTTTTGGAAGTTTTATTTTATTAAACAAGTTCTTTAACTCTTGTTTGCAATAAACGAATAGAAAAAAATTATTTAAAGTGTAATATAAATTAAGTTATTTGAGTCACAACAGATAACCCACTCTTGGGATACTGTAGCTACTGAACAAATATCTTATAAAAAAAAGAAAAGAAAAAAAGCTGAAACATACTCAGAGATTAGAAAAAGTTTATTTACACAAAATATATAACTATTTATACTTTTAACATATTAGGGCTGTACAATATAGTGAAATATTAATTTTGTTATCACAACAGTATATGGGATATAAAAATCACAAACGTATGATAAATTATTATTTTATAAACTACCTTCCCAGTAGTTGCTGCTCAGCTATTTGCTTGAGCAGCTCAAAGCTTAACCCAGAGCTAAAAATCAACACTAACTGCAAAAGTTAAGAAAAAAGAAAATGACAACAGCCAATCACCTTGACAGTGTTTTTAGACTTAAAATTTTTAGAATTAGGAGTTAAATTGCATCTAAAAATGATCTTTTATCCGTTTAATATTAAGTAAATTATTTATTAACACACACACAAAAAGCTGCATTTTTCTAGGGAAATGTTATTTTAGAAGTAATCAAATTTTTCTAAGGTATCATAAAGCCCTAAAACATATACAAGTATATATATATATATATATATATATATATATATATATATATATATATATATATATATATATATATATATATATTTATTTATTTTTTATTTTTATTTATTTTTTTAAACAAAATAAACATTTAGAACAAATGTACAAAATTGGTCATTTTTATAGTCTATTTTGTCTCTCCTTTTTTAACTTCCTCCATCCACTGCGCCACAGTTTTCCCAGAAGCCTTTGCACAAAAGTGGACGCCTCTGAACTGGCTATGGCCAAATTCTTTAGTTTTTGGCTGGCCACACTTTTGGCATAGGAACTGCTGAGGTGCTTGTCTTTTTCGGGGAGTCAAACCTTGAGCTGCTGCTGCAGCGGCTGCCTCCGCCAACTTTTTCCGCCGCCACGCTGTGGTCTTTGGCACCCTCTTTTCATCTGGCGCAGCAACTGGTGCGAGTACTCCAACAACAGTAACAGGCGCAGCACCAGCAGGAACAGAAAGAGGCACAGCACCAGCAGGAACAGGAACAGGTGCAGCACCAGCAGGAACAGGTGCAGCACCAGCAGGAACAGGTGCAGCACCAGCAGGAAAAGCAACAGTCTTAGCAAAGCCTGCAGAAGATGATTCAAGTGCTGCGGTAAATGCAAGTGCTGCAAAAGGTGCTGATGTGGAGGCAGGTGTGAGGTAAGTGGCTGTGCCAGGAGAGACATGAGGACCAGGTTTGACAGATGCTGCCACTGTGCCCACAGGAGGCGGTCGGCCTCGAGAACGCGGTGCTGCCTGTCCAGACGCATCCTGCGGTATTGCAGACTCGAAACACGAGTGTCCGTGCTGGACTGCTTCCGGCAGTTTTTGTAGCACCGGTGGGAGCGGTACAGGGGCCACCAGAGGAGCAGAGAACGCCTCGATGTCCTGCTGCAAAACCTCCCTCTCTTGCGTCTTTGTTCGTGCGTTGAACCTATGAACAGAAAAGACAATAGTTAGTATAGGTGTCAAATTATTTTGAATATGAAAGGAGACACAAACAAGAACAATAAATACTGAACCTACCACTGTGAGATGGTAAGCTGGTTCAGCTCAAACAGTTTTAATTTAGTTTGAGCCATGATTCCGGGGCTGCCCAAGACTACATCACGGATCTTCCTGTAGTCCCTTAGAATGGCAGCCCATCGGTTCACACGAACTCCGGAGATGGTTTGCCCGGCAGGGTGGATTCTGCAGAGAGCCAGGCAGATAGCTTCCACTAGACGGCTTGCACTGGGCCACTGTGCAGGTCCACCTTCACCAAGGAAGCATCTGTGAAATAAAAAGGGACATACCATAAGACACATATCAGTCAACCACATCAATAACGCTGGTTCCAAGACTTGCTATGAATAGAAAAAAAAAAAACAGAATACAAAAAAAGCTACCTCTTTAGACTATCTGTGCCAGGGGTTACATTGGTCTTCGAATGGCTGACCTTAAAGCGACCCTTCAGCAGTTTGTCACGGTGGCGGGGGGGATAGATGAGAGGTCCCTTGTCATGATCTGCTAGGTGGTTCCACAGCATGACAATCTTATCTACCATACTCTGCGTGACAAACCCCTGATGCCGCAGGTCAACCAGACAGTCAGCCAGTCTAATGACATGGTCATATCCAGGTTGGCCATCTGGTCCCACACTCTCCATCTGTACATGAAAACAAACAAACAAATTAATAAATAAATAAATGTACCAATATGAAATGACTTTTTATTAAATTTTACTCAAAGTTAGCCATTCCTTTGTTGTAAAATTAAATATCAGAATCATCACGTATCATGACATCACAGTGTACACAGTGTGTTTGAGTGTTCATTGACCTGGCTCTGACTGGACGACGCAGGAGAGGAAGACACAGCTGCTGGGTCTGTCTGGGATGAGGGCTGAGAGGGGTTTTGGAGGTTGCCCTCAAGCTCCATAAATTCAGTGGGCTCGTCGAGGTATGCATCCTCAAACCCCTCATCGCCCTCCAGATCAGCCAGTAGGTCTTCATCCTGAAGGTCATCGGGAACATCAGGATCTTTAGCCAGGTCTTCCTCTAGAGCTCTATTGGTCTGAGAATACAAGTATTCCACACCAATAAGCTCTCCTGTAGAAATACAGAGTTTATTGCATAAATGCTTTAAATAATGAAATGGCTGGAAAACAGCTAAAATAAAATGTCTGCATTAATGCAATACCTGTATATTCACCGGGGCTGGTGTAATCCTGCACCAGTTTCTGTCCCAGGAGCTGCTGGCTCAGTATATTGCAGTACTGCAGCAGCTGGCCACCGTAGCAGATGTTCTCTCTGCGGGCACCCTCTACTGCAGCGACCCCACGTGCCTCATTCCACTGCACCAGGCCTTCCAGCAGGTACATTTGAAATGCAAAGCATTTGCACTTGTACCTAAAAACAAATTTAGAAATGATTGTAAAATCATAGTACAAACACACAAATAAACAACAAGTGGCATTCTTTGGGTAATGTTAACCTGGGACGAAGCGATTTAGGTGCAGGTGGAATGACTCCAGAGATGTGGAGCCACGTGCACAGCGATACACTGGCAGAATGACCCCCTCCCTGGTCACCTGCCCTGTTTTCCTGTACAGCTGTACACCTGGCGGGTCCTGGATGCAATGAACGTGGCGCTGCTGGGTCTGCCAGATCTCTTGCATCCTCTCCTGGTCCAGAAGTCTAATCCCCATGGTGTCAGTGGCCCCCATGAAGTCTTGTAGCAGCTTCTCAAGAAGCTGCATGGTCTCCTGGGCCCCTCGAGTGCGGCGGGGGCAATGCTTTGCCAGTTCTTTGGCAGTGGGCTGGCAGCCTGTCAACCGCTTGGCCTCCATTAGCCTCTCCACATCTGAAGCATCCCATTCAAAGATGCAAGCAGTGAGGCGCTTCATGAAGGGTGCATAAAGCGGGTGGCTGTCTGTGGTCACTCCAACGGTAAACCGCCGCATGAAGTGCCACACATCCAGCCTGACAATGAGCTGGTCCCACTCGCTAAACATTGCAGCCGCCTTTCCTTTCCCAGTGGCAGAGCAACAGTCCCGGTCCACATAGAGAAGTTGGGGAGGAACTTCTCCAGCTCTCCGGTAGCGCTCCACGAGTCCAGAGCACATGGGAAGCAGGCCATCACCCTCTGCCTCAGTGAGGACACACATGAGAACCTGGCCAAACTCGTTGCCCACATCTGTGACCCATGCTGCAGTGCCAGCAGCCTCATCAGCCAGTTTCTTAGTGACCTAATACAGGATGAAATATAGTAATATTATAGAAGACCTGTTGTTTTACGGTTGGAAAATAACATATTGTGACAAATAAATTAAATAACAAAACAGTAATGTGGCAATGATGTTATCAGTGTGTGTATTTTTACCTTTTTAGTGGAATCCATCTTTAGGATGGTTCCATAGATGGAGGTCACCCTAGCCTTTAGTTCAGGCAGCCGTGTCAGTACATCTTTAGCATACACTGACAGCAGCCATGACGGACAAGGCACAGGCACCATCTGAGGTAGCCGGGCAGCGAGACTGCTGGGATCTGTGGTGCAGTCTGGGAACTTCCCAACCACAGAGAGATAATGGGTTGTCTGGGCAATCCATTGCTCTCTGTGCCTGACACACAGGCTTCGGTAGGCAGACGTTGCACTGTTCACAATCTCCTTATCACAGGACAGCCTATATAATAAAAAATACACACAAAAAGGCAGCTAAATATCAGACTAATCAGAACAGACATTTTTCCATGTTAAAACTAGTGCTGTCAAACAAATAATCTTGTTTAGTTAGTATTTATTTAATATATTATATGCATTTCATTTATTGTATGTGTGTGTGGAGGTGAAATATATATATATAAAATCATAATAAATGTGCCAACCTGTAGGTCAAGACTGCAGGAAACATTTCCCTGTGGACAGGATCAAGCTGGCTAAGAATATCTTGAGACCAGGCTGCTAGCTTTTTTTTGCAGGACCTGCATTCAAGATATTCTGTAGCCATGTAGTACCAGCCACTGACGTCCAAGACTTTCCTGACCGTCCTGTACAGTCCACACGCCGTCATCGGGAAACCAAGACGCCGACAGTTAGGCTGTGAACACAGCAGCCGGTATGCCCACAAGCGATAAGGGACCCACAGGAACAGCCTTGCATGATAAAAGGCATCTGGTGATGAAGGAGGTTGAGAATACAAAGGACGGGGCCCAGGAGGATGCCACCAGAGACGCAAGTTTTTAGTCAGCGCCAGTCTGCCAGACTTGTCTCTGGTGAAAAGAGCCTTGCTGACCCACAAATGCTGCTCCTTGGGAAGTGTCTGTTTCCAGCCTTCTGGCAGCAGCAGCTGTAAGGGAAAGGAAAAACAGAAATCATGTACATGTCTACTTTTTTGGTGTCTGATTTTTGACTAGTCATTTTACTTACTTCCTCTGTGGGCAGAGGCTGCTTTTCTGGCGCAGCAGCTTTCGACGCAGAGGGCACAGGTTCAGGCCGGACGGGTGGTTCAGGAGCCAAGTCAGCTACAGTGCATGGCACAAAAAAAAAGGAAATGAGATACATAGAATTGGCACAATCTCTCATAGTAATACTTCTAACAGAATAAAAAATAATAATAATTTACTACTGCTAGATATTAGTACTACAATTAAGCATTAGTAACATGTTAACATTAGTTGTTGCAATGTATGTGATGATTAAAATTATTGTAATGAGATGAAGACGAGCATAAATATGTGATGATAAAAAGTTAGTTTAATGTTGAGCGGGATGAAAAATGGCGGCGGTCGGTGGTAAAAAAAAAGCAATTTGTGAGGAAAAAAGCCAGGTTAGCTACCGATGATCAGAAGGTGTAGTACACCTCCTACCTTACTGCTTCCAAAACCATCCAGCTGAAAGCTGCTAATACATAATAACAAACCAGGTTATATAACGTACAATAGCCCAGTAGGGCATATAAATGTACAATAACACAGTATTCTTAAATTAAAGGGCAAATTTAAACCCACGTAATTCCCACCTGAAACATCCATGTGTGACACTATGGCAAGCAGAGCTTCATCAGATGGTTCTTCCTCAGGAGCTGAGCTGGAGGCAGCAACTGTTAACATAAGGATAAACAGCATTAAGTCATCTTTATTTAAATTGTGCTTAACACAATAAAAATTGTTTTCAAAGCACTTTACAGTTTGCAAACATTCTGGAAAAATGACAAAATCACTTTAAAGCAAGGTCAAGTCATTACTGTTCAGTGCTGTTTCAAAAGCTGCGTTAAGTTTATACAGCAATTATAATAAAAACAAAATGAAGTCACGTAAAATTCATGCCTGGAGGTGCTGATCCTGGCAGCATCTCAGCATCTCTTCTCCTTATATATTTCTGGAAAAGTTCCATCTTTGTGCCAGGTCTGGAACTCTGCCTTTTTACCCACTTGACAAATCTGAAAATAGAGAGAACACCTTTGAAAAACACTACACTTGGAGAGACAAACACTATACTGTATGTTACTGTCTGAATCCTCTGTAACAGATGTCAACCCATACCCTTTTCTGTCACGGTCCGTTGCCTCATAAAGGTCCTTGAAGGACATGGCAGCAAAGTTGCCAAAACCAACAAGAACCTGGTCTTCCTGGGCTGGTGTGCCATGGCCCTCTCTGACACGGCGCTCGCTGATGGCAGCCATCATGACAGGAAACAAGCCAGCATACCGCAGCAATGCGTCTTTGTTTCCCATGATGAATGACTGGTTGGTGTCACCAGCCTCACGCTCCCGCTGATGCACGGCCAGCACCATGGCTGCATAATTAACATCGTTGGAAAGCAACCATTTAAAGGTTTTACCCCGGTACTGGCCGAACTGCAGGGCGCTTTCGCTGAGCACGAGCTGGTGACAAGACGAGTCACCACCCGCTGCTGCCACGCGAGCGATAGCCTCCTCCTTGACCCTTGCCGCAGGCCATGAACGGCCCGGAGTGGGATTTTTTCTGTAGGCAGCAGCAAGAGCTACTGCCTCAGGTGATGGTTTAAGGGTCAGCTCACCGGTGGCCTCCCTGCGAAACTGGGCACTGTAGTCCATCTACAACAGACACACACACACAAAAAATTTAACTCAAAAAGCTGAATCACCATTTCATCCATCAGCCTGCGACTGCCAAGCACCAGATCCCGGATGTGGTGGTAATTGGTCAGAATTTTAGACCACCTGGGGGTGCAAACACCAGCCTTCTTCGAAGTGGACTTGGGTACGGCAAACAGCTTTGTACAAATGGCCTCAACCAAGCAGCTGGTGCTAGGCCACTGTGCTGGACCCCCAGGATGTCCAATCAGACAGTGTTTGACGCTCTCTCCACACCTGGAGTGACTCCGGAGTGCTTCGGTGCCTTGAAGCGCCCATGTGTCAGCTGAGGCTGATGTCGAGGCTGGTAGTTGATGCACTGTTTATCAACATCCAGGAGAGCTGTCCACAGCTGGATGGCCTCTGTCACCTGCAGGTCAGTGAGGTAAGGAGCCTCACGAAGATCTAACAAGTAAGCAGCCAGATCCTGGACCTTGTCCCACCCAGCAATGCCATCAGGTCCAATGACTACTCCATGGTAAATACAAAATAAATTTAGTATATGTGGAATAAAAAAAGACTAAATCAAATAAAGTTCTTAATGTGTCTTACCTGAGCCTCAACAGAGAGACTGTCTCCAGAGTTGGATAGCTGTGACGGCAATGAGGGGGCTGGTCTAGGAAGCTGTCCTTCTCCACCAGCAGATGTGGACGGCTCAGCCAGTGATGCTGGGGACTGAGGCAGAGGCGAAGATGAGGGGCTGTTTCTGAGATCACGGCAGGGGTCATCCTCATACAGCACTGGAACTGTGATGTCCTCCATGATCTCCTCCTCAAACCCCTCATCTTGTAGATCCTCGTCATCTACTTCCTCCACCAGCCTGTCTTCCTCCTCTGGGTTCTGGAGCACCGGAGTCAGGGTTTTGCCGGTCTGGCTGTAAAGGTGCTCCATTCCCAGCAATTCACCTTAAAAAAATAAAACAATAAAAAAACATATATTAAATAAAACTAATAATAAAATAAACATTTAAATTACCATTTTGTGTAGTACATTAAAAGCTTAATGAATAACTTCCATAACAACTAATTAATGGATTTCTTGCCTGTATATGCTCCAGGAGGGTGATAGCGGTTATCCCAAGGCTTGCGTCCTGAGACATATCTTTTGGTGGACAATGAGCATTGTGTTTTTCCTCTCTCTCTCCCTGCAGGTAACTGTGTCCACCTGGTAGCAATCATTGGATCTTTCTAGAGAGGAGAGAGAGTATTTAACCTGAGCTGCACTTCAAACCAGTGTTGGTGGTGTCAAGTGCAGTGGCTGAGCTTTTCTCCAAATTCAGACCTGTTGTTTGTGAGAGCTTTACAGATATGATTTGGCTTAATAAGCTACTGTGTGGTGAAGATATTGGAGTCAGACTTCTAATTTCTATGATCTTCTTGATAACATCTAATAATTCACCTAAAGAGAAGTGAGTCTGGTTGATTTGTTTGTTTGTTTATTTTGAGGGTTAAGTAGGAAGGTGGGTGCCATTTTGTTTTGAAATCAGTTTTCCCCTGCTTTTGTTTAGAAAAAGGAGTTAGTTTGTTTATGTATTTTTGTTTCTTTTATTTCAGATTAGCAAGAGAATATATTAGGGGTTAGCTTGTTTTTGTTTGTTGTTTTGGCCTTGCCCCGTTCTGAATTAAAACCCTGTTTTTCTTTGTTATATTATGATATATGTAAATAAACTTCTCTTTTTCTTGATTTGATCTTGTGTCTAAGTTTTTTAGCCATTCTGTTTGAGGATATGAGTTCTCTCTCTTATTTTTCCAGCCATTGCACATCATCCACCACCAATCATTTATTTTCTGTTGCGGTCACATCCCTAGACTCAAAAAGACCGTAACAGGCTCTAAACGCGTATGATTGGCCCGTGATTAACGAGTGACACAGACCCGATAGAGGACTCGAGAGATGAACGGATCAATTCTTTTTCCGGCTCTAAATGCGTATGATTGGCCCATGATGAACGAGTGACTCAGACCCGATAGAGGACTCAAGAGATGAACGGATCAATTCTTTTTCCAGCTCTAAACGCGTATGATTGGCCCGTGAGGAACGAATGACTCAAACCCGATAGAGGACTCGAGAGATGAACGGATCAATTCTTTTTTTGGCTCTAAACGCGTATTATTGGCCCGTGAGGAAGGAATGACTCAGACCCGATAGAGGACTCGAGAGATGAACGGATCAAATATTTTTCCTGCTCTAAACGCGTATGATTGGCCCGTAATAAACGAGTGACTCAGACCCGATAGAGGACTCGAGAGGTGAACGGATCAAATCTTTTTCGGCTCTAAACGCATATGATTGGTTTCTGCCTTTCCGCGATGAACGACACGAAATGTGATGAAGACTTGAAATAACGATACCACCTGCACAAATGTACGCACGCGCAAATCAACAAATCACTCCCTAAGAGGACTTATAGTTCCCAAATCATATTGAAGATTCGTTTAAAATGAACGAAATGTTCAT